>NC_140963.1:116900333-116995333 GCF_056783735.1 Eptatretus burgeri | reverse complement strand
ACCTAACAAGGGAAAGTCTGATCGCCCAAGAAGTGTACAGTGTGAAGGAAACATGGAACGAGTTCGTGATTCAGTCATGTAATGTCCAAAGAAATCTCATCGACAAAGATCGGCTGAACTGGGTCTCACTCCCAGCAGTATCAGAAGAATAATGAAACAAGATTTCAACCTCTTTCCTTACCACATCACAACAGCCCATAAATTGACCGATGGGGATAGAGCAGCACGAGTCGCTATGTGTGACAGATGGGGATAAAACAGCACGAGTCGCTATGTGTCAGATGCTGCAACAGAAGATGGAGACAAACCCAAACTGGATTGGCGATGTGTGGTTTAGTGATGAGACACACTTTCACGTCAATGGTGCTGTCAATTCACACAACAACATTTTCTGGGGAAGTCAATGCCCAGATGAGGTTGAAGAGAAGTTGCTTAAGGGTCAGAAAGTCACTACTTTTGTGGCTGTCAGCTGCAAAAGTCTGTTTGGGCCATTTTGGTTTGAAGACAAAAACGGAAGAATGGTTACCATCAATCGAGAACGATACCGGTCGATTGTCAACGCATTTTATGAAGACTTGAAAGTCGATGAGCACTGCAGCCCTCCGGTGACAGTGGTTCATGCAAGCTGCTGCTCCCCCGGATACAGCCAACGAAACAATTGCCTTTCTGCGTCAAAAATTCAGACGAGTTCTCAGTTTGCATATGGAAAATGAATGGTCTCCACACAGCCCCGACCTCAATCCGCTGGATTTTTTTTCCTCTGGGAAGCTTGTAAGGATCACGTCTACAAAGAGCACTCCAGATCTGAACCTGATCTGAAAGCAGCAGTTGAGGTTTATGTGCAGACAGTAACCATTAAAACTTGCAGAAACGTCATTGAAAACTTCGCAATTCGTGTGAATGCATGTTGGGTGTGGGGGGGGGGGGGGGTGCTCACATCGAACACCTCAACTATAAGCGTATTTATGCATAATGAGTTTCATTTCTCCATGATTTTGTTTTCATTTTGCCGAGTTAATTTTTCTTTTAGTTCTGTACATGCAACAGAGCCTTGGTGCTGGCAAAGCAGTTTCTTGGCAAGGGTTGCACTGGGTGTCTTTGCCTTTGCCTTTTCAGCATTATTTATCCATGCTCTATCCTTTGAAATACTGAGCATCAAGCAAGGAAGCAGCACTTTCCATTTTTCAAGTCTTTGGTATGACTCGACCATTGTTTGAACCACGGACCTCCCAGACTCGCTGCGGATGCTCTTACAATTACTATTCCGAGTCTGGGATGGTACAAGAAAGAGAATGTCATCGTACCAGTTTTTCCACATATGAAGGACACATTTCACAAACATCTTGGTGCTCCAGCACTGACTGAACTGCATGCTGATATTATCATTGCCTTCAGGATACACAAGTTCAGCATACCACGATGTTTTCAACCCTTATCCACTTGGATCTGCTGTCCCCATTTAGCCCTAACAAGCTTTACAAATTCTGTAATGGAGAATTAAAGTTGATTTCACTGAACGACTTGTCAACGGATGTTGATGAGGATTTAAACAAAAAATCTAAATTACAATCTTCTTTGATATTAAGTTGGATGAGCCAATATATCATTGCAGCCAAGAAATTCTGCGATAATGTATATATATTTTCCTAAAAATGGCATTGTTTCACCTGAAGGCCCAGTCACACCTTGACGTTTTAGCCAGGAATGGCAACGTATAAAAATGCACGTAAAACGTTGGCGTACGCTGAAGTTTTGAGGTTTTTTTTTAAGTTTTGGTCGTATTCATAATGTGTTGGTCGTATGCATAACGTATTACTAACGGGCAGAGAACGTTTTGTTGTGTTATAGATAACTTATACCAACGAATGCTTAGCCTGTTGTCGGCATTCACAACCTATGCCCAACGATAGTTTAACTTAGTCATAGCGCGCTGCACATATCACCGACGAACTCGTGGCGTTCTCTGTTAAAAACCTGCCGATCGCCGATTTAAATCATAACCGCCTGAAAATTGGAAGTGTCAACATCGCAGTCACACCTTGACGATTTAGCCAGCGTATGCCGACCTATGAAAAATGTGTCTAAAACGCTGGGACACGTCGAATACGGTATCGGTAAGTTGTGTATACGTTAGGAGCAAGATGAAAAACAATGAAGTACGCTGGCATATTACGTGGTACGTCTAGTACGTCGTGAAATTTCAAGCATGCTGAAAATTTTACGACGTACTCGACGTATAGCTCACAAGTTCCGCATACGCTGGCATAAGTTCTCGGCACGCTCCGCGATCGTTTACACACGTCGGCCACACGTTACTTGTAAGTTACTCAAGTCAAAACACGTCGAGGTAATGTTTAGCATACCCGAAACTTAATTTTTAACCTACGAGTAACATGCTTTGAACATATTAGTAGCGTGCTTTGAACCTACGAGTAACGTGCTTTGAGCCTATGTGTAACGTATCTCAAACGCACATTGGCGTATGTAGACGAATTTGATTGACGTCTTCCGGACGACCACAGAACTTACTGAACGTGTTTCTAACTTACAGCTACCGTATAATGGCGTATTGGCAGCGTTTAGGGGAATTGGTATATACAAATGGGCTTCACAAGAGGAACCCGTCAGTGTTCCAGACTCCATGTTGAGTAGATGTCATTGTCAGTAGCAGTGGCAGCAGTAGTAGTAGTAGTTCGAGAGAATTTAGTGATGTCGATGTTATTAGTAGTAGTAGTAGTAGTAACTGTTCGAGAGAATTTAGTGATGTCGATGTTTGTAGTAGTAGTTCGAGAGAATTTCGTGATGTCGATGTTGGTAGTTGTAGTAGTTCGAGAGAATTTAGTGTTGTCAATGTTAGTAGTAGTAGTAGTAGTTCGAGAGAATTTAGTTATGTCGATGTTATTGGTAGGAGTAGTAGTAGTTCGAGAGAATTTAGTGATGTCGATGTTGGTAGAAGTAGTAGTAGTTCGAGAGAATTTAGTGATGTCGATATTAGTAGTAGTAGTAGTAGTTCGAGAGAATTTAGTTATGTCGATGTTATTGGTAGGAGTAGTAGTAGTTCGAGAGAATTTAGTGATGTCGATGTTGGTAGAAGTAGTAGTAGTTCGAGAGAATTTAGTGATATCGATATTAGTAGTAGTAGTAGTAGTAGTTGGAGAGAATTTACTGATGTCGATGTTGGTAGTAGTAGTAGTACTTTCAAGTAACGTGTTGCAAAGTGTGAACAACGTTTGTGTAGCGTGCTTACAAAACGTTACTCATAGGTTAGAAATAAGTTTCGGGTACGCTAAACATTACCTCGACGTGTTTCGACTTATGAGTAACTTACAAGTAACGTGTGTCGACGTGTGTCAACGATCGCATAACATGCCTACAGCTTATGGCCAGTGTAGCGGAACGTGCGAGTCATACGCCGGCATACGTCGTAAAATTTCAAGCATGAAAAAATTCGAGAAAAACCCAAAAGTTCAGCGTTTAAAGCCAGCGTACAACGACGTATAGCATTGTTTTTCAGCGTGCTCTCAATGTTATCAAAACTTACCCATAACGTATTCGACGTGGACCAGCGTTTTAGACAAATTTTCCAAAAATCGGCATAAGCTGGCTAAAACGTCAAGGTGTGACTGGGCCTTGAAGTTCCATTCATTTTTTTATTTAAACAAAAATTGTTATACCATATACGTATTTCAATGGCTTCCTACACTCAACATTAATGTGGTTTATTATACCTCTGCCGACGTGGGAATTATTTAAACCATAACTTTCGGGTGATTATTTTGTGCCCACTTACCTCCCCATTTCAGACACCTTTTCTCCCTGGTGATTCTGACCTTGATCAGCTTTTCAAGATATTCGAGGCACTTGGAACTCCAGTGGAAGAAGAATGGCCAGTAAGCACTTGTGCTCACGTCAATTGCAACGCCACCAGTCTTTTACACGGTCTCGTGACCAGGATATACATTCCTCTATAACTTGTTTCCTGTATATCCAGGACATGACCAATCTCGCAGATTATGTGGCTTTCAAACCACAGCCTGGTACACCGCTCGAGAACATATTCACAGCTGCAGGTGATGACCTAATGGAACTGCTCAAAGGTCTTTTCACCTTCAATCCCAACTCCCGCATCACAGCCACTCAGGTATACCGCAGTGTGGCTTCTTGTTGATTAATTTGCAGGGCTGAACAGCACCCTGTAACTCGATAGTCTGGAATTGTTTCAGTAGGTTTGTGCAGATGGATTTTTCTTTGAGAACCAAACGTGTTTAATTCATCGAATTGTTGGTGTAAATTGGTGAAGGAATGTGACCCAGATGGTGTGTACATCCAAACGGCTGCATTAGTCTGATTTGTTTCGACATCAAATACTTCACCTATATAAATAAAAGCACTGTGTTAGTCAATTTGTTTTGTTTCGGTGTCAGTCGGTCTGTTTAATCGTGTCTGTTTTTGTTTCCATTATCCTCGCTCATGCTTTTGCATCGTCACCAAACTATGTTAGGCATAATTAACAATCTTGCATTTCTGGTTACGGCATCGAAACCTTCCATTTATTCCGTTCAGCCCACTCAAAAGTAGACTCTTCTCAAAGCATTTGCCATGCTGGATGACGTCCCGGCATTCAGGTGAGCGATGCTTCGGGCATCATACAGTTACAGAATTGTTATTCTTCTGTGGTCCTCCCATCCCATCAAATGCCATACAAACCCATTACATGTCCTTGATGGGTAATGGGTATATCAGCTATTTTGTTAAAGTTTGAGCTTTTACCTTTAAAAAAAATTTGACTTGCTTAATTAATTACTTACCTGCATTCATGAGCACTCTTTCCTATTATTCTTATTGTTCTCTTTTCTTCACAGGCACTAAATATGTCATATTTCAGCAACAGGCCAGGGCCTACACCAGGCCCTCAGCTCCCACGAGCAAATTGTGCAGCAGAAGCGGCTAAGGAACCACGTCTACATCTCACTGCCGGAATGAAAAGAAAGAGGAAGGAGGGTCTCGAAGACGGTGTGTTTATAAATCCTGTTTAAAAATAAAATTTCATCCTTATTGTTGCTCTTAAAGGTATTTATTTTGCCATTGCTGTGATTTCCCTTTTTGTGACCAGCTGGCTTTGTGAAGAAGCTGGTTTTTTGAATCTTCGCCAGAAGCATCCTGTGATTTGCTCAGCAGAACATTGGTTTGTATATGAAGAGTTTTGAAAGCATCAGCTGATATGTACAAAGATAAGTAATTAAAATGCAGTCGAGTGAATACTGAATGTAACATTTTGATTTGTTGCCACCTTACTTCAAGTGTCCTTTGTTGAAAACAAGTTCTGGTTTATCTTTGTCATTTTGCTGTGCCATTGATGGAATAACAAAACAGCTTTGATGTCTCTTTATGTTCTGTTTACTTTTTGGCATCATCGTCGTCGTTTGGGTTTTTATCTTTATGAAAACACTTGTGTCGCTTGTTTCATACATGGAAATGGTTTGTTTTCAGCTTTCTTATGCATCCATTAGATTGGGTGTCGGTGTGTACCCCAATTTTCCATGTTGGAGTCTTCTCCCCAGTTGACTGACTATGCCGGGCCGAATCTGGTTGATGGTCAGTACAAGCTGGCAGGGTGTCCAGCCAGAGTTGCCCTGGCTTTGTTAGCTGCCTGGATCACCTCTCCTGAAAAGTTAAAATGCTAATGCAAAACAACACTCAAGCGGCCAATACTAATGCACGAACCCAGGAAAATTACCTGGGACCATGGAAGAGTACATTTTTTTGGAAATACCATATTCGATCGAAAGTTATGATTTCCACTTCTGATTGGCGGTACCCACGGTCACAACATACCAGTTCAGAGGTCATTTGGAATATTGTTTTGAGCTTCGTCTCCAAGTGTTCTTGCACTGCAAAGAGAAGAAACCAGATTATTATTTCTAATTTAATATCCTGAAACCTGAAATGTTTTAAACTTTGTAAGCAAGCATTCTTTAGGTAACAAGAAGAAATCGAACAAAATGCTTAACTTGGTGGTTATCTTTTTTGGTTGTTGTTTACTCGACCGTACAATATTTTGAACTATCTGAAGCATTCCCAATTTAAAACAAGTAAGCTTTCAGGGCAGTCATATTTCCATGCTTTATTATTATAATAATAATTGGTATTTTTACGAATATTAGCAATTGATAATCCAGGAGCGTCCCAGAAGAATGGTCCAAATGACGAGTTTCTACACATTGAACTTTCCTACATTGTACAGTAATGTTCGACGAATGTAAATTTTGTTTAATCACCGTCTGCTGGTAGTGTGATATTTAACAGCATTTGCAGCATATTATGTTTTTGCTAAATGTTAATACATGTCGCTTGGCATATTATCATTGTCTTTGCTCAACTCTTTGTGTATCTGAAATGAATGAGTCCTCCACTTGCCATCCTACCTCACACCCCACCTCCCCTCCTTCGGTGATGCATAACGGTGTCTGGTACTGATAACTTTTGTAATTCCCCTATTTTGTGGTGAATAAAATATTTATTTTTGCTTTTAATTTGGCTGATAGATTTGTCATGATCATCATTATTGCCATTTTCAGAAAAACCACCTGTCCCATTTTAATAAAACCACACAAAGCTTTCTCCATTAATAAATGTATGACCTCGTCTACCCAAGCATGGCATTGCAAAGACAAAATGGTTGTGTACATCCTTATTTATTTATTTATTTTTTTCCTCTATACCTGTCCTCAGATTGTCCAAATCTTAACTCTGTTGTTCATTGCTAACACAATGCTGTTTTGTTTGAGGTCTGTTGTGAGCCTGACCGATGTTTTTTTTTAATGTACATTGCTAATGATGACTAATTTATGAAGCACTTCTCTTTGAAATTGCAGTATAGTGATATTGCATGAGGTTTAATACAAGAGAATTTTAACACCAGACTAGACGACCCTTGAACCCGTTGGGTTCCCGTTGTGACAGCGGTTGATAATAAAAATTATTTCAAAAAATAAAAAAGATAGCTCCACCGAACTATACCACTGAGGTTGTTTGCATTGATCAAATAATCCCGAAGAGTACTTGACTGAATCGGGAATTGATTTTTTTAATATTTTTTTTCGTTGCCCGATTTGAACGAAACTTGATATTGCGCGTCAATGTGGAAAAAAAAAAACCGGAGAAAAGAAAGTCGAAGAAATTGTGTGTAATCTTCTGAACACAATTTTATTTATTAATGAACATGGAAGTATTGAATCAAAACGGCGATGTATATTTTATGCTTAAAAATAAATCGTTCTTTGTCTATACTAAATGTTTGAGATTTTTCAATAAATCATTTCAAGAAAAAACAAGTGAAATCCTTCATTACAGCGTGTGTGGTGAAGCAAATGAGTACACTAATGTTACTGAAAGAACCACTTATCACTTTGCCACCAATACCTGCCATAATTGTAAGTAAATTTCAACTACTAATGCATGACGAAACACTTGTTTATGGCTAATATTAAAGAGAATGATGGCATAAGAAGAACTTGGCTTTCAGCGTTCGGCATGAAATGCCATGGTGGGCGGAAATGATGTCTTTCGTTCGTTCGTACATGAGAGGGGAGCGTTTCTTGGTTTTTTCTGTCAAGCGATAAATTCAATGGTTTTCACATATATAACACATTAGTTTCACAAATTTCCATTGAAATACTCAGGTATTTCCGTCAATTGTCGCCATTTCCGTCTAGATTACGCACTGCCATCTACCGGACGGTCGTCATTGGCTCACTTGAGGCACGTGGGGGGGGGGGGGGACACCGGGGACATTTCAAACTCGGTGCAATTGTATACAACACACGCGCTGTAATAAAAAAGATAGCTCCAGCGACTATACCGCTGAGGTTGTTTGCATTGATCAAATTCTCCTGAAGAGTACGTGACTGAATTGGGAATCGATTTTTTAATAAATTTTTCGTTGCCTGATTTTAATGAAACTTGATACTGCACACTGCAGGTGAATGGTGAGTAAGGTGGGCTGAAAATTTTTGCGCTATCGTGTACCATTTTGGCTGTATTTCGGGAACATACATACACACATACGAGGTCCGTCTAAAAAAGTAACGGGACTGTGTCTGCTGTGTGCTCCACTTACACAACTTGAATGAACGGGTTGTGTCACAGTCTTTCGAAACATTCCAGCAATATATATGATTGGTGATGGTTGACTGCGTTCAGAGTGTGATTTTTTTTACAGGTCGTGCTTTACACATTGTCTCGTCTGAGTCGTCTCGCTTTGAGTCCTGAGCAGAGAGCCAATCTGAAGTTTCTTGCCAAGCTTGGCAAAACACCTTCCGAATCCTTCGCAATGCTGCAGCAAGTCTCCGGGGAAGAAACAGTCACCTACATATGCATTTGAATGGCACAAGAGGTTCAAAGAGGGACGGGAGGAGGTTAAAATCGATCCACGGTCTGGAAGACCTTCATCGAGCAGAACAGCGGACAACATCGAGCGTGTGAAGCAGATGGTGCACGCAGACTCGTGGTGCAGATGATTGCTGAGGAACTTTCCATCAACAAGGACACTGTCTGGAGCATCATCACTGAAAATCTCGAAATGCGCAAGGTGTGCGTAAAGATGGTCCCCAAGCTGTTGTCCGAGGACCAGAAACAGCAAAGAACAACTGTCTGTCAAGACATGATTGAGCGCCTGGAGGACGATCCAGACCTGCTCGGGAGAGTCATTACTGGCGATGAATCGTGGATATTCGAATACGATCGAGACCAAACGGCAGAGTCGTCAGTGGAAAAGTCCGGCATCACCAAGACCAAAGAAAGCAAGGATGTCGAAGGTCAAGGTGATGCTCATCACGTTTTTTGACATCAAGGGTATCGTCCACTTTGAGTGTCCACCACGGGGTCAAACAGTGAATCAATACGTGTACAAGGAGATCCTCCGGCACTTCATGAGATCAGTCCGGGACAAGAGGAGGGATCTGTGGGAGAACAACGCCTGGGTGCTCCACCATGACAACGCCCCTGCTCACAGTGCCCTGAGCATCCGACAGTTTCTGGAGGAGAGGAATGTGCCAACTCTGGAGCAACCCCTGTATTCGCCAGACTTGGCCCCATGTGATTTTTTTCCCATTCCCCAAGCTCAAGGGGGTGATCAAGGGGACCCGATTTCCTGATGTGGAGGCCATCAAAAGGGCCATAACGACAGCTCCGGAGGATTCCAGAAGAAGCCTTTCGGGGGTGCATTGAAGAGGATGGACAAGTGTGTGAGACTGGAGGGAAACTATTTTGAAGGGGACAAGCTATGATGTCAATATATTTTTTGGAATAAAATTTCTGCGAAGTCAGTCCCGTTACTTGAGACGGACCTCGTACATACAAGATGAGAGTTATTAGTAATATATAAATGTCGCCATTAGTTCAATCATGCCTGTACCACAGGCACACCTTTGGATTCCCACTTTAATGCAGGTAGTTCTAATTGTACAACTAATCCTGATCAGGGGGTTTATCTGTGTACTGGCACACAATTGCCTTCTGTTTTTTTGGAGGATGCCCTGGTATGGGATCTTTAATGCCCATAACATTGCAGACAGGATGACATCACCATCCGAAAGACACCATGCTCCGAGCAAAAATGCTAATAATCGACTGATGGTGGCAAGGCATCAGAATGATGGCCTTTCTTGAAGTACAACTGTCGGCGAGTGAACCCAGTCAAAACATTTCGATGGTGAGCACACTATGATCATAAAGCCTGAGGTTGAAATTTGCAAATCTCCCCAAGGACGAAATCAGAACCACTTTTCAGGCGATACCTCGTAGAACACCTTACAAAAAAGTTCTAGACAGTCTATCCAAAAGTAAAAATAGAAGATGTCCCAAGCATTCCCTTCCCCACTCCCCACCAATCTTCACAATCCTCTGCTTGGGTTGTCACACCTTATTAATGCTCACAATCCATATTTGCTTGTGGAAGTCATGATTACAACTGAAGCTTCAATGCAAAGGTTAAAACTTGGCAATCCTGGCGATTTTGATGGAAAGATTACGAAATGTTGATGTCATCTTTCTGATTGACTTGCACAAACAGTTGGGATATAAATGTCGGCAAGAGGAGGCAATTTTACCGCATCGACTGAACCAATAAGAAGACTGAGCATTAACAATTCAGATTGTTGTGGAGTACATTCAGTCTGGTGTTGGCGCAGTGGTTAGGGCAGCGGCTTTGGACCCAAAAGGTCCTGAGTTCAAGCCCCGTTGGGCCACTGAATATATATATATATATATATATATATATATATATATATATATATATGTATATACCAAGTCATATAACACCAGGGGGGTTGACTCAGCCTGTCATCCTTCCGAGGTCGGCGAAATGAGTACCAGTGTACTGGGCCCGGTGTATGCCCCGGTTAGAATAGGTGTACCATATCCCTGTGTGTCGTAAGAGGCGACCAGGGTTGCGTCAGGAAGGGCATCCGGCGTAAAAACCTATGCCAAATCATTATGCGGACAACAAAACGAATTTCCATACCGGATCGGTCGAGGCCTGGATTACCAACGACCGCCACCAGTAGGCAGCAGGGTACCAGTGGAAATTGTGCTACTGCTGGGCGAAGGAGGAGAAGGAGACGGGGAAGGCAAGTCCGGAGGCAGAGGGAGAGGGGGAAGGGTAGAAGTGTTGAGGTGAGAGTTGGAACTCTGAATGTTGGGACGATGACTGGCAAAGGGCGAGAGTTGGCTGATATGATGGAGAGAAGAAAGGTGGACATACTGTGTGTACAAGAGACCAAGTGGATGGGGAGTAAGGCGAGGAGCATTGGAGGTGGTTTCAAAATGTTCTACCATGGTGTAGATGGGAGGAGAAATGGTGTCGGGGTAATCCTGAAGGAAGATTATGTCAAGAGGGTATTGGAGGTGAGGAGAGTGTCTGACCGAGTGATGAGTGTGAAGTTGGAAATTGAAGGGGTGATGATGAATGTCATCAGTGCATATGCCCCACATATGGGGTGTGAGATGGAATATAAAGATTTCTGGAGTGAGTTAGATGAAGTGGTGGAGAGTGTATCCAAGGATGAAAGAGTGGTGATTGGAGCAGATTTCAATGGGCATGTTGGGGAAGGGAATAAAGAGGATGAGGAGGTGATGGGTAGGTACGGTCTCAACAAGAGAAATGTGGAAGGGCAAATGGTGGTAGAGTTTGCAAAAAGAATGGAAATGGCAGTGGTAAATACGTATTTCAAGAAGAAGGAGGAACACAGGGTGACATACAAGAGTGGAGGAAAGTGCACACAGGTGGATTACATCTTAAGTAGGAGATGCAACCTGTAAGAGATTAGTGACTGAAAGGTTGTGGCAGGGGAGAGTGTAGCTCGACAGCATCAATTGGTGGTCTGTAGGATGATTGTGGAGGTGAGGTTGAGGAAGAGAGGGAGGGATGAACCAAGGACCAGATGGTGGAAGCTGAAGGAGGAAGACTGTTGCGTGGAATTTAGGGAGGAGGCGAGACAGGTGTTGGATGGTGGTAAAGATGGGTGGGATGATTGGGAAACTACAGCAGAAGTGGTGAGGGAGATTGCTAGGAAGGTACTTGGTGTGACATCTGGACAGAGGAAGGAGGATAAACAGACTTGGTGGTGGAACGAGGAAGTACAGGAAAGTATAAGGAAGAAGGGGTTGGCGAAAACGAAGTGGGATAGTCAGAGAGATGAAGAAAATAAGCAGGAGTACAAGGAGTGGTGGCGAAAGGCAAAGAGAGAGGTGGCAAAGGCTAAGAAAAAGGGATATGACGAGCTGTATGAGAAGTTGGATACAAAAGAAGGGGAAAAGGATTTATACTGATTGGCAATATAGAGGGACCGAGCTGGGAAGGATGTGCTGCAGGTTAGGGTGATAAAGGACGTAAATGGGAATGTGCTGACGAGAGAGGAGAGTGTGTTGAGAAGGTGGATGGAGTTCTTTGAGGAGCTGATGAATGAAGAGAGAGAGAGAGAGAGAGAGAGAGAGAGAGAGAGAGAGAGAGAGAGAGAGAGAGAGAGAGAGAGAGAGAGAGAGAGAGAGAGAGAGAGAGAGAGAGAGAGAGAGAGAGAGAGAGAGAGAGAGAGAGAGAGAGAGAGAGAGAGAGAGAGAGAGAGAGAGAGAGAGAGAGAGAGAGAGAGAGAGAGAGAGAGAGAGAGAGAGAGAGAGAGAGAGAGAGAGAGAGAGAGAGAGAGAGAGAGAGAGAGAGAGAGAAATAGTGAATCTGGAAGTGGGGTGGATCAGTAAGGATGAAGTGAGGACTGCTATGAAGAAGATGAAAAGTGGAAAGGCGGTTGGCCCAGATGGTATACCAGTGGAGGCATGGAAGTGCTTCGGAGAGATGGCAGTGGGGTTGTTAAGCAGATTGTTTAATAAAGTCTTGGAAAGTGAGAGGATGCCAGAGGAGTGGAGATTAAATGTACTGGTTCCGATTTTCAAGAACAAGGGTGATGTGCAGAGCTGTGGAAATTAGAGGGATAAAGTTGTTAAGCCACACCAAGAAGTTGTGGGAAAGAGTAGTGGAAGCTCGGTTGAGAGGAGAGGTGACGATTTGTGAGCAGAAATATGGGTTTATGCCAGGAAAGAGCACCACTGATGCGATGTTTGATTTGAGAATGTTGATGGAGAAGTATAGGGAAGGCCAGAAGGAGTTACTGTACATTGTGTGTTTGTGGATTTAGAGAAAGCTTATGATAGGGTGCCAAGAGAGGAGTTGTGGTATTGTATGAGGAAGTCGGGAGTGGTAGAGAAGTATGTGAGGATGGTGCAGGATATGTATGAGGACAGTGTGACAACGGTGAGGTGTGCGGTAGGAATGACGGACCGGTTTAAGGTAAAAGTGGGATTGCACCAAGGATCGACTCTAAGCCCTTTCCTGTTTGCATTGGTGATGGACAGGTTGACGGATGAGATCAGACAGGAGTGTCCATGGACTATGATGTTCACGGATGACATGATCTGTAGGGAGAGTAGGGAGCAGGCTGTGGCGAGCCTCGAGAGGTGGAGGTACGCACAAGAGAGAAGGGGAATGATAGTCAGTCGGAGTAAGACGGAGTACATGTGCGTAAATGAGAGGGAGGGTGGTGGTATGTTGCGGTTGCAAGGAGTTGAGGTGGGGAAGGTGGATGGGTTTAAATACTTGGGATGAACTGTCCAAAGTAACGGAGAGTGTGGGAGATAAGTGAAAAAGAGAGTGCAGGCAGGATGGAGTGGGTGGAGAAGAGTTGCAGGAGTGATTTGTGACAGAAGGGTAGCTGCAAGAGTAAAGGGGGAAGTATATAAGACGGTCGTGAGACCAGCTATGTTGTATGGTTTGGAGGAGGTGGCACTAACAAAAAGAGAGGAAGTGGAGCTGGAGGTGGCAGAGTTAAAGATGCTGCGATTCTCGTTGGGAGTGACGAGGATGGACAGGATAAGGAATGAGTATATTAGAGGGACAGCGCAGGTAGGACGGTTTGGAGACAAAGTGAGAGAGGCGAGATTGAGATGGTTTGGACATGTGCACAGGAGGGAAGCGGAGTATATCCGGAGAAGGATGTTGAAGATGGAGCCGCCAGGCAGGAGGAGAAGAGAAAGGCCAAAGAAGAGGTTCATGGATGCGGTGAAGGCGGACATGCGGGTGGTTGGAGTGTCAATGGAAGATGTGGAGGATAGAGCGAAATGGAGACGGTTGATCCGCTGTGGCGACCCCTCACGGGAGCAGCCGAAGGAAGAAGAAGAAGAAAGAGAAGATTGTTGTGGGGTACATAGATTACAGTATATCGGAGAATGAACAATCTATGTTAAAGTGGATCTGTGTGTGGTCTTGCACACTCATGAACACAAAAACCAATTGCAAATAATCTCTGTGGTCCTGTCAGAAACAGGTGAGACCAATGATAGGTTCATCAACCTCCCAACAAGTGTTGTATTCCAAAATTTATTCTTGCATAGTTTTTGCCAGTCAGAGTGACAAAGGTGAAAAACCCAGTGATGTGGTGTTTTTAACACTTACTCTGTGTTATCTTGTACATCAAGAATGTGGTAGTTTCAACAATTGTGTCATTTCAATTTTAGATAATAATTTTGAACATGCACACCATCTTGCTCACAAGGTACACCCACCTCATCCCTTGTTGTTCCTCAGGCCAAGTAATTATTCACTTGAGAGTGGGCATTTTTTTATTTATTTCATTTTTACCTTTGACATTTTTGGGGGTATGGCCTCACACTTAAAACACGTTAAACCACCAGAAATATGCTGTTCATCTTTCATTTCATCCAGGTGTGCTCTCGGCCTTATGCCCAACCTTCACCTTTAAGATAGCCTGGTGTTGGCTTAGCGGTTAGGGTGGTGGCTTGGGATCCTCGGGTGCTGAGTTCGAGCCCCGTCAGTCACTGAATTCACACCAGGGTGTTCACTCAGCCTATCATCCTTCCGAGGTCTACGAAATGAGCACCAGTGTACTGGTAATTGGGGCATCAGCGACAGAGCCACACCCCTAACCGGTGATGCAACCAGCAGCCAAAAAGGCTGTACACGATCGGTACCTTTAAGATTGTTATTTGGTGACGTGACACTACGTGTTGCACTCGGTGGTCAACGGTGATTGCTTTGACAATTTCATCCTTTATATGTTAGGAAAACAAAGATTAGGATATTGCCAAAATGCTTGTTTCAACAGTTGGTGGCATTTATTACCTCTGCCACTGAAGGTGAAGGAGGTTATGTTTTCACACATCTCTGTATGTTTGTTTGTTTGTTAATTGCCGGAATCCTTCAGATTTAGGCAATTATGTTGGTCGGTTGTGTGTGTCATTCTGTGTGTCTGTCTGTTTGTGTGTTTGTTTACCCTGTAGCAGCCACACCATTTCAGCGATCATGACCAAACTGGGTACAGATGGCAGCCATGGTCCAACTTAGACACTTGTCGTTTTTGGTGAATCTTGGTCAAAGGTCAAGGTCACCGAAAAACCGAAATTCTAATTTTCGCAATAATGTCCGCTAAAATGGTCATATCGACTTCAAACCAAATCCAAAATGTGCATCTTCCAATTCTGCATCCAACCATATGTCACATTGGGGTGTCACACCAACACCCTTCTTAGTGGTTGGGGGTCGAATGTCAGGGGGGGGGGGGTCGGATCAAAAATTTCAAATTGCGATAAAAAAAAAAATGTTATCGTGAATCTTGCATTACGTGACAGAGGTATGCACTCTACCGAGTGCCCTTCTAGTTCCTGTTTGAAGGAACAATTTTTTGCTTTGAAGAAAATGGTCAAAATCTCCCATTTTAGCTGCGTTTCTATGGTAACTATCAACACCATCATTATAATCCAATATGTAATGATAGTTACTTGTTCCGGACTGGTCAATCTGGCAAATAGGGGAAGCTCTCGAGATGCGGCTTCAGATAGAGAAAAATGAAACTGCTCACATCTTTGGACTTAATCTTTCAAAGCAGAAAAGGGCCACATACAGCTGTGGAAAATTGACATACAATGTCAAACACCTCTCCCTCTGGGTGGAACAAAGCACACTATGGTTTGTTTTATTTTTTTAAGGTTATTATGTGGGATGACTGAAAAATGATTGTGTAGTTGCTGGAATTAGTGGGCACTATGTTTTTCAGGATAGTTTCCATGGCAATCCCCTCCTCTCTCAACCCCCCCCCCCCCAAAAAAATACTGTATTTACCTAATTAATATAAAATGACCCCAGATTCATTCATTTTCAGGATAGAGAAGAAACTTTGGTGTCAAATTGTTCAGCATGGAAGGCATCACATATGCCAATACCTCATTTGCATATTCATTATTTGATATAACTATTTTAATGGAAATTCTATCTAATAGAACAAATCACCACCGAGGAACAAATCCAAACAACCAACATTTCATTTTTGGAAATATATGTGTATTTTTGCTCCAAAAACAATTTTTTGCTTTGAAGAAAATGGTCAAAATCTCCAATTTTAGCTGCGTTTCTATGGTAACTATCAAAACCATCATTATAATCCAATTGAATGAAATACATTTAACTTCTGTAATATTTGAAATAGAAAGACAAAATTGTTGTCAAAACGATCAGTGCGAGAAAAGTAACACATTAGCGATCCGGGGTCTGAGTTTCGCCCTGAGGAGAAGCACTCGAGTTCCTCCTGAAACAACTGGTCCTGACACCACCGAGCAAGAATAACTCCATGTGCTGGCAGGTTGCTATGCAGCCACGAGCACCGATTGGTAATGCCAATTTGGCAGGGTTACACTACTTCACATACCTTGCATGTGGATGGCTGCACCAAAGGGGGGGGGGGTGGGGCTCATGCCTTCGATGCGTACTCTATCTAATTCACCGGATCAGGTGCAGTCCCGCGGAGCTTCAAGTCCTTACTGGCTAACGAGCAAATTACGTGGGCAGAACTTCCCAGCGAAACTGCATGCAAACTTTGCTGGATCAATTGGGAAAACTCAGGACAAATTGGGTACAATCACAATGAGAGCAATTTATTTATAAGGTGAGGGTGAGGAAAGGCACGTGGAACAATAAAAGGTTTTATTACAAAAGCAATATGTACACCAGGGGAAAGCAAGGATTGACGAAGTATGGTAAAATAAATGCAAGTATTTACAAAACAAAGACACAGGGCAGAGCTATTCATTGACAAAACTTCTACAATCTTAATTATGTTAACATGACAGGCACCAGACACATACCCTCAGAAATTAGAAAGCAAAGAAAGAGAGAAAGTACAACAGGGTGTTGGTGACCTCTTTTTGTACTTGGTGTGGCCAATGGATGCTTCTCAGTCACTTTGGAGGGGGGAGGAGGGAAGAAGGAAAACTGAATATCTTAGGTGCATGATTGGAGGAGGTGTGATAAGGTGTGTAGTGATTGGCACATTTGGAGCAGAAGAGGTAAAGATGTAGGTCAGGTGGTTTTGAAATAGAGGAAAGAACATGTGAAAAGATAGTCCTAATCGTGAGTGTAAAGAAATCTGTTCATGTAAATGTTATTGGGCGAAGGTGGCGCAAGGTCTGTTGCCTGGCCCCCTTGCCCGTCCAGCGCTCCGCCCCGTGAACTGCAAGAACAAAGGGTGGGCCAGATGACAATACAAGAAGTGCGGGCCAGACGAGAGAGCAGAGAAGAGGGCTGGCCAGAGAGCAGAGCTCTTTTATAATTGTCCAGCGGGGGGGGGGGAGGGGGGCACTTGAGAGTGGAACAGGCAGAGTGATGGGTGTTTCCCCTGCGCCCTGATAGGTGCACAGATGGTTGCCCCGGTGTTGGAGAGGATTCCGTACCAGAAATGGCCTCATTTGCTCCACACTTTACCATGCGACGGAGCTCCGACTTTACTGTGGGGCAAGGGTATCTGGTGGCGCTCTTCAGCCACGAATATGCGCTGGACACGAAATGGGGGCCGTTATGAGCGGAAAGCTAGGGCTATCCCCACGACGTTGAACTGTGCCCAGCGCACACTCATGCCCCAAGCTAGACGCTAGAACGTCTAGCCCCAATAATCTATCGGGGTATGGGCTGCTCTCTTGTCTCCTGCCGGTCCAGAGCGATGTGGTGGTCGTTGGTGATAACTGTGGTTAATTGATGGCAGTGGTTGTGTAGCATAGCAGTTGTAGTGCGGTGAATTCATGATGGAGGCGGTTATCAAGATTGTGGAGTGAATGATGAGATAACCAATTGGTCTGTCAGCAAAGTGAGGGTAAGCTCTGCTTGTAGAGAATAAGGATAAAGACCGACCTGAAGCCTTCAAAATGCATTGTCCCATCATCCCACTAGATATGATGTACAAATACATGAAGTCAGATCCAGAATTTTCAGAAGGAATGGGTTTCAATATAAGCCAATCATTATCCGGAAGGTAACTCTTGGAGGACGACGTGCCGACAATAAGTTATCTACAATTCATTGAGGTGGTGCATTGCGTCAAAGATATCCCATCATGTATTTCTATCTCTCTATTCCACAGGAGTACACGGATGAGTTGGATGGATGAAACTGAGTCGGATGGATGTCAAGGAAGAATCAGAGCCCAAACGTTGGTGGGTGTTGGATGCATCTCATTGTATTATCTGCTCAGAAGTTTTGGAAGGGACCACAAGGGGTGCTGCTGTAAAAACTCCAACACACGATGGTCTCCTGCCTGTGCTGAATGCCGCTCAGATGAGACAGGATGATGTGTACCAGAAGACCAGAACACTTAATGAAGAAATCTTAAGTGGTGAATGCTACATTTCATACAGTAGAAACTGCAAAGGTACATACACAAGCAAGTCAAATTTGTTCTCTCAGGCAAATCAATCCAAACCATTGGCTTTGGAAAGGCTCCACGAGGGGGGTCTGTCCCAAATCATCTGGGTCCCTTTCCAATTTGAGGTGAGAGATCACCGGAAGGTGGTCACTACCCAAACTGTCAGAGTCTATCCACCATTCACACTGCTGCAGATGAGGCAAAAGTGAGGTTGGGAAGAAAAGACTTCCCGGTGGATGGATTAACGAAGGTCCCATTGCCATCATTTACGAGCACCAGGTCAACTTTGCAGGCACATCAGAAACTTAACCAAGAAGACTCAGTGGACAAGACACTGTTGGTTTCACTATCAGGGAGCGATACTTCATTTGTGGTACCTCCTGGAAAACACTGCCCAAACAAGAGCAGAGAAAAACTTACACATCACTGACACAGGTCAATCAACTCTAGAAAGGGTACTTGATGTAGCTGTGAGCAGACATGATGATGTTATTCGTTTACACATTCTTTCCTTCCCAGACCTGTTTGCCTTTGATGCAATATATCATAGGCCCTGTTACTCTCATTACATTTCAAAGATAAATATTTGAGCCGTTTCTGCGAAGGCACAGCAAGAACCTGACAAATCAATTTTTGAAAAGACATTCCACTAGCTGACAGAAGAAATCGAACAGATGGTGCTGTCAAAACAGTTACAGAAAGTTGTAACACTCTCCGATGAGCGAGCAAAGTGTTGAAATATTGACCGAGATGGATATCACAGATCAAAAAGCGCAGACTTGTTCTTCCTGGAAGTTGAAACAATGACTGAAAAGTCATTTCCAAGAGAGACTCATTTATTGAAAGGATAGGATGTTCAGTCTAACTGTGTGTTAGTTTCATCACTGTGGGAGATGCACTGACGAAGGCAGCATCATTGTGTGCTAAGTTGAGTGAGTACGAGGAGACATCAGCGAGTAGTGAGAGCGGACGCACCCTTGTTCATATGGATGAAACGTTAATACTGCATAGGGTGTCTGGCATATTGAGGAAAAGTATTTCAGGTCAGGTCAGGTATGGGAGCATGCGCCAGAGCAGCGCGTCGCTGCGTCCACTTTCCGCCGGTACTCCAGAGGCCTCCGTCTGGCCATCCCCCAGGCAGATGCCTGGCTCATCCCCATCTCCTTGAGATGCCGATCAACCTGCTGTAACCAGGAGGCACGTGGTCGGCCCATTGGCCTCCAAGTAGAGGATAAATGGGGCTTCTGAGGCAGCCATTCAAATGAATGGGGAAAAGGGAAAAACTTTGTCTCAAGATCCAAAAAGCCCAAAATAGGAGACTGATTTCCTCCTCTCCCATACAAATGAATGGGAAGAACTCTGACTCAAGCCCCAAAAGCCCAAAATAGGAGACTGATTTCCTCCCCCTCCCATACAAGCAAATGTAAAATTGAGACCGTCTCAAGGCCCAAAAGTCCAAAATAGGAGACTGATCTCTGCCCCATTGAGCAAATGTAAAATTAAGACTTGCTGATTAAAGCACTTCTTTCCTTTTATATTTTCATTCCACTCAAAGAGCGAACCAATGAATATTTGTCCATGTTCCCCTTTAGGGAATAACTTAATTTTCCGATTACATGCATCACCATCGAGTATATTCACAAAGATTACTTTGGAACCTAGTTCTTGGTTTAAGTATTTTTGTTGAGCAGAAATGAAATGATAAACTTCTCTCAATGCTCTTCTTTGACCACTTCCTGAGCTACATATCATTTTGAGATTGGAGTAAATTGTTTTTCCATCGTTCAATTGATAACCATCAAAGTTTTCAGTCCATTCAAGGATGTTTTTTTTTTTCTTTACATCCTCCAACTTATTTGAAATTAAATTTATCCACTTATTTGTTTTATCTACTTTTACCCCGGTTATTTCTTAAAGAGCAGGTTTTGGGTCGCTGATGACTTCGCGTGATTCGAAGGTTGTAAGCACATTAATAATCGTTGGGTATTTATTTTGTTACATTTGAAACTCAAAATATGCTAAACTTAACTTTTAAGTCAAAATTTTTGTCAGTGATCGAAAAACAGACCGGAAGTTACCGAAGATGCTATGACGTCACGTTCTCCGAAAAATTCGTGAACATTCGGAAACAGCGTGTAAACAATGGCGAGATGCGAATCAGAGCGATTTCAGCGGCGATGAAATTAAGTGTTTTCATTCCGATATTGCCGAGGACGAGTCGGAAGATGATGGGAATTTATACTATGGAGTTTCTGGCCCTGAGCCATATAAATTTGAGCCACTTGAAAGTGCCAGAAAACGGCCTATTTTGTGTACAAGTGGCAGGACTGACTGTCCGGCAGTTCACACTGACAGACTCCACCAGACAGATTGGTTTGTAGATTTTCATTTTCTTCAATGCATAAAATAATGTAAAGTTTGATCAATCTGTGACTTGATATAATAATTTTTTTAACCCTCTCGTAGCCTGGTGTTGGCTCAGTGGTTAGGGTGGTGGCTTGGGATCCTAGGGTTCTGAGTTCAAGCCCCGTCTGCCGCTGAATGAATACAACAGGGGGTTGACTCAGCCTGTCATCCTTCCGAGGTCGGCGAAATGAGTACCAGTTCCAGTGTGTGTACTGGTAGAGGGGCACTGCATCAGCAACACAGTCGCGCTTCAAGAAATTATAGCTACCCCGGCAGCTAAGCTGCCATACGACCACCACCAACCCTCTAGTCACTCAAGAGTCAGAAATAGAATTAATCAATAATGGACCCAAATATATTATACACCAGAGCCTTGGCGTTGAAGTCTTTCTGACAGCTGAGCTTGACCCCAGCGAAAGTGAACAGTTAGAACAAACCCCAGCTTTCAAGAGACTGTTGTGGCATATCTATCTATAATTCCAGGTGTGTGTGTGTGTGTGTGTGTGTGTGTGTGTGTGTGTGTGTGTGTGTGTGTGTGTGTGTGTGTGTGTGTGTGTGTCCACTGTTTCTCGACAACCACTGGTCCGATCTAATTGAAACTTGCCAGTTATATTGCTGGGACCTGATTATGTGCCTTTTCAAGGTTTGATATTAATCGGACAAGTGCTTCCCAAGTTATGGCCATTTATTTACCAACCAATGACAGGACACGTTACTGCGTAAGAGTGGCCGATGGGGAAGAGATTCTCAGCCATGTTCCCCATGACGGGTTACAACGTACGGACTTCTGGATAGTGTATTATAATAATTTCTCGATTTCCTATGCGCATTTATAGATAAACACAATGCCCCAATCCTTGAGAGGTGACAGTGTGAGAAGATGAAGCAGGAGCCAGCTGAGGAGAAGGCTGAATGGTGGGCACAGCGTCACACTTGTTTTGAAACCGAGCTCACTCATTGCGTTGCCTTCGTAATCCTCGCCTGTGAAATGGTCACCACAAATGATAAGTCGATCCAAAGGGTCCTCTTTACCAGTTTTCTTTGGGGGAAAATTCGCCAATTTTGTTTGTACAAATCTTATCCACTGCCAGCAAATGTTTGATTCCTTCAGGAATCGGTGGGAGCGATTACCCGTTTTCCAGCCATTTTCGCAAAACATGGCGACACACGTACGAGGCATGATGTACAAATATCTAAATAACTTTGTTCTACAATAATTCAAAATAAAAAAAAGGATAATATAGACAGTTGCAAGCTCAAAAAAAGTGAAAGAAAGGCCCGCTGAACTGAACACTTCTTCAATGAGCGAGTGAGCGCCGCTTTGTTTTGGAGAATGTGACGTCACCATCCATATATGGGCACGCGGCTGTTTTCAACGGCCTCGAGAAATAACAACAGGAGTTAAATTTAATCAATTTCCCCAATAGTTAGGCAACCATAATAGTTTGCATCAAACTATTTAATGCACATGTAATCATATTGATAAATTTTCAACACATGTTTGGTGACCCACAACCTGCTCTTTAAATAAGACTTATTTGATATTTCTCACATTCTTTATGTTTCCCATTTAAATACCAAGGCTGATTACATCTCCACTCTTTGGTTTGGTTATTACTTGATTCTATCATTTATAAATCAGTAAAGACGGCGGAAGCCCGTTAAAATTCCCAACCCAATATCTTAACACTTGTACTTGTAACCATAAGGGATACTATTGATTCCATTCCCTAATATATATCTTTTATCATCAAAACCTCCTAATGCTTTCTTATTTATCTCTTCTGTATACAACTGATGTTTATAATTTCTTATTGTATTCATTTTTCTGTACTCTTCCTTCTTTAAGGTTAAACAGTTATATTGTAACAATGTTTAAAGTTTATTGTTTCCTTGATTATATTTTTCTTTATTCCCTTTCGTTTGTCACACCTTTCAATGTTATTATTATCAATATACATAAAAGCACAGGACTTTGATCTCAATCCCATAAATTCACTCATGACCTTCCCACCCAATTCCTCTTTAAAAACTTACCAATAACCTTTTCATTCTTTGATGAAAACACATTACCTGACTTATAATTACTTGTATCATATAGATATATATATATATATATATATATATATATATATATATATATTAATATTATCAATCATATCCTCATATATATCACTTGTCTTAATTTCTAATATAAAACTATCTGTATCCATAAAAAAAACAATGACACATTATCCTTATACTTTGATTTTACATTATTCTAGTAAGTTATGCATCAACAACTTTGACAAGTCCAGAATTGATGTTCCAATATAAATAGGTTTATCCATTTCAATACTCTCTTTTTTCAAATGAATAGCACAAAAGTTCTCTGAAAACACCTCCACTCATTCAAAACTTGGTCTATTAATTAACTTTGAAGCCTGTTTCCAAGATGTAGCAAGTCTTATGTTTTGTCAATTCCGAACATTTTCCATAGTTTTTTCCAAATACAGCATTATTCATTGATTTATAAAAGTCCTTCTCAAAATCTGTGTTTGCTTCCGTTCTCCTTTTTGTATTAAAATCAATATACTTCTTTAACCAATGACTGATTTAATTTCAAAATCTGATGAATTTTCCTCACTCGCAACCCAGCAGATAAATATTGTCTCAAGTTCCTTTGATGTAAAACATAACTTTCTTTATCATTTAATGTTGTAAGTAGTTTTTCTGGAGATTTACCTTTTATATTAAATGACTGTTGGTAATCACTTAACCATTCTTTTCTTGGACTTTCTTTATCAGGGGCATAAGGTAGGTCTTTATGTTTGTGATGAAGTTCTTCTGGATATTTTAAAACAACCTCAAAATAATATCCAACTTCAGCTTCATCCAATTCTTTTTGAGAGGAGACAACAATGTCTTGTAAAACTTTTTCATAATATTTTTCTTGAACCCATTTAAGTTTTCCATAAGGTAAAGATTGAGACATTGCCCACCCATACAAATTGTTAGCATCATAATACATCAGGTAAGAGTTGTCCTCATTCTTATGACTAGTACGTGCCCGTACGTGCCCGTACGTGCAAAAAAAAATTAATAACTTTCAAACCGCGTGCCGGAAACAACAACCACAAAGGCCGTTCCTTCACTCTCGCGTGCCCGTACGTGCAAAAAACAACAACTTTCAAACCACGTACCAGAAACAACAACCACACAGGCCGTTTCTTCGCTCTCGTAAACGACGACTGGATTGGGGCATTGTGTTTATCTATAAATGCGCATAAGAAATCGAGAAATTATTAGAATACAGTAAGTCATCACTATCCAGAAGTAGTGCGTGCCCATACGGAATGTTCACATGCATTCCACGAATTATCGCTTTCATTGAAGTAACGACTGCTGTGATACACACACAGAGTCAATTCAAATCCAAATTAAAATAAAGTTTACCTTCCTGTCTTTGCTAGCCATGACATTCGCTGCCATTGACTATTGCCACTCCTATGCCACAATAACTAAGGCACCCTTTCCCCATCATCCACGCCTACGCAGCAACGTGTCCTGTCATTGGTTTGGAAAATAAATGGCCGCAGCAACGTGTCCCGTCATTGGTATGGTAAATAAATGGCCATAACTTGGGAACCCCTTGTCCGATTAATATCAAAACCTTGAAAAGGCACATACTCAGGTCCCCAGCAATATACCTGGCAAGTTTCAATTAGATCGGACCAGTGGTTGTCGAGAAAGTGGTCACAGACAGACAGACATATGTATACACATATATATATATATATATATATATATATATATATATATATATTACACATACACACATATACACACACACACACACCTGGAATTATAGATAGATAATCAGGAAGATATTTGTTATTTGCTTGAGCATATCTCTTGGAACATACTTGAGATATTCCTCCCCTTTTTGCCTTCTCCATCAGTAAAAGCATATCTATATCACTGATTAATTTCAAATTTTGTTTTGTCATTTTTAACATAGCACTCCAAGCCAAACCCAGGGCTGTGTAATAGAGAACAGGGTCTAATCCAGAATAATTTTTATTATGACAGACTGTTCTAAAAGTTTCAAACACATCAGCCAATAACAATACATCAGTTTTAAGATACAAATCATGATATTCTCCAAGATTCTTTTTGTTAAACTTATGTTAAACAAGATAAAGGAAGTTGTGTTTCTTTAAACTTCTCAAATGAATCCATATAGTCACACGGATATATTCCCTTTTGTGATAAGAGATCAATCTCTTCTTGATTTGAGAAATGTGATTTAAGATTCGGTAAGTTTTTAATATTTGATACCAAGTTAGATAATGGACTAGCCATAAACTTGTATGTGTCAAGAAATCTGATATGGGTTATGGGAGATGTATGAATTGTTTTTGTGAATGAGATGTATTTTTTATCTGTGTTAGGAATGGCAGAAATATCTCCAGATGTCTTTGAAAGTTCATTTATAAATAGATGTGTGTCATAGTGAGCATTGTTGTGAAGAAAGACAGGAATAAAGTGTGGGGGCTTGTAATTAAGATTACAATGGGAATGAGCTGGGCCTCTATATTTTCCAGTAAGATGACAATGATCCCTAACTTTGACCTCTCCCTCAATTTTGTCCTCACAAATATGACAGATACTGTTCTTTCTAAATTCCTTTTTCTCTCCCTTTTTTAATGACATTGGTTGATAGGTTTTAACCATTATTTCTCTTCGTCTTGTAGTCTTTTTCCAATTGTCTTGCAAACTCATCTGAGGCATCTTCTCCTCTATAAAGTTCTAACTTGTAGCATTCATGACCAACAGATGATTTGATATAATAACAGAAACCACAAGGAGTATGTTTTTGATATTTATTTGTGTACGATGTATTTGGATTTGGAAAAAAAATATCTATCTTTTCAAGGATACTTTCAAAATCAGCATATACCACAAACAGATGTTTTATAGATTTGTTAAAATCTTTGAATGATATGTTTGAACCTGCTTTTGGTAAATTGATTTCAGTTGATTTATGATAACTACACTATTTCGAATGTTGATTTAATCGTTCTTTTGTGTGAAAGGAGTTGAGACATCTCTTACAAGGATACGTTTTACATTTTCTCTTACATAGTTGTGATTTGGTGAATCTTGAGAAATTTTTGATGAAAGCATAATGTGATTTTTCCTTTGAAGTAAAGTAGAGAAGGTCAATGTGCGTTTCATCATTTTTATAGTTGTTTGAAATTTTTAATATCTGAACTTTGTTTGTATCCGTTAATCCATATACATTAACAGATAGATTATTCATTTTCTCAAATTTAGGAATATCTCTCAATGACATTGGAAACTTTAAATCTTTAACATTTAATGTATTCTCGTGTTTCTTATAATGTTCAACCCTTTCAGGATTCCATTGTTGAGGATGTAGGTGAGCAAGAACAGACCATAGAAAACATTTATTAACCTCCGTCATCGAAGATGGATGGAGGTTACTGTTTTCATCCATTTCTGTTTGTTTGTTTGTTTGTTAACAGTATTACGGAAAAACTCCGACAGATTTCGATGAAACTTGGTGGGGGGGGTTAGGTCTGGTCCAAGGATCATGCCATTAGATTTTGAACTTGGTCCAAAATCCAATATGGCCGCTATGGCGGGCAATTTGAAAAAAATATTAGAAATTTTTTTTTTTTTGCATTTCTACATGTTTTAAGTGATTTCCAACAAAAAAAAAAACATGCCAAAATTATAATTGCGGCTGATTTTGGAACTTCAGGTGGATATACCCACGTAAAATCAATTTCTGTCTCAAGGATTCTAGTTATGACGAATGAATTGAGTATGTAAAAGTTAAAAGTAAAAGGGAAAGTTGCAAACTATAACTCTGAGCACTGTTGACGTCAAATTGAATGAATAGGATATCAGGTTCACTTGAGTGACCTAGCAGTATTGGCGGCGGAGGTTTTGCACTCTACCGAGTGCTCCCCCTCTAGTTATCTTTGTTTTGAATATTAACAACCGCTTTAAGTTTTATCTCTTTTGGTAAATCAAGATAAGAAGAAGCTTGAAGAGGATCTGATTTTAAGATGTGTATATCTAAAAATATTATTTTTGTAATTGTAAATCCACTACCTACTACAGTTTTATCAACATCTTGTTCTCGTCTCTAGAGTTCATCGAAAACATCACATCTTACAAAATCTTGAAATGATGAGATAAAGTGAGGGTTTGTCCTCATATAGGGAGTAGTTTCATCGCCTTGTCTTACCATATTCAATTTTATTCCCATATAAAACTTAAAAGTTTTCATTTCACTTAATGAGTTTTAATTATAGTTTCAATACTTTGTTTAACCACATCAACAGCTTCCATGATTGAAGATGGTCCAGGGTCTTGAAAGCGAAACAATCTTATTTTTATGTCCTTTAAATGCCCCATCAGTGTTTTCAATGGAGAATTTAGTGGCACGTTCCCTTTCTTCATTGTTCTTGTGTTTGCATGATTGAAGGTGTTTATTATAAAAAAAAATTTAAGGATATAATCATCACATCTATCACAATGTTTTGTTTCGTGGTCAAGTGGAGATATTTATCTGAAAAGTTTGAATGTGTGTTTTTTAATAACATTTATATTCATGATTACAAACATCGCAGTACGTTGTATTCACCATATTTAATATAATAAAACTTTGCTTAAAAGAAAATTTTCTTGATGAAAATTTTGTTTCATGTATAAATTGATGTAAATGAATGTATATGTATAAATTGATTAACTTAAAACCATTTTATCCTCCAATTTCTTTTCACTTAATAAATACAATGAATCAAGACACAAAAGACAAGTTTCAATCAATCGCTTCATTTGTAAAAGATACTGAGAAATATGTCGAGGATATAAAATTGAATAAAGATAAATATAACAACAATTGGTAAAAACAATTATGGTGAATTATACGAGTTCTTCAATTTCCTTCAGTGGAAGGGCTTTTAGTATATCTGGAAGAACATCAATTAAAGTAGCTCGAACAAAAGTTTCTCCTCTCCTTCTGGCAATATATTCAAAACTATAAAAAGCAATGAAACAAGAAAAAGTATCAAAAAAGAAAAACCTCAAGGATGAAGCTTTAGAAAGAAAAAACAAGACCATCTGTAATATGCAAGGAGAAATTTGTATTTTTTTTTTTCAACAATCCTAAAGATGTAAATCCTGATGAATTAAAGGATGTTAATATATCAGGTGAATGACATTTCGTTCAACAGTAGTTAAGGATCATTTTAAAATTACCTTTAATATAAAAAAAAAATGTAGTAGTTGAATCTGTTAATGAAAAATAGTATATAGATATCGATGGTAATGTTTTTTTCTACTAATTAAATACGAGTCATTATTCAACTGAAGATTTTGAAGATTATGAGAGTGATGACAGTTATGATACTGAGAGTTTGTGTTCAAACGACAGTTATGATACCGAGAGTTTGTGTTCAAACGATAATTATGAAAGTAATTTTATAGATGATTGTGAAAGTACCAAAGATGATACTGAAGATGAATTTTATTTGAAGTAAAGTTTTACTTTATAAATATGAATGGTATTGTGGATCTTGAGCCCCTTGAATTCCCTGATTCTCAATATGATAAATTTGAGAATTGTCCTGCATGTGATAGTGGGATTAAACACAGAGTCAAAAGCCTATAAACAATGTATATTCTGTGATTATCTTCTAATTAATGATAATAAAAAATATAAAAAGGAATATAATTTTTAGATTTACACCAAAAATGAAATACTTTACAAGATTGATTAGAGAAATGAATGTAAAGTATGAGGGTGATAACACACCTTTCCTTAAAATGGAAGAAACTGAACGTATTAGGAGAAATGTTCAAAGGATTGTTGTTATTTATTATTCACGATTGTCATTTTAAGGGAAATATCAACACAAGATATTGTATAAATAAAATAATGGATTATCTTGAAATTAAACCCGAACTTAGGATAAAATATGGAGTTTCTAAAAAAGCCAATAATAAATTAAATAACCTGTTTTCCAAATATATAAATGAATTATTTTTTACCCATTTGGGAAAATAAGATAAAATTTAACAACCATAAAAATCTTCTAAATTCATTAGGATGTCTCATAGTTGGTTCAAGTGGATGTGGAAAAACCTGCTTACTTTTAAAGATGCTCCTCACTCCCAACTTTTTAGATTATGACAATTTAATAATTTTTACAAAGTCAAGTTTTCAACCTGAGTATCAACTACTCTCACAAGATGAGAGCCCCAGCAATATTCCTGGCAAGTTTCAATCAGATCGGACCGTCGATCGTGTAAAAAAAAAAAAAAAAAAAAAAAAAATAAATAAATAAATAAATAAATAAACAACCATTAATTGTGACGTCATTCGTGACATCATAGCACCGTGTCTTGTCATTGGTCGACAGATAAATGGCCGTAACTTGGGAACCGCTCGTCCGATCGATATCAAACCTTGAAAAGGCACATCCGCAGGTCCCCGGCAATATTCCTGGCAAGTTTCAATCCGATCGGACCGGCGGTCGTCGAGAAACGGCGGTCACAGACAGACAGACACACAGAGATTGCTGGAATTATAGATAGATAATACGGATGATATACCTTCTCCCCAAGATTTGAATAAATCAAAAAACAACCTCGTTATCTTTGATGATTGTGTTCATGAGAGAAACCAAACGGTATTGAATAGCTACTGCACAAGAGGGAGACATTCTTCTTGTAATTGTATTTATCTTAGTCAATCATACTTTCACCTCCCTCGTCGCTCAAGAAGAAACAATGCTTTTATTTTATTCAAGTTAAATTCAATAGATATAAACAATTTTTGGAGAGACAATTGTTCTGTATTATGTCGTAAAAAGGAATTTTGGGATTAGGCCTTAGTTCTTTTATAACTTGGTTTATAGATCCGCCGACGGTATATTTGCCGAAAATGAAATATAAATATAAAACACATTTTTAGCCTTTTCTTTTTATAAATTTTCCGCCGAAGGTGAAAAAGTTTCAAAACCCGAAATGTAAACGTCGGCATTTATTTTCAAAGTATAATTTCGCGTGCGCGCACCAAAATGCCGAGTGCCCTTTAACCAAACTGCGCAGTAGAGCTGCGCAGTAGTCTTCGGTCATGGCGTCTGAGCAGTGGCCAGCGTGGTTCAGATTGACTGGTTTCTGGGGTGAAAGCGATTGTTAAGAAGTATGTCAGTGGTATAAATTTGAGTGACTGTATTGGTGATTTAATCACGCAACATCTTGACAACGAATATTCTGGCCGAACTCTTGCATCAATTCAGTGCAGCAGCAGGGATGATTTGCAGACTACTCTCGATCGTGCCAATTTTTTTTCCGTCGAAAGTTATACACCACTGTTCGTATTGAAAGATTTTGGTGCCAAGTACATCAAAGTTTCCTTGCGAGATGCTGATATTGAACCTTCAATGGACCAGAAATCAGCCTTTGATGTGCTCATGGGGATGGGGAGATGGTACGATCAGATGCCCGCTGAAAAGTAAGAGCTGGTTATGGCTCTGATTGACCGTTTTGAGCATGTTGACTCCGAGTAAACACCTTTTTTTAAAAAAATAACATCCAGCACAATGCATTGGTGTGCATGCACACATGCACTGTTGCGCACACGCATCCATGCACGTTTTGGGTTGATTAAAGTCGTCTTTAGCTGCAATCTTGATGAATTATATTTATATTCCATATTGTAAAAAGGCTTATATTTGTTTTAAAAGCGTGATTAAACACTGGATGATGAATGAATCTTTGTATGATGATGGATTTTTAAACAATATCGTTTCGGGTTTCTGCCATGGTTGTGCCAATTTGAGTGTCACGTAAGCAGTGTCTGATTTTTGATTGGCTGCATACGTTTGTTTTTGACTTATGATAGGCAGAAAAACATGCCAGACTATATTGTGAAAACAAGTTTTAATCCTTCTTTATTGTTTTTCACATCAGATGATACAGTGAACATGGGCATCCTGCATTTGAATGGTCTTCCATCTTCAATGTCTTCTGAGATCCTCCTGGTCCAGGATTTATATTTATCCCCTCCCCCACCTACCCTTGTCGTTTCCATGGAACATCCAAAAACAAATTATATATATTTATGATTTCTAAAAATTGAAATTATATTTCGACCTACTGACCCTACATTTTAGCTGAAGAACTGTGTAAACCAAGTTATAAAATAACTAAGGCCTTATATGAAGCACACGACTGAAAAATATAAATACATTGTTGTGAAGCAAGATGAGATATTAAGCCATTAAGGGAAATATAGCCTGGTGTTGGCTCAGTGGTTATGGTGGTGGCTTGGGATCCTCGGGTCCTGAGTTCAAGCCCCGTCAGCCACTGAATTAATACACCAGGAGGTTGACTCAGCCTGTCATCCTTCCGAGGTCAGCGAAATGAGTACCAGTTCCAGTGTGTGTACTGGTAGAGGGACACTGCATCAGCGACAGTTGCGCTTCAAGAAATGATAGCTACCCCAGCAGCTAAGCTGCCATACGACCACCACCAAGGGATACATTTTTTATTTTACAAGCAATTACATATATAAATGACACCCATTATTATAAATCTTGTGGGTAAATCTGCTTCTGGAAAAAAAAACTTTCATAAATCAAGGTTCCTGTATAGTACAAATGAGAATATTTTAAATTTGCTTTTAAAAACACCCCGTGGTATGCATTGTATCTACAACAACCAGAGCAATAACACCTGGAGAAGTAGAAGGTGAAGATTATTACTATATTTCAGTGGAGGAAAATATGCGATTGAGGAATGAAGGCCAAATATTTGAGGAGGTTTCTCTTGGTACAACAAAATATTCACATTGTAAGAGTGAGTTAAAGAAACTAAAATCTGGTGGTCTTGGGATATTAGAAACTAATCCAGAAGGAATGAGACAAATTATTAAACATCTGAGTGGTAATGGGGTTAAGATTTTATCATTCGGTTTTGATGTTGATGAAGAAACAACGCAAACGTATGAAAAGCAGAGATACAAGTATTAGTGAAGAAGAAATTACAACTCGTATTAATGTTAATAAATAATTTGATGAAATATTTAAAGAAAAGAATTTATTTGAACACATCTACTTTAATGATGAAGAAAAGGAAAATTCCCCTGTTGACCTTTATAATTCAGTGAATGATATTTTCCAATAAAAAAAATGGATGCAAAAGAAAGAGCAAGAAGATTTAAGGAGCATCAAGAGTTAGTTTCAAAAGTTGTAAAACAACAGGAAGACATAAAGAAGAAACGTAGACAGAAACTAACGGGTGAAGAAGCATTTGAAAGAAAACAATAGAAATTTTTTAAACCACTTTTAAAAACTTCCCAAGAAAAAAAATTATAGATGTTTCCACAGCTCCCACAATAGAATATACTCCTAAAAAAAAAAAACTTTGAATGTTAAAAGATTTCAGTAAAATGACAGAGGAAGAATTTGAGCATATAGGAGAATTAGAATATGATGATGAAGGATTATTTCAACAACTGGAAGAGATTAATCAACCCCTTGATTATATTGTGAATGCTCTTCAAAACAATGAATATTCAGCGGATTGAAAAACCATAGCAGGACTCATTCCAACAGAACAACCAGCAATATTTCATCTTGTTCAAGAAAAGGTATTGATATTTAATGATGAATTAAGGTTCTTGAGTTCTGCTCAACCGCCTGTCAAATTAACCCCCAGATTAATGTTTCTCACAAAATATGGAAGACAAGATTCATATATATATATATATATATATATATATATATATATATATATATATATATATATATATATATATATATATATATATATATATATATATATATATATATATATATATATATATATATATATATATATATATATATATATATATATATATAGTGACGTCCACAGGACTTGAACAGTCCCGCCAACGTAGAATGAGCCGAAACGATGGAGGCGGTTTATTTATTTATAACCCAAACATGGCGGTTCTAATCGCTCTACCGCAAACGGGACGAGGAAGGTGGCACGAGTCACTTTTCACTGAGTTGATGATGTTTATTTGTTTTTATTATTAACCAGAAATAACAAGACTCGGCAAGAAGAGGGATCCGGGGCGATTCGACGGGATGGTGTGGGATCGGGCGTGGGGAAAACACAGACATTTCCAATGAATATATAGATCTCAAACCCTCTGGTACCCAAACTGGTACTCATTTTGCCAACCTCGGAAGGACGACAGGCTGAGTCAACCTCCTGGTGCATTTTAATTCAGTGGCCAACAGGGCTTGAACTCAGGACCCTAGGATCCCAAGCCACCAACCTAACCACGAAGCCAACACCAGGCTAAGTTTCAACTGTGAGGGATGAATCAAAGTATTTTGATAAACTATTGGATATGAAAAATAATGATGATAGAGTATATGTTGATCTGCTGGACTCTCTTAATTACAGGGTTGGTCGATCTGGTAAAAGTAGGAAGAATGAGAAACACATTATTCAGGCTTTAAGTATCCCTGGTTCAGGTGTTAGTTTTCTTCCAAATGACCCGTCACAATTAGTTAATAGACTGTTATTGCTGTTAGGTTGTTAGAAGGCTGGAAATAACAATTGTTTTAATGAAGCATCAGCCATTTTAGAGCAGTTGATGAACATGAAAAAAAAGTAATAAATGTCAATACAAAGACATTTTATCCAATATTAAATAAGATGAGAAGCACAATCCTTCGTTTTAATTTCACAACAAGTGACCACACATCTTCATTCCTGTACCCACTACAACTTGACGCAACAAAAGAATATGAGCCGTCTTTATTGTCCATGGAAACTTATAATACCTTATTTAATATCACCGAGAAAAATGACAAGTTGAGTTATAATCCGGGAAGTGGATACAAAACGGTAACAGTTTCACCCAGAGCAAATGAGATTTCTCAAATATCTTCCGAAATTGCTCGTCTTATGAAATAACAGGGTGATGAACCAAAAAATATTGTTATAGATATTCAAAAACATACTTCAAAATCAACGATTAAACTTTAAAATAACTACAAGGTCGATTTCACAATTGATAATTCATTGAGAGTTATTGGGTTTCTCCTCAAAAAAGATTGAAACTAATGGGACGTTTTACAGTGATAATGTTATTCAAATATCCTCAGGCATAAATTCAGTATTAATTCACTGTGATTTGATTGATGGCGCTTATAATGATGGAATAAGAACAAATACAATATTTTCATTCAGCACATACTCAACCCCAATTGGTTATAAATTCAATGTGGAACCCAAAAATCTGGTTTTTCTTCCTGTGTCAGGAGAAACCATATACAGCGTAAATTTTAGGATAACCGACCAAGATAATCGCATGATTTCTTTGAAAGGAGAAATTATATCCATCAGAATTCACCTACATAAATACAATGGTTATTGTGAGGAAACACGAGTTGGGAAAATATAAAATAATTACAGGGGATGGGATGTTCTTTCCCCATACTACAAGGGTGAAGGTATGTATCTTGGTAGAGGATACTATAAACCTAAGAGACAAAGGGGCGTTGGACATCAATTTAGAAAAAAAGGAGATGGGATAATTGATATTCTAATGGGTATAGGTTCAACTATTCTTAAACATAAAGACCTAATTGGTTCAACTGCTTCTGCTGTGGGAAATGTAGCGGGTGCTATAAAGAGTATAAAAGATGCCCAAAAGGAATCTCATAAATTACAAGCAATGAGAGAAATTAAGAAAGGCAAAACTCAGTTGTGTCCCCAAGAACAACAGAAAATAATTCAAATACTTGGGTCAGGGTTTCAAAAGTTTTAACGTCTTTTTTCCTAAATAAATACAAGTATGGAAGCAATTGATAGTATCTATGATTTGGATGATACCATTGTCATCTCAAACTCGATGACAACTCCAGCACAAAATAGAGGTAGATTTGTAGAAATATGAGATGTGGGGAAGAATAAGGGTGAGGGGGGAACACATGGGGTGGACAAGATGTATACAGAAGCAAAGCCATCATACAAAGTTGTTAATGCCATTCCTGTCGAGAATTCAGTTGGCAGGTACCCAGTGAATGGTGGTAGGGTTCATAGTTGGGAGCCTAGATAGTCCTCAATGTATGCTTTTGTAACGCTTCAATTATAAATACGTGCTGTTGTGTCAGGGAGGAATGCCATACTGGGGAGAAATACTCCAACATCGGTCTGACGTCAGATGTGGACACCATGATCAGATCTTCAATCAATCTACAGGAATTCATCAAAAACTTCTTGTACCCAGGCTGTGTTTTACTACAACAGGCAATCACCTCCATACTCCGCAGCCAATCATTTGTAAGTTTCAACTTGGTTGAAGTTTTTGTAAATGAAACGTTTCATCACCATTCACCATTCCACCTTCTGTGTTTGCTCTCTTACCTTCGGCACTAAAGATTAAAAAAAAATCAAATAGTCATCATCCTCCATTGTTGGCTGCAATGTTTGGTAACAAGCTTCATGTGAAAAATAAAAATCACCATCATGAAGAGGATATTAACGTGAAGTCATCGAAATGACATAATCATTATGAGGAACCTAATCAGGGTGGTGTAGGCCAGTTGCTTCCTGTTGGATGGCATAGTATGTGCACTCAATGCAATTACACACCAGCAAGTAGTCAAGCCCTTTGCATGCACTGGCACCTATCCACCTCCCAATATATCCAGGATGATAACAGAGCCAAGTAACTTTCTTGTGATTGGTCCTGCTTGGGGGAGTGCTCTGGGGGTGTGACAGGGGGAAAAAACTCCACCAAACTTCCCAGATGCCCCAGCACTGAAAATAGGGCTGAAATTTAAATCCACAGTAACTTGGGTGATGGTCTTACTTTGTAGGAACTCCAGTGACAATTCATCGCATCGAGGAACAATTGGTCCAGTTAACATACCACTGGATCAGTGATTGAACAGCTTAATGCAGGATGCTGGTACACTTCCTGAATATAATCGGTGCTCTACCGGAGCTTTTGCGATGTCCTGCAGATTAACAATTGCTTTTGCAGATGTTGAACTATCATGGTTGATTGCATTATAATGTGCCGCTTCATCAAATAGGATATGTAGTCACTTCTGAATAGATCATCATCTATTCAATGCTCTTGAATGACATTATGTTGAGATTATCTCATTTTTTTTAATTTTAATAGATAATCTCAACACTTTATTGATGGCCGACTGGCTTCAAGATTTTTCGACACCTTTTTAAAGAGAAGAGACTCTGAGATGGCCCAGTCAAAGTCCTCACTTAAACCCAATTGAATGTTTAGGGCAAGACTTGAAGATTGCAGTCCAGCGAGGCAGAACTGGAGTAATTTTCACATGAAGAATGGGCAAATATTTCATCATCTAACTTTGTGTGCAAAGCTGGTAGAGACCTATCAAATGGACTCGGAGCAGTCATTGCTGCACAAGGTGCTTCCACCAAAAACTGACCTAAGGGGATGAATACTTTTACAACCAGTGAATTTTGATTTGTACATGTGTTTTTTTCAGGTATTCCTGACATGTAACCTCCTTCAACGATAATGGTGTTTACTTTGATCTTTTCAGTTATGAATAAAAAAGTAAATTTGGAAAATTTATAACTACATAATTAGTAATTCATCTAAATGAGGCATTATTGGTAGTTGACACATATCTCTTATGTACTAGTGGGGTATGCTTACACATTGTAAGCAATAACTATCCATGCTTCGTACGTAGGTACATAATAAATTGAAGTTTTATGATTATCACCGACCTGCGAGTTGAGCACAAGGCTGCACTTATTCTTGGATATTTTCATTTACGGATGCTTTCCGATGGTTCTGTGATCCCGCACGCAAAATTTCAGCTTTCTACATCACCTGGAAGGTACCAAACATTTATATCAGTCAGTGAGTGAGTGATTGGAATTAGATGTGTGTGTGTATATATATATATATATATATATATATATATATATTTATCCCTGTGTCGTAAGAGGCGACCAGGGTTGCGTCAGGAAGGGCATCCGGCGTAAAACATGTGCCAAATCACTATGCGGATCAGACGGATGATCCGCTGTGGCGACCCAAAACGGGAGCAGCCGAAAGAAGAAGAAGAAATATATATATATATATATATATATATATATATATATATATATATATATATATATATATATATATATATATATATATATATATATATATATATATATATATATATATATATATATATATATATATATATATATGTTAGACTAGCGGGGTATACTTACACATTGTAAGCAATAATGAACCGTGCTTCCCCATTGTCTCAGGCCGCTCACCTGCATTTGTTTTTTTCATTTATTTATATTTTCGACAGTTCTATAGATTTTTCTCGGTGTATCGGCATCAATGTCCATCGGCACATAAAATTACCGTGCTTCCCCATTATTGCGGGTCGCTCACCTCCATTTATTTGTTTTCATATGCTTTCTGATGGTTCTCCCCCACCTTCGGCATATTAGTCAGTGAATGATTAGAATGAGATTTATATATTAGACTCGCGTGGATCGGTTCGCTACGCTCGCCTCTCAACACATCATTGTGGTGATTGACATCACAGATTTAGTGTTATCATGATTTACACCAATAATCATACAAAAATTTATTTTTTGTTCAAATTTATTGGTAATATTGGTTATATATTTATTTGTAATATAAAAACGTCCAAGTGGTCGAAATGGTCAAAGGTCTAAGCTGTCTAATCTGTCTGAAGGGTGTAAAGGGGTCTAAATGGTGTTAATGTCTATGGGGTCTAAAGTGTCTTAGGAGTGTTGGGGGTTCTCGGGGACTTTTGTGTCCTTTGGGTATTTTGGGTCCTTGGGACTACACACCCCCTCAGCTGCCGGACTGGTTTCATTGCTTATTGGTGAATTATCAAAAATGCATACCAACGAGGCTCACAAGCATGTTGGTGTGTAGCATTGGAATTCTCATGTATATACGATTTGTGAATGCCTTTGCAGCTGTTGAGGAACTCTGGGAAGGTTTGAAACAGCAAAGGACTTACCTTGTGTAGCCTTTTGTGGTAGCTTTATGCTGCCTTCTTCAGCTGGAAGAGCAAGGGAAGAGTCAATTTATTTGTATAACCCCAGCCACCTGGGTTAAGTGATTGTATAAATCCTAATTTATTGTTCCTTCCATTCACAGGTGAGAGATGCGAGTGTATCCTTGTGTTTAATAAATATTGTTACAGTTTTACACAATATTGTGTAAAACCTGCCACAAAACATATGCGACAAAAGACATGTGGCTGGTCGAAGGGCCTAGCAAGATATGAGGCTACATAGTGGTGGAATAATGAGGTGGATATGGTGATTCAAGAAGAAAGAAAATTGTTTAGGATTTGGAAAAAGGGAGGGGAGAAGGAGGAATACTTAGTGGCTAAACATAGGGCAAGAAGGGAAGTTTACAAAGCCCAAAAAATGAGTACAGGATTCACTTTCATATGTGATGAATAATGCAGATAGTAGAGAGGAGATATTTAGGATAGCAAAGCAAATGATCAGTCAAAATAAGGATCTCATAGGAAACCAATGTGTGAAGGATGATATGGGAAATGCACTGGTTGACCATGGGCAGATTAGAAATGCTTGGAGGAGTTACTATGAGCACCTACTAAATGAGGAGCTCCCTTGAAACAGGGATATTCTGGAGGCAGTAGAGCCGGTGCAGGGCTTATCGCCTGAGATAAAGAATGAATGGGTGAAGAAAGCCATCGATGAAATGACGAGTGGTAAAGCGGTGAACAGCACTGGTATTGTCGCAGAGATGCTGAAGGCATCTGGTGATATTGGAGTAAATTTAATCACTAAATTGATAAATGTAATTAGAAGGGAGACATCTGTCGCAGATGAGTGGTTGAAGAGTGTAATGGTGAATATTTATAAAGGGAAGGTGATGCCTTAGTTCAGAGCAACTATCGGGGTCTGAAGTTGCTGGACCATGGAATGAAAGTGGTGGAGAGAGTCGTGGATAAATTGATGAGACAGTGTTAATATATATGAAATGCAATTTGGTTTCATGCCAGGAAGGGGCACGATGGAGGCAATTTTTATAGTTCGGCAATTACAGGAAAAATATCTGGGGAGGAATAAATAACTGTACTTTATATTTGTGGATTTGGAGAAGGCATTAGATAGGGTGCCTCCGAAAGTGGTGCAATGGTCCAAGAGAAAGTTACTTGTGGAGAATTGGTTAGTTAGGGTAGTCATGGTGATGTATGATGTGAGGCCAAAATTCTCTGTGAGGGTAAATGGGGTGCAGAGTGAGGATTTTGAAGTGAAAGTGGGTGTTCATCAGGGTTCAGTCTTAAGTCCAATCCTGTTTGTCATGGTTCTTGAGGCTATATCACAGGAATTTAGAGGAGGCTCACCTTGGGAACTCCTGTATGCTGATGACCTGGTGCTGACAGCCAACAGTGTGGAAGAGGTAATGGATAAACATCCAGTATGGAAGGAGGGTATGGAGGCCAGAGGACTGAAAGTGAATACAGGGAAAACGAAAGTACTGATAAGTGGTGCAGGAGAAGGAAGTGTGGAAAAAAGAGGGGGAGGTGGCCCTGTGCTGTCTGTACAAAAGGTGTAGGTAGTAATTCAATATTGTGTAAATCCTGCAACTGCTGGGTGCACAAGGTGTGTCGTGGCATCAGGGGTAGACTGCAGGTGGTTCCTGATTTCAAATGTGCTGTTTGTGCAGGTAAACAAGTGACTCCAGTTCGAGCAGAAAGGTTAGTTTATGGGGATATATCTCTGGAATGTGTAGATAAATTCTGTTACCTTGGTGATTTGATTGGTGAAGGTGGTGGTGCGGAGGCAGCAGTGAATGCAAGAATTAGAAGTGGCTGGAGGAAGTTTTACGGAGTTGTTACCCCTATTGACATCAATTAGGGACCTCTCTCCGATTAAAGGGAAAACTTTATGCAGCTTGCGTTAGAAGCGTGATGATGTATGGCAGTGAAACATGGATGATCAAAAAGGAGGATGAACAAAATGAAATGAGAATGGTGATGTGGATGTGTCAATGAAGGATAGGAAATCAAATGTGGAATTAAGAGATAGGTAAGGTATAGAAAGTATTCGTGAGGTGATGCGTAGAGGTAGGTTGAGATGGTCCGGACATATGTAAAAGATGTGGTCGGGTAGTTGTGTGAAGAAGTGTATAAATATGAATGTGAATGGAAAGAGAGCGAGAGGCCGTCTGAGAAAAACATGGGATGTGCTGCTGAGAGATGATCTTAGAGTTAAAGGCCAAACAAGAGGGCGAGCAAGGGATCGTGCAGCCTGGAAAGCAACCATTAGGTGAACCATGGCTTACACAAGCAAGCATGGAAATGTCTGTAAGACGATGATGATGATGATGTAAGAAACTGGCCCAGAAGGTAAATGCACCCAACATAACCGTCCCCAGGAGTAATTATTTCCAAATTGTCAGACGAGAGCAACCCCTCCCTTTGCGTAGTGGGTGTGTGTGATTCAATGTGTTGGAGGAAGGGTGGAGAGCTTTTTGTGTTGTCCTATGAGGTCATTTCTGTTTGTGAGTTTCACGGGACCATGGCGAAGGCGTGTTGTTTTGGTCCTGCTGTGCAGTCCCCTGACTGCCCCTGAGAAATGTGTGGTTAGTCCCACTGAGAAATGCGTGCCACCCTGCTGGATGACGTAGGTATGCGACACCAGTGTGTCCAATCAGGGGCACTGCCAATGGGAGAAAAACGGTTCCTCGGAGCACACGCGAGAAAGGAAAGAAGAGGTGAAGTGGAACAAGCACCAAGGAAGAAAGAGCAGAGCAAGAGTGAGGGCTGCCGAGGAAAAAAAAAAGCCTGAAGAGAAAAACAAGCGCTGTTGAGGTAAAAAGTGGAGAAGGAGTGCTGTGGAGCAAAGCAGTTGTGGCTGTTGGTTTGTGGCTCACAAGCGCAGGTCAGGTCGGTCGCAAGCGGATTGCCAACATTGGGCCAATGTTGGTGAGAGATCGGCAGGATGAAAGGGTCAGTTCGAAGGCTCGTGGATGGGGCAGATGGAGGTATCCCAGGCGTGAGGCCGAACAGGCACGACCAGACACAGTGGGCCAGCAACTGCCAACCTCCGCCATGGTGAAGTGTTATGTTGTTTGTGAATGTGGGTGCCTTGTAAATTTGTTCGCGCAAGGCCGAGGCTAAGACTGCTCTTTCGTCCGTTTTCTTTTTCACCATTTCTACATATGATTGCATTTTCTACTTTTCTTTATGTGTCATCATTTCTTGAAAAATAAATTATTCTTGTTGAATTGTATTTCTGATTTGCCTGTGTCTGTCCTTTCCCCTTATTGGTCCAGCAATGTCCGTATGTAGATTAGCCGGGAGATGATAATTCCCAAACGGATTGGCTCTCATACAAGTCCGGAGTTGTGTTAGCGCTAAGCTCGGCCACCTTAATCAAGATCCAATAAAGATAAAAGTAGCACAACCGCGAAGGGAACGATTCTCCGATAAGGAGACTGCGTGTACCACAGTTAAACGGTAGTCAGACGGAGTACACTGGGTCACAGGTTAAATTGTTGGCGTTTGCAGTCAATTGGCGACCAACCATGACACGGACTTATTTGTGTGTGGCGGCCTCAATTCCTGGTGAGTCCAGGAGAACTGGGGAAACCCCCACCCTCGTAGTACCTCCGCAACAAGATACATACATATATATATATATATATAAAAATATATACACATACATACATATATGAACACATATACACACACAGACATATACACCAGGAAATACTACCCATCACTTTGCTGACGGGAATACTATGGGGGTGGGGAGGGGGGGAGAAAAAGAGGGGAGAGCGAAAGAGACGGGAGGGTAAGGAGGTGGTGGGGGAGAGAGGAGGGGTGGAGGAGTGAGGAGGGAAGGGGAGCAAAGAGGGGTGGAGGAGTGAGGAGGGATGGGGGAGTAAGGAGGGATGGGGGAGTGAGGAGGGAGAGAGAGTGAGGAGGGGTGGGAGAGTGAAGAGGGGTGGGGGAAGGGAAGGCAGCGAGAGGTGAGAGGAAGGGAAGGCAGACATGCAGTGGAACATTAATTACGATTCATACCGTCTCATAAAAATGCTTCTCCATAGAATAACAATGAAGATGGAAGCAAAATAATGTCTGAAATCCATTTTCTACTGTCATACCATAAACACCGCCCGGAGATAAACACCGTCTGGAGTCTAGACATGTCCAGAGATAACTCCCGGCCAGACACATCAGGAGACCACCATCCAGACATGACCAGAGACAAACACTGCCCAGACACGTCCAGAGACAACTACTGCCCGGACACGTCCGGAGACAACCATCATCCAGAGAATCAAATAACGTGTGAATACAACTCTGGACATTTACAAGTATTACAGCTGAAATGAGTTAAGTTCTACAATCTCTTAACATGAGCCGAATTTCAAAATTTAAACTCCGGAATTGATCTTAGCATCAGTTCGGACTGCAAAAAAAGTGTTCAGACTGCTAAAAAAATAATAATAAAAGCTGCTAAAGTCAATTCCGCAGTTTAAATTTTGAAATTCAGCTCATATTAAGAGATTCTCGGGGTTATCAATGTGCAAAATGAAATAGTCATGAACACTGGCATCCCCGGGTGTTCATAAGAATTTTGACGTTTCCAGCGATTTGTATGTATGATGATCAAGCATTCGATACGAGTGAGGAAAGTGAAGAAAAAAAAATTCACGAACATTTCATCATTAAGAAACTGGTGCGGCCGGTTCCAAGTCAAAGGATTGTTGAGCAGGCCGAACAAAATGGCAAATTAAGACCCCAACAAGCTTCCAGAGGGCTGACTCAGGAGCTGACCAAGGATGACACCTTGATAAGAATAATTAAATAAGGCCACTAATTACCTTCAAAAGGGGTGTTTAAATTAACCACCCCCCCCCCGCCACCGCCGCCAAAAAGTAGTGTTGGCTTGGGTGAGGACCTCAACTCAAGGATGATTGATAGCTTAAGGAGGCGTTGCCTCGTGAGTGCACCAATGGGACGCACTGTTGTGGGTCAAAGGGCAAGTCACGACCTTTGCTCCCGGGAACTTCACTTCTCATGAAATCTGACCCCTCACAAGTCTCTGCTCCGTTCAAGCTGCTTAAAAGGCAGAACAGAACGCTAGACCATTCGCTGCTGTTGGAATGCGCTGGGTACCCGAGTAAGAAGCTGCATTCCTGGTCGTGACGAGGAGTACTCATTTTGTCAACCTCAAAAGAATGACAGGCTGACTCTACCCCACCTGGTATTAATTCCACGACAAAGTGGGATTTGAACTCTGGACCGCAGGATCACAAGCTTGCCACCACAATCATTAAGCCAAGTTCAGGCATAGAGAGAATATGTTACGCTTTCTGAACAGCACACGCACACACGTGCTTGGCCGATATCGGCAAATTATTGGGAATCAGCAGGTTAGAGTCAGTGTGATTACTGACAACAGTACGTACTGGAAAACCCAGAAACCTTGAGTAGCTTTCACCGAAAAACAACGTTACATTTATAAAGACGTTTCAGGGATATGACCACAAATAAAACATTAATCTTTATAAACAACTGCGTGTGATGGGTGGGAAAAAAAAAATTGGCTCGGTAATTTAGAAAACATTAATATGGCAAATGACTCAGAAATCTGGTGTTATCAAATATACTTTCCTTTGAAACTCACAAAGAGAAACCGTATAACCTTTGTGAAGCAAATCAAATAACCAAATGCTTCAGAAAACAATCGCGAAGACATAGGAAAACCTGATAAAACTTTTCCACCATGGCACCCATAACAGGCATGGCATGTTCACACACCAGCGGAGAGTCCGTACAGATCCAAACCTACCCATATGTACCATATCCGTGTGTGCTGTATACGTCCCTCTACCTTGTAGTAACTGTCGAATGCACATCCCGATTGTGACACAAACTGGACCGCTATCAAATGTAGGGTGCTCTGCAAGTAGCTTAAGCACTCAAGCAAGCACTCCAAAGTAACGCCTGACTTGGCAAGTGATTACCTCTTGCCGTCAATAAACCCATGCACCCGGAAACGTCCAAGCAATGTCCGAATTAGACAAATGGACACTTTTTTTAGCATAAGAACTGCTGCTAAAGGCCCAGTCACACCTTGACGTTTAAGCCAGCAATGGCAACGTATTAAAATGTATGTAAAACGCTGGCTTACGTTGAACTTTTGATGTTTTTTTTTAAAGATTCGGACGTATTCATAACGAGGTGGTCGTATGCATAACATATTAGTAATGGACACAGAACGTTTCATTGTGTTATAGATAACTTATACCAACGAATGCTGAACCTGTTGTCGGCCTTCCCAATCTATGCCCAACGATAGTCTAACGTATGCATAGCGCGCTGCACGCATCGCCGACGATGACGTGACGTAGCTTTTTAAAAGGCTGCCGCACAACGATTCAAATCATAACCGCCGCAGAAATGGAAGTGTCAACATCGTAGTCACACCTTGGCGATCTTGCCAGCGTATGCCGACCTCTGAAAAATGCGTCTAAAACGCTGGCGCACGTCGAATATGGTATGGGTAAGTTTGGTATACGTGAATAGAACGCTAAAGTACGCTATCATACGTTGTATTAAGTGGAGTACGTCTTGTAATTATAAACATGTTAAACATTTTACGACGTACTTGCCGTATGACACACGTTCCACATGCGATGGGAATAAGTTGTACGCACGATATGCGAATGCTGGCACACGTCGCCAAAAGTTACTTGTAAGGTGCTCATAAGTCGAAACACGTCAAGGTAATGTCTTTTTTACGCGAAACTTATTTCTAACTTATGTTTGACGTGCTTTGAACCAATTCTTTACGTAGTCCCAACACACATCGACGTGCTCCAGACTCCTTTTTTTTTTTTTCTTCGGTATGACGGTGATGTCGACACTTCGATTTTTTGTGCGGTTATGATTTAAATAGTTGAGCTGCAGCCTTTTAATTATAATATATTATAACCGCACTAGAAATCGAAGTGTCGACATCAACGTCATACCAAAGAAGAAGAAAAAAAAAACCCCAGGGATTCTGGAACACTGACACCAACCATTAGCTTGACGTGTTTCGACTTATGAGTAACTTACAAGTAACGTGTGTCGACGTGTGTCAACGATCGCGCAACGTGGCTACAACTTATGGCCAGCGTTATGCGGAACGTGTGAGTCATACGCTGGCATAAGTCTTAAAATTTCAAGCATGGAAAATTTGAGGACAACCGAAAAGTACAACGACGTATGGCAGTGTTTTTCAGCGTGCTCTCAATGTTATCAAAACTTACCCATAACGTATTCGACGTGTACCAGCGTTTTACACAAATTTTCCAAAAAGCGGCATAAGCTGGCTAAAACGTCAAGGTGTGACTGGGCCTTAAGTTCAATTCTGGAGCTTAAATTTTGTAACTAGGCTTAGTTTAAGAGATTATCGCAGTGATTGCATGTGTGGAAATGAAATAAAGCCACAAACACTGGTGTCTTCGGGCATTTATCAGCATTGCAATATATTCAGCAATTCGTAGCTATGATGAACAGGCATTTGATAAATATGAGTGAGTAAAGTGAAAAAATAAAACTTTATCATGAAGAAATCATTGCGGCCTGTTCCAAGTCAAGGAATGGTTGAGCAGGCCAAAAAACATGGTGGCTTCAGACCCCAGCAAGGTTACCCAAGATATGTCTTTCGACCCCATCGAGAACGAGGTGGCCGAGGATACGCCTGATCAAAGATATAATTAAATAAGGCCTTTAATTATCTTCAAAAGGAGTGTTTTAATTGAACACCCAAATTTCACTCTTGCAATTCCTTGGAGATCCTATAGTATGCATGTAAAGTTTTAGGCTGCTAGGTTTTATGGTTTTGGAGTTATGGATGAGGCGTACACACACACACACACACACACACACACACACACACACACACACACACACACACACACACACACACACACACACACACACACACACACACACACACACACACACACACACACACACACGGACGATATTACATTTGATGCTCTCCAAACCTCTGTTACCTGTCCTGACTCCAATGAACTGTAAAATATATCTGTCAACATCACGGCCCGTCTGCTCCGTCAACATCACGCTTATCCGCCCGATCACCTTCCCCAATACTCTTGGATGTACCTTGTACAGTGTCATCTGGCCCCGGAGCTTCATCTTCCCTGTTAATTCACTTCCTGGACTCTTTATCTGGTACATTGCTTTTTTTAAACAAGGGTGAAGAATTTCTCACTATAAGCTGAATTCTTGTTTGTGAGTGGGGCACTGATAATTATCAGTAACCCTCTCTGTTTATGAACAATTGAGATTGACCCACAAAACCTTCCATGGTGAGCCTTGAATGAGGAACAAATTAATGGTTTTGAATGATAGCTTTCCATTATAATACAGTCTCGTGTTGACAGTTGTTCTTCTGTCTCGAACAACACATTTTATGACCTTTGTTAAATATGCCTATTTTCCATATTAACTCCGTTTATGTTATATTTTTGACGAATGTATTAGTTACAGTCATTATAAACAACACCTTGGTGTTTGAGAAATAAATTTGGACTTTTTAGGTCATCTAATCTCGATTCTCAAAGAGATCAACTTTAAAATAACTGATGGCATGAGCATCGTCCATTCGATATCACCTGCTTCCCTCCTTGAAACATTAGGGGGATTCGCACAACTGATCCTGTGGACGATAAAGAACAGAGCTAAAGCGGGGAAGCACCCACGGGTTGACATTGTCTTTGAAAGATATCCTGTGACCAGCATCAAGTTCCCTAAGCATTGCAGAAGGGGAAAAAAAAAATCACAAGGATCTATCGAGCTTTGACGCATATCTGGCCCGGACCAAAAATACCTGGCCAGTGGGCAGACCTCCTACACAATGGGAACAATAAGGAGACTTTGATTATATTTTTCTATTCAGCACTGTCAGGACTACCTCCGTTCAAGTTCAGTGCATTTAATTTTATACGACTCACTCATTGCGAGGTGATGAACTCACGATTCACTCGATGAAGGATCCACCTGCTCCCCCAGAATTCTCAATCACTCTCACAGATTGTGGTTGCAGGAAATTGAAGTGTCAGAACAATGTTTGTTCTTGCAAGTCAAATGGTATTTCTTGCACCGATTTACGTATGTTGCTGCGCCAATTGTGAAAATACCTCACCAATAGATCTTGAAGAAGATTCTTGGGTGAGAAACACACATCAACCATGCACCACCTCTTGATGAACGCTTACAGACACAACACTCTGCCCAGATGCACACAATCACCCATGTGTACTCAAACTACCTAAAAGTCCTGCCAACATCCCTGTACCCTTCTCTCTCCAATGCTTCCAGGTACCTATATAATTCCAATTTAAACTTATCTACTGTTTCTGTTGCTAAGTTACCTTTCCAGGGAGACCATTCCACGTATTATCTACTCTCTGAGTAAAAGACCCCTCCCTGCTTTACTACCGTCTTAACTCTCAGGCTAAGGCCCCTGGTCCTATCACTATCTACTCTGCTGAAAAAGTATTCTGCATTTATTTTATCTCTACCTTTCATTATCTTAAACATCTCTATCATATCTCCTCGTAACCGCCTCCTTTCTCGTGAATAAAGCCCTATCTCCTTCAGCCGCTCCTCATAGCTGAGTCTACCTAGGCCCGAAATCAATCTAGTAGCCCTGCGCTGAACCTTCTCGATGGCATCTATGTCCTTGCCGAGTTGTGCTGACCAAAACTGCACACAATATTCGAGATGTGGCCCTCACTAAATTCCTGTACAATGTGAACACCACCTCTTTTGATTTATAAATGATCCCCCTCCGAATATAACCAAAAACCCTATCTGCTCTACCTATAACTACCTGGCATTGTGCTACCTGCTTATCTCCCAAATCTATTACCACCCCCAGATCCTTCTCCTGTGTGACACATTCAAAAATTACCCCTTGCATCCTGTAATCTCTATTTTCATTGTTCTTTCCCATCCCCAACACCTTACACTTTCTCAGGTTAAATTCCATCGACCAATCTTTTGGCCAATATGTGCAATTATCAATAATTTCCTGAATCTGATCACCACCGCTCTATTTATCCACCTTGCCTCCAAGCTTTGTGTGATCTGTAAATTTGGAAAGCTTACTCTTTACCCCACGATCCAAATTGTTGATGTAAATTATGAATAATAATAATGGGCCGAGTTCTGACCCCCTGAGGTACCCCACTACTTACATCTTCCCAGCAAGACGTCCTCCCACTCACAGCCACCCTTTGCTTCCGATTACAAATTCAGTTTCCAATTCAGTTTGCTACCTGACCAACCACTCCACAAGCCCTCCCCTTGGCTTGCAACCTCCTATGGGGTACCTTATCAAATGCCTTCTTAAGGTCTAGGGGCCGAATTTATGAAAGGCGTTTAAGAGTTAGACATGTGAAGAATCGCTAATCGTGCAATGATCACCCGTTCAAAGTTAGTCGCCAATGGCCGAAGAGTGATTATTGTATTGTGGATCAAAACATAATCACAAGCATTTAAACAAGAAAGAAACTCCTACACAGTGAGGGCATGTTTAAGAGTGCGTTTTAGGCCTTGAAGCAATCATTGCTTATAATTGGTAGTTTATCGATGTGTTAGGAGTGCTTGTATTGGCTCAAGAAGAGGCAGAAGACAGGAAGAGAGTAGTTTGCTGATGTGCACTGAGAATCTTCAAAGAGATTCAATCCTCTGGAAAGGTCTGACTATCAATTTTGTCCGGCTTCTACTGTCTTGGATTGTTTCTTGGTGAACCTTGATTAATACGGTTAAACCCATTCATTGTTCTCATGAAAAATTGTCCCCCTTTTTCTTCGGGACATACAAAATAAAAATTTTAAAATTGACTTCTGAGAGGCTGCTCGGCACGCACAACTAATCGGCTGCTTATCTCCCTTTGTAAATTGCTATCTAGACGGGTGATTAGCTGTTCACATACGATGATGTTTTTGTCACCGTTTAAGAGTTAGTCGTGCATTTGCAAGACACTTGATAAGCGCCTTTCGTAAATTCGGCCTACTATGTCCACTGTCATTCCCTCATCCACCCAATCAGAAAGTGCTCTATAGAACTCTAAAAGATTTATTAGACAAGACCCACCTTCATTAGATCAATACTGACTACCTTTAATTAGTTTGTATTTGTTTCAATGGTTCCTCATCTGGTCCTTAATTAATTTCTCCATCACCTTCCCCACAACTGAAGTCAAACTAACAGGTCTAAGGTTTCCCAATTCTTCTCTGGATTCTTTCTTAAATAATGGTGTTACATTTGCTACTCTACAATCCTCCAGAACCTGTCCTGACTCCAGTGAGCAATTGAAAATACTCTCGGGTGCATATTATCTGGACTTATTTACTCTTAGATTTTCTAGCTGTTCCTTTACTTCCTCCACTCGAACCTGGATCTTCTGTAAAAGCTCTTCTTCACCTCCTTGATAGATACTTTCAGCTATTGGCTATTCTCCTGATTGTTCTCGTGTAAGAGTTGAAGCAAAATAACTGTTTAATAAGCCTGCCACCTCAGTTTCCTCACTAACCACTCTCCCGGTGCTATTCCTCAATGGGCCCACACTGAACCTAACGTGTTCTTTTCCCATGATATACTTAAAAATGCCTTGTTATTATGTTTACTATTCCTAGCCATGTCCTTCTCATACTCTCTTTTGGCTTGCTGAGTTATTTTCTTAACTTGCCTCTGTTTACTCCGATAGTGATATAAATCTAACTCCAGTCCTGTTATTTTATACCAAATAAATGCCTTCTGCTTCTCCTTAATAGCATTCCTAATCTCACTGCTCAACCACCCTGGCCTCTTTCTGCTTCTAGTTTTTCACCTCATTGGAATGTGCTTACTCTACACTCCACACATTTGCTCCTCGTAGGTTTCCCATTTCTCTGATGCCGATTGTCCTATTGTTAGCTTCTCCCAACTCTCTCCTCATACCCTCAAGGTTTGCTTCCTGAAATCTAATAGCCTTACTCTACTATCCTGAACTCTAACCATAACAGAATCAATATTATGTCAACAAACTTGTTCAGGTTAAATAACATCTGCCAATATTTTGCCCAATCTATGCAAGTATTGCACTTGATCTGAAAGGATGACATAATCATGTTATGATCACTTGATCCGAAATGCCCCCTTCCCATAGATGTCAACAAGTCACCTAAGCCAAATCTCAAATCAAATGTCACGTCATAATGTCATTATCATAGACCTTGGTTACATGGAAGCCTTTAACATTCAAAAGGTTTCATGACTCATGAGCTGGTTGTTTATTCTCATGAGTTTTTATATAGTTTATTTATGACTATATAGTTTATTATCATGACTCATGAGTTTTTGGGCATGTGCACTCTGTAAAATAAATGAAATGGAAAAAATAAACATGACAATGTTTAGTTGCTTTTATTCAAACTCGTTGAACAGACTCAGTGGTGTAATGGTTACATTTGGTGACCAAAATGGTTACAATCTGTAACAAAACTCGGTGACCAGACTCAGTCTTTTGCGTGTCATTAATCTTGGTGATTCCACTATGAATATGGAAGGTTTGGATATATACTTAATTAGTACCTCACTCTAACCCGAATACCTTTTCTAAGCTCGGCGCGATCTATATACCGAGTTTGTGCCCCCTTTGGCTCATGACTCCGGCGGTCTTTGTTTATAAACGCAATCACATCCCACCAGATATCGAATGAAAATTAGTCTCAAATGCATCAATGACATACATATATATATACATATATATATATACATATATATATATATATATACACACATCTTCTTCTTTCATCGGCTGCTCCTATTAGGGGTCGCCACAGCGGATCATCCGTTATGATCCGCATAATGATTTGGCACAGGTTTTACGCCGAATGCCCTTCCTGACGCAACCCTGGTCACCTCTTATGACACAGGGATATGGTATACCAATTCTAACCGGGGCATGCACCGGGCCCAGTACACTGGTACTCACTTCGCCGACCTCGGAAAGATGACAGGCTGAGTCAACCTCCTGGTGTGTATTAATTCAAGCGGCCAACGGGGCTTGAACTCAGGACCTTTTGGATCCCAAGCCGCTACCCTAACCACTACGCCAACACCAGGATATATAATTGCTCCCCAAAACAGATTGGCCTTCCAAATAATCTTTATTCAGTATAATAGAATCACCGAATATATATATATATATATATATATATATATATATATATATATATATATATATATATATATATATATATATATATATATCGTTATATCGTGTTCATTCATTCATCGTCATTGTCAACAAGTCTGCAAGCTCAAGTCTCAAAATTTGCGAATGAAGTCCAAGTCGCCATCTCTGCCTCGACAGTACCTTCACCTCCTCCACCATATTGGGATCGTTACTTAAAAGGAGGTCAAACACTGCACACCCCCTCGTGGGCTTATTTACAAGCTGGGTTAAAAAGCAATCCTGGACGATATCTCAGAAATCCTCATCTGCTCTGCCCTTTCCCTGTTCCTGGACCCAATCTATCCCTGGCAAGTTAAAATCCCCCATAATCAATACTCTTCCCTTTCCACATGCCCTTTTGAATTCTTCATGTACTCCTTCCTCCTCTTCCTTCACACCCAGAGCCCTACAAAAGCATCCTACCAGTATCTTCCTGTTTTTACAATCTCGACCCACACAGAATTCTCAACATTTACTTCTTCCTTAATGTCACCCCTTTCTCTTGATGCAATGCTGTCCTTTACCCAGATTGCTACTCCTCCTCCTATTCTCTCCTTCCTATCACACAGATACACCTTGTACCCTTGTAATCCTGTCCTCCAGTTACTCTCCTCCTTAAACCATGTCTCACTCACTGCAACTACATCATACTCCTTGCTATCCACTTTGGCTTCAAGCTCTTCCATCTTATTATTTAAACTCCTAGCATTGGGAAAGAATACGTTTCACTTTTCCCTTCCTGAAATTCTATTTTCCTGCCTGGCCTTACTCATCACAATTACTTCATCCATTCCTTCCTTTATAGCTTTCCCACCCTCCGCTGACCTTAAAAAGCCTGAATTCCTTCCTCAATTCCCACTGCAAACCTTGCTGCCCTCTTTCTATTTAATATATGGCCATCATTCTGGAAGCATTCCCTTTGTCCCCAAAATGATTCCCACTGCTTCTTAAATGTAAAACCTTCCTCCCGACACCATTCTTCCAGCCATTGATTGACATCTCTCGCTCTGATAATCATTTCCGTATCATTTCCTAATCTTGGGAGAATCCCAGAAAACATTATCTCACAACCCTTTGCTTTCAGCCGCTTACCCAATATCTTGTATCTCTTTTTCAAAACCTCGAAGTAAACTTTTCTTGAATCATTTGCTCCAAGGTGTACCACAACCAATTTCTTTCTATCGTGACCTGATAAAATATCGTTCACCCTTCCTTCAGTGTCCCTAACTCCTGCTCCTTCAAAACTGCACAGAATTATATGTCTACGATCCTTCCTGCAGAATGAAGGATCTAAATATTCAATTCTCATCACCCACAAAAACTGTCTCCCAGACCTCATCCCTACCAATCTCTATCACTGCACCTTCACCACTGCCGACGCTGCTGCATCACCAGCACCTCCACCCACTGCATCATCACTACCTTCACTTGCTGCACCCTCACCACTACCATCACTCATTGTCTTCAGAAAGTGAGGGATCACAACGGGGCTGGAACATGCTAACACTTGCAATGCATTTTCCCCGTTCCCGATAGGAGAGCAAGGTACCTGAGGAAGCACAATTACTATAAGTGAAGTATTTAACTAGAATGGAACTCGATAGAGTGCATGCCTCCGCCAAGCTGATTAGTTTACGTTTGGTAGCCCACAGATAGGCGGTGCATCGTTTGGGAATGTCAAGATCTCTCACCTTGATTTCGCAGATGATGCAGTCATCTTTGTCGAGAGTCTGGATATCCTTTTGGGGACCCTCAAGGTTCTGAATGAGTAGTCGGAGCTGCTCGGATTACGTGTTTCCTGGGTCAAAACTATGATACAGGCTTTCAATGACATCTTGGATGCTGCCATCTTGTCATGAGGATGTTGAGGTAATGGAGAGATTCACTTACCTTGGCAGTGATATTCATGTCTCTGCTGGCTGTAAGCCAGAGGTCAACAGACGTCTGGATCGGGCCTGGGGAGTCATGGATTCACTGGATCATGGGGTGTGGCACTGCCGGTACCTGTGCAGGACGACGAAAGCCAGAGTCTTCAGGTCCTTGGTGCTTCCAGTCTTGCTCTACATATGTGAGACTTGAACTGTGACCAGGGATCTGAGAAGGAGACTCAATTCCTTCTGTACATTTGAGTCATTTATTAAAACAAAACACGTGCAAACATGCAGGAATATATCGATATGGAGAATTCAGAGGTGCTTCAATAAGTCACAGAGTCTTCCTCGATATCCACATTCTTGCCATCAAAGAGAATGTGCAACGATCAGATGAACTCATCTAAGAATCTCATGGAAACTCTGAATTCTTATATAGTACTCAGTGAGACTGTCTGTTCATCCTCCAGACATGCTGTCACCACAGCTGGCATTTTGGGGTTCAGATGAAAAAAATCACTCACAACTTTGCAGCAGCAGCCATCTGGAGTTCAGCATAATTTCAAAGGGCTAAGGAATATTTATGACCTGAAGGTTGATATAGTGGGACAACTTAGCTAAATATAGCATAACAACTGTGCATTTTGTGAGGAAAGCACCAAATTTGGTGCTTTCCTCACAAAATGCACAATTGTTATGCTAAGTTGCCCCACCAATAGGAGTTCTGGTCATTATTTTCACACACATTCCATTTAAGCTGGATTCCTGTTTCCAGCATATAATTATTTTTATAGAAGAATCCCTCAATAAGCTAAATAAAATAATCGGTGATTCTATTATACTGGATAAAGATTAAAGATTATTTGGAAGGCCAATCTGTTTTGGGGAACAATGGACATTTTTACTGGGCAGATTGATCAACTTCCAAATCAAAAAAAAAAAAGATACAAGATCATTAAAAAAAAGTACATGTTCAAGCACATAGATGTAATAATCATGTTGTGTTTGAGTACATTTCCCATTAATGGGTTATAATAAGACATTGTGCTATATACCAAAAACATTTACTTTTTCAAGTTAATTATCAATCAAGTTTAATTGGCAAAAAATTTTTTATCACCCCTCAACCCATTATGCTAATTTTGGAGAAATTTGCATCGGCTGTACCAGGTCTCTTCGGAGAATCCTTGGCTGTTGCTGGTCAGACTTTATGTCCAATGAGCGGTTGCCGATTGAGATTCAAATGAGATTTGTGACCTGCATAGTAGGTGAGCGTGAGCTGCGGCTGTCTGGACACGTGGCTCGTTTTCTTGATGCTGATCCTGCTCACCAGATTCTCGCAGCGAGGGAATCTCGTGAGTGGAGGAGGCCAATGGGTCAACCACGTGCCTCGTGGTTGCAGCAGGTTGATCAGAATTTCAAGGAGATGGGGTTGGGCCAGGAATCTGCCTGTGGGATGGCCAGACGGAGGCCCCTGGAGTTCCGGCGGAAAATGGACACAGCGACGCGCTGCTCCGGCGCATGCTCCCATACCTGACCTGACCTGACCTGATAGACCGGATCTGGATTTGTACATGAACTAAAATAGAATCGGCTTGTTCTTGTCACCCAACCAACTCATCCACCAAATTTTGTCCGTATCTGTCCATAATTTTTTGAGATATCGTGCTATATATCGTTTTGGCCCGATCACTCAATGGTGAAGATTCACTTTAACAATTCTCAGATTCAGATCCAGATCTTCACCAAAATCTAAGCATTTTGTCCTTATCACATCCCCAATCTGTCCACCAAATTTCGTCCCAATCCGTTCACAACTTTTTCAGATATTTTGTTCACAGACAGACAGACAGGGGTGAAAACTTATAACCTCTATCCACCTTGGGTGGCGGAGGGAATGAGAAAAGCCCTTTACGTGTTGAATGCTCCACCCTGGGGTCCGTTTCCATAACCACAGCAACATAATATATTGTTGTGGGCCAAGGTTTGGAGACGATAAACGACCACTAGGTGGAGCAGTGGAGTCATCTCCCACCGAACACCCGGAATTTAGATCGCGACTCTCGGATAAGTCCGAGAGTTCACGGGTCCCTTAGCGGACCGTGGTCGCCAATATTTTGACGGCGTGAGGTAGGGTTAATTGCTTAATTTCAATATACCTAAATACCCACCTCGTCCAACTACCGGGGAAAACCACACCCTCGACCGACTTTGTCCAAATCGAGTCGGTATCACCGACTCGGATCCGGCATAACCGAGTGGAAGTTGCCAAAGCCGCGCCGGACCAAATGACCAATTTACCGGCCCAACGGCCTTACTAATTCGCAATATACACCATGCCAGGTCAATGGAGGGAAGCACAGAAAAATGAGCTGGTACATTTAATTTACAATGGGGGCAGGGGAGCACACAAAGAGAAGAGTTATCACGAATAAAAGGCAGGAAATGTACAATGAAAGAAAAAGCACTTAACAATCCTACTTAAAGACAGGGCCCACGGACACACACACACACACACACACACACACCCACACACACACACACACACACACACACACACACACACACACACACACACACACACACACACACACACACACACACACACACACACACACACACACACACACACACACGACCCGTGGGTCTTTAGTCGGTCCTCAGCCCAGGAGAGAAAGGAGAGCTGGACGACTAGAGCCAAGCCGGGTACCTGACCCACCTTGTGCGGTCACACCGACCCAAACCACTGGTGGGACTCGAACGCACAGCCCACGAACGAGACCGCTCAACCACGACCACCACTGTCTCAGACCGCTCAAACCACCACACACGACCGTCTGCCACGCCGACAGACTGCTCAGAATCGCCACGATCCTCCTGTCTGCCGTCCTCTTGTCTCTCACAACCACTCTGCCGTCGGCACGATCACCTGGTCCGCCCAAAAACTGTTCCTCACAACCATTCGACTCCTCTTGAGGTGGGAGGGGCCTCTTCTCGTCGCCACTCGCCTCCTGATTGGCCGGGGGGGGTTGTCGGACGACTCGTGGCCGCCGTTGATTGGACGAGCTCACGGTGGGCGGAGGGAACCTCACCCCTGTACGTGACGCGATGCACGTGGGCGATTGGCGTTGTTGTTGTTGTAGTTGGTGCTGTTGTTGTTGTAGATGTTGTTGATGAGGAAAAACCTAGCTAAAAAATAACTCGTATCGCACACACGTAATTCCCATTACACAGAAGGAGGGACTCTAACTGGCAGAAGGAGGGACTCTGGCTGTTTGAGTGCACAAGGTTTCCAAATCCGTAACACTATAACCTGTCACACATGCTCCTCACCTCCCTCCCTTCACCTCCATTTTTGTTTTACCTCCTCCCAAACTTCCTTTCTTTCTCTCTACATTGCTTCGCCCTCTTTTCTCTCCTCTCATCCTGAATCCTCGTCTTCCTTTCCTCAATCTTCCGTCCCTCCGTCATCCACCCCGGTACGTACAGAACGAACAAATGTATCACCGACACCAAGGAGCGAATAATCACCCTTTACGGTTCACTTCGTTTCACCACTAAAAACGGTTAAAAACAACGTCACGTGTTCCTTTCTTTCTGAAAAAAAAAAAAAAATAAGAAATGCCTTCATCTATCTCAAGCATGGCAAACGCTGACGCAGCTTAATCATTCGTTATATTCATTGAGAATCGCCTGACTTTCAGTACTTGAAGATCTGTGTGGTTGCTAAGGAACGGTTGGCTTAGCCGGTGATCGCAGCCAAGCTGATGGGTTAAAGCACTGCGAGCCTGGATCACGCTTCTCCCTGACGAGTAACTTGCACCGATATCAAAGCAAGTCGGGGAGGAGGGGTGGGGTGGGGGCATGACGGAGGTGGAGGGAGCAGGAGGAATGTGGTGAGGGCATGACGGAGGTGGAGGGAGCAGGAGGAATGTGGTGAGGGCATGACGGAGGTGGACGGAGCAGGAGGTATGGGGTTGGGGTGGGGGCATGACGGAGGTGGACGGAGCAGGAGGTATGGGGTTGTGGTGAGGGCATGACGGAGGTGGAGGGAGCGGGAGGCATGGGGTGGGGGCAGCAGGCATGGGGTGGGGGCATGACGGAGGTGGACGGAGCAGGAGGTATGGGGTTGTGGTGAGGGCATGACGGAGGTGGAGGGAGCGGGAGGCATGGGGGGGGCGCAGCAGGCATGGGGTGGGGGCATGACGGAGGTGGACGGAGCAGGAGGTATGGGGTTGTGGTGAGGGCATGACGGAGGTGGAGGGAGCGGGAGGCATGGGGTGGGGGCAGCAGGCATGGGGTGGGGGCATGACGGAGGTAGAGGGAGCGGGGGGGGGGTTCCCACGTTTCCATTCGTTTTGATTGGTCCTCTCCGAGAACACGCCCCCCGGACTGGCAGATAAAGGATTGCCATCACCACAGGAGCGATCACAAACATCGTGAACTGCGTCGGAATCCGATCAGAGAGCTGAGCATCGGCAGGAATCCCAGGAGAGTCAATCAAAGTCGGCCGTCCATTCCCCCACCACACCAAAAATGAACGATTACATTAGCAAGCCTCAGACCTTGGATGAGCTCATCCGATCGTTGCACATCCTGTTCGATGGCGACAAGGTGGACGTCGATGAAGTGAAAGCTGTGATGTACGCTTACAAGAGCAACCCGGATGAATGGATGCGCTTTGCCAAGTTTGACAACTACAGGTTCGTTTGATCCCATCTATAATGTGTACATCGTGTGCTTCGTACTCGGTACAGTCATTGTGCATCATTTTTGCTCGATATTAATTCAACCCTCCGAGCCTCGAATTAGAACGTGTCTTGCTTTAGGTACACAAGGAATCTTGTGAATGAAGGAAATGGGAAGTTCAACCTGATGATCCTTTGCTGGGGAGAAGGTCATGGCAGGTGAGGATGATGACTGGATTGTTCAACGTTTGTCTGAGCTATGGAGGTTTGTGTCCGCAACACACACACACACACACACACACACACACACACACACACACACACACACACACACACACACACACACACACACACACACACACACGGTTTTTGTAAGAAGGAACCAAGCTGTTTGTTACATCTTCGTGGGATAATGGTTGGGGTGTCCGCTTTGAGTCTGGGAGGTCACTGGTTCAAACCCCAACCAAAGACTTAAAGATGGTACGTGCTGCTTCCTTGCTTGATGCTAAGCATTTTAAAGGATCCATCCATCCATCCGTTGGGACCATACTCTGTGCAGAGCGTTGGTGCTGCCGAAGCAGCCTTCTTGCCGATTGGGCACAATCCTGGACGGGTCGCCACTCAGATGCAGGATACCAGCAAGTTGGTTCTCATTTTGCCGGCCTCGGAAGGATGACAGGCTGAGTCAACCCCACCTGGTATTAATTCAACAGCCGAGCGTGATTTGAACTCGGGACCCTCGGATCCCAAACCCACCACTCTAGCCATTAAGCCAATACCCAGGCATATTTCAAAGGATGGAGCATGGACAAACGATGTGGGAAGGCAATGGCAAACCACCCAATGTAACCTTTGGTAAGATGCTGCTTTGGCAGTGCCAATGCTCTAAAAAGTATGGAACATCAAATAAGAACAAAAAGAATGGAAGGTGAATTGAGGACCATGAAAATGAGGCAAAGAAGCGAGAGATTTTCGAGATTGGAAAGGAAGACATGTATGAGAGATTAATAATTCCACTCTTTGCTCTTGTAATAAATAGATGGCCCATAAAATTTGTACAAATCCACTGAGGTCAGGTGGGAAGGTGTGTTCTCACAATGTTAAAAACTAATTTAGGATGGTGGTGGTGGGTGGTTGGGGTGTTTCGTAACCAATTTCCCACTTTTTTTTGTTTTTTGAAAGCAGTGAATGTGAAATACAAGCCGTTGTAGATAAACAAACTTTTCCTAAATTGGGTACAAGGAATGCGTATCCGAGCTCGAGCTGAACCCTTCCGATCATCACCGTGTCTGATATCACACTGTCAATCCTTTGCTTTCTCTGTGCAGCTCTATCCACGACCACATGGACTCGCACTGCTTCGTAAAGATCTTGCAGGGCCATATGAAGGAAACCTTGTACAACTGGCCAACAAAGAGCAACCACAAGCAACAGATGAGCAAGAAAGCTGAATTATTGTACGACAGTGGTCAAGTTACCTACATAAATGGTAAAGAAAGTTTGTTGCACTCGTCTCCTTTGCACATGTCCTCAACACCCACCCCCAAACCCCCCACCTTGAGTCCTCATCATCTTCGTCTTTCAAACGCAGCACATGCGCTGTGGAAAGCATTACTTGCTGGTGGTATGGCTGGCCAGCATCATGAGCAATGAATGGGCTCTGATAATGCCAAAGGCCAATCCTAATTAATATTCCTCTTGGAGCATATCAATGTACCTTTTCTCACCCTCCCTCCAACTCTTTCTCCCAACACCAAAGTCACGCCCTCTTACGAACACGCATTCAAGATGTTCCACCTCTTTCCACTTTGAAAAGTCGTCATAAACCACAACATTGTCCTACTGGGCTAAAGTGGTGATTTCAGAACTTGTTGGTGGGTTGCGTTTGCACGGATATCGCGCATACGTGTCGTCCATCTTGTTGCCATCAAATTCTCCGGTCATAATCTCTTAAAAGGCCATTCTCTTCTGAGGTTTTGGTTTTATTGCACTCGCAGAGGATTTCTGCATCGACTCCCCTGCGTAACGACGAGGTAGGTATCTCGTTCTACTCCGTCGACTAATGCCATCTTGCACATTCCTTTCCGGGGGTGGATTACAAATCCACGCAAGCCGAGCCACTGGCATTGAGTGAGCATTTCGATCTTCACCATCGAAGTGCTTCCTTGTGACCACCTCCGATGCATTTGGAAAATTATTTTTCATGGCGTTGCCAATGGGTTGACGTTGATGCTTGTGGAATACCACGATAAACAAGGGGCCCTGAGCCTTTTGACTTTCATTTATTGAATCGCCTCTACGATTAACTCGACTGAATATGAAAAGCCTGTCGCCATCTTGGAAATAAGATTAATAATGATAATAATAATAATAATAATAATAATAAAAAGGTTGCATTGAAACAGATGAGAACGTGTGACCTCTAGGATGTGAGGTCACATCATAATCCTTGCACCGTTCAGGAATAACCCTTCTTATTCTAGCTGTGCTTTAACTCGACCTTCCCTGTGTGTTCTACAAAATATTCTCCCTGACTGGTGTATCTCACTTGCTTTCCACCACCGATTATCATTCCGGTGTCTGTTTGTGATGAATATCAAGGATTGTAAAAGGTTCCCACTGCACAGCATGGGAAGGCAGACTCTCTGTCGCCTGGAGCAATTGGAGGGAATCGCATTCTTTCTCCCGAATACCGCTCGATGAATGAGGCAGAGAGTGGTGACCAATTTGAGTAGCGGAAACATAACCTCGAATGGCTGCCTTGCCTCTCCGATGGGAAGGTATTCAAATTGGGAATGCATTTGAATCGGCCATTGGAATTGGAGGTGTCTCAAGAAGGGTGATTCAATGCTGAGACCAAAAGTGTCACCACCATCTTTGGGCTGACGTTAGGAAGGCTTGCGGAGGCAATGAGGTCTGCCAGTGTTGGCACGCTGTTTTTGGCATGGTGGGCGCAACATGATGACACCCTTTACCACCTCTGCCCCTCTTTGTAGATTCCATGGGACTCCACCAGGTTGAGAATCTCAGTCACTCCGAGTCAGCTGTGACGCTGCATCTATACAGCCCACCCTTTGACCAGTGCTGTTGCTTCGATCAACGTTCAGGTCACAGATATCCCGTCAAGTTGACCTTTTACAGCAAGTTTGGCGAGCGGACTCCCTTCGTAAGTGTCTGTGGATCGGAACCACCTTATTTTTTTTTTACTTTTGCTTTCTTTCGTTGTGGTCCATTTAATATTTTACTTCTTTCATACGCATGGAGTTTGATTGGGAGGATGGGGGTTGTGGAGGGGACTGAATTGATAGAAGAAAAAGAAGAAAAAAAAAAAAGATGAAAACTGAAAAAGGAAGAAAAAGGTAGTTAGCGAAGATTTGTTTGTATTTATTTATTTGTTTATTTATTTTCGCTCGGCACGTATCAGCATGCTTTCACTCGGTCGGTGCCAAATCGCGACGCGGCAAATATTTGTGCAATCCCGTTGGCACTGCAGGCAGCGCAAGGTGAAGGCTGGGCTACGGGACAAAGTCAAAGTTGATAGCGATGAGCAGCAGATTAATTTTATTGATGTATCGCGGACAGGTTTGAAAACGATTTGTTGCAACATTAACTTGGTTTGACCCAGATAATAATTCATTCGTAAGATAAGTCAGGCAGAATAACAGTTTTTCTTTCCTTGATCATTACGCATCTTGTTTCACATATATATATTTTTTTACTTTCAATGTAGATGTTTGATTATTTTACCGATTTCTTTGTAAATATATCCCACGTTAATGTATGCATTCTTTTTTTTCTTTTTTTTTTTCAGACCACGGAGGAAATTGCAGAGAACAATTGATGTGACTGACCGAACAGAACATTGTCAGCTGAGTTCCCTCCAAAGCCCCCCGTTAACTTTTACCTTTTTAAAAAAAAAACTCTTGAACTGAGATCCTCACTTTTCATTTGAGATGTATAATTTAAACTTTTTGTTGTATTGGCTGCACCTGATCTCGTGGTTCTTCTCTAATCATTGCTTGTTCATTTCTCGGAAGACACGCTATCTACTAATGGTGATTCAAACTCTGCACTAAAAGACTACACGTCTTGCCTGTGGTTGGTGGAGGAGGGAGGGGTGGACTTGAGGGGTTGTTAGGGGGGTTACACGGTGGTTTGGTGGATAACCGGTAATGTGTACATATATTATAGAATATATTTAAATAAACTCGTTCAGGTACAAATTTGTTTGTCGGTTTTCTTTACTTTAGAGCATTCTTTTTAAATCGGGAAGCGTTTTCCATTGCCAAACAATGATTAGCTGAGTATGCATGACATGAGTCCACCCTCCCCCAAATACCCCATGACAACAATTTTATTCCCATGATAATGTTCTTCCTTCATTTTCCTTTGATGTGACTTCTTTTTCTGCTTTTGAATAGTCGTCGGTCTGACGCTGGTTTAGTACAAACGGCTGGTGCTTGTACGCGTTCACTCCCATGGCTTTCATTTGAACAGCTGTGATGAGCAACCCAATTGTGAATCTGATTATAATTGGAGCTATCTTTGTGTGGAGGAGGAAGTAACTTGAGAGATTTTTTTGTTCATTAATTTATCATTTATTTGATTATTATTCTTCGTGAACAAAATGTTGACAAATTTTACTTTTCCATCATGCAGATCATCAATTGTGTCAGAGAGTGGATATGGGTTGGCTGAATCACTCGTTGGTGGTCAGTGGTAATCAACATATGGTCATTAAATGAGCACAATGACAGATTTTTTTCTTCTTCTTCTTTTTGTATAGATCGTCAAGGCTTGTGGAAGGGCGAGAACACAGAACTGATCAGGATGCAGCAGGGGAGAATTGAAACAATACAGAAACAAAATTTGTGGGGTGGTTTAATGGGTGTAAAAAAAAAAAAAAAAAAAAAAAAGACATTGGTTTGTGGATGGGGATGATGGTGAATCGGTCTTGAAGACCTGAAGGGAAGAATGAGATAGAAGAGAATGTGGAAGTTTGTTCCACAGGTGGGTGAAAAAAAGAGGACGGAATGAGTGCAGGTGAGCAGTGATCCTGGATTTTGGGAGTTTCACGAGAAGGGGGTTGATGATGGTCTTCGTGTGCCCTGTAAATACTTGGGGGGTTGAGGGAAGAAAGCATGGAAAGAGCAGAGGGTGCAGGACCAGAAAGGAGGTGGAAGAAGACAGGGAAACCATCGGACCTGTTTATGGCAGCGAAGGCCAATGGACTCGGATTCATCGCAGGAGATTCCAATGATGCTGAAGAATGGAACAGGCTTTTGGGCTAGCAGTATAGCCTTGATGTGCACACATACTTACATCTGAGATATACACTGTCCATTGGTGGGATGTTGAGCCAATGGACCCATCTTCCAGTATTAATTGATAGACGGTAAAGATCCCACTGTGTCCTTTGTGAAGAATACTGTGCCTGGCCCCCTGAACAAATTATAAATTCGTGCCCTAACTACAGCTGGGAAGGCAATGACAAACTATCTAGTATAACCCTTATCTAGAAACTGCTTTGGCAGCAGCAACACCCTTTACAGTCTGGTACATTGATGGTGATGATAAACTATGGAGTTACAGTGCTGGAAACTTCAGCGTCACACATGCATTGGAATGATGTGAATTACACATAACAGTCAAAACGCAGTCTCGTCTGGAATCGAATGTCGATTCCATGCATCTGCCAGGATGGTGCACAGGTAATGCAGTTACCTTTGAGCCATCTAATCTGCATTCAATTCCTGATCCAACTTTAACCTGTCAGACTGGTGAATTGCAGGCAGCGATCCCATGTTGCATCACAACAGAATTATGGGCCACCTCGAGTCCAGCGTCGAACATGGCCTGCTGGTTCCTGAGAATCTTTGGCCAAAAACTTTCCCTGACCAACCCATGCACCTCACAAGAAAGAGGGAATAACTGGGCTCATCAAAGTATAAGTAGTTGTAGTGGAGTTGACTCATTGTTGTTTCTTACGTAGCCTGTGCCAACTGGTTGCATAATTTTCTAGGGGCACAGCTCTGCCACTGATGCAGTGCCCCTGTTACCAGAAAGCTGGAACTCATTTTGCCAAGCTCAGAAGGATGACAGGCTGAGTCAACCCACCTGGTTTTATTTAACGCATTGACAGGGGCTCAAACTCAAGACCAGCCACCTTAACCGCTAAGCCAACACCAGGCTTAATCGACTGATGAACGAGGCTTTTTAGTTTTCCACCAGAATCTCTTTGTGGTGTTACCATTTGTCGATGGGTTTCATCCTTCTTGTTTGGTGACAAATAAAAAAGTTCATTATGATGTAAAAGTGCAAAAATCTCCCTTTGCCGAGGCGAGTGCGGAATGTTGATGTCGTGAAACAGGGCAGTCCTTGTTAAAGTGCATTGAGCCAGAGATCTGGAGAATTCTTTGAGCCTCTGCCATGTCCTCCAACGCAGAATATTGTTTCCAACAGAACAAAACACCGTTACTCGTACAATCATACTCGGGCACTATGTGCACGTGTAGTACGACGTCAACAGAGTAAAATCTTTTAGCGTCAAGTGGTATCAGCTAGTGATATCATCATCAGCTGCAGTAACATCGAGGCTTTGGACTTTCAAATGCCAAGACCTCATTTACACAGCAAGTTCTATATGTGCTTTTTCAACAAAAGTAAATAAATAAAACCCACAAATGACATTGATAATTTATTTTAAAAGCTTTTTGTGGAGGATTATAAACTTAAAAAAAAAAAAAAACTCTAAAATATCAACGGTGCCATCCATATGTTACAAAGTATGAGTGCAATGGAGTGAATGAAGTATATAAATAATTTTCACTCCTCAACACTCAGGGTTAGTTAATAAACGAGATGCGTTGGTAAACTTGGGGAAAATGGGGATGAAACGTGATTTGGGAAGGATTGACAGAGATGGTGTCTTGAGGAGGTAGGGAAGAGCTGCATAGGGAGAGAATGACGTTTCCACTTTATGCCCTACCATACCCTACCCTCCTCTGAGTCATGGATGTCCATTGTTCTCGATGACCTAAAGGCTGCAAACTCATTGCTAATGGTAATTAGTTGCTTTGATTAATTCATTTAAATGATAAAAGCCACAGCAATCACGATTTGTTTTCCTTTCAAGTTCCCCAACTGTTAAAATGTAAAGTTTTAAAACATTTGTACTCACATGACACCCACGAGATTTTCACACATTTTTGGAGACACAGAGTGAGGTTACTTCACCGAATGAATTATTTAATGGACTCCCCAGCTATTCGTACTTGCTAGTCCTTGTCATGTTGGCTCAGAAGGATGACCTTTTTCGTCTGAAGTCTTTCACGAAGCGGCTGGCCAGGCCTGGCTGGCATTCAACTGAAGGTGATAGGATTTTTTTTAATTCGCTCATGGTGCCGGAGATAGTTGGCCCATTCTTCGCGAATAAAAATGAGTGCCAGCATGCTGGTAGACTGTGACGTATTTGTAATAAAATTCATAAAAATTGTTGCATAAAAAATAGTTACATATTTGACGCATCCTCTAATGGTGGTTTCATATTTAAAAGTTTCTTTTAAAAATGTTTTGAAAATGTGCCTGTAATTGCATTTTTGGTATTTGACCTTTTGACCCCGCTCTAGGGAGCGGAGCCAAAATGATACTACTCTTTCACCTTTGTGCCATGTGGTGATCACAACTACCAAGTTTTGATGAATTTCTGCCCAACTGTTGATAGCGTGATGGATGGAGATATTGACAGACAGACAGAACTGATTACAATATCCCCCCCAATTTTTAGATCCTCGTGGAGGATCTCTAAGTCTTACTCACATTGTTGTTCTTGTGGACTTTTTTGTTTCACAGCCTACAGTTTTCATCGAAACTTCCTGAAACTTGGCGTATATATGTAAAAATACCCTGCACAGACAGTAACCATCTCTGATTTTGAAAATGCCTTCTAGAAAAAAAGGTTATGACGTCAAAATATCTCCGCTAATGGAAATCGCCTAAAAAATTATCTCCGAAACTTGGCAAGCTTTTTGAATTCTGTTTGCGGGAATCGAACAGGGCATTAGCAGAGATGAATTACCGCGCATATGATACATCACTATGACGTCATATCAATTTTTATGACGTCATTCCTATTTTTTGATATTTTTTGTTTCACAACCCAGAGTTTTCATCGGATCTTCGTGAAACTTGCCACGTATATGCAGAAAGCCCACGCGCAGGCAGTAACCATCTCCGAGTTTGGAAATTCTTCCGAGAAAAAAAGTTGACGTCATAATATCGCCGCTAATGGAAATCGCCTATACCATTATCTCCAAAACTAGGCAAGCTGTTTGAATTTTGTTTGTGGGAATCAAGCCGAGTATTAGAACAGATAATTTATCGCAAACCTGATGTACATCACAATGACGTCATATTCATTTTTATGACGTCATCGTTAAGAGTACGAGGATCTTAGTTCATTTGAGCTTGTTCAAAAACGTGTGGATAATAAACCCCAACATATTATTATCCCTCAATAAGAGAGAAGGCTATAAGGAGGTTGATAAAATACTTGGGTTCAACTGTCCAAAATAACGGAGAGTGTGGGAGAGAAGTGAAAAAGGGAGTGCAGGCAGGATGGAGTGGGTGGAGAAGAGTTGCAGGAGTGATTTGTGACAAGGGTAGCTGCAAGAGTGAAGGGGAAAGTATATAAGACGGTAGTGAGACCAGCTATGTTGTATGGTTTGGAGGCGGTGGCGCTAACAAAAAGACAGGAAGTGGAGCTGGAGGTGGCAGAGTTAAAGATGTTGCGATTCTCGTTGGGAGTGACGAGGATGGATAGGATAAGGAATGAGTATATTAGAGGGACAGCGCAGGTAGGACGGTTTGGAGACAAAGTGAGATTGAGATGGTTTGGACATGTTCACAGGAGGGAAGCGGAGTATATCGGGAGAAGGATGTTGAAGATGGAGCCACCAGGCAGGAGGAGAAGAGGAAGGCCAAATAAGAGGTTCATGGATACGGTGAGGGCGGACATGCGGGTGGTTGGAGTGACAATGGAAGATGTGGAGGATAGAGCGAAATGGAGACCGTTGATCCGCTGTGGCGACCCCTAACGGGAGCAAGCCGAAAGAGGAAGAAGAAGATATTATTATTGGTCAATGAATTTCAATCTTCTCTTTCAGAAGAGCTGAAATTACTTCTCCCAGGCTTTTCATCTTAGGCACCAGCTACAGCACGTGGGAACAGGTCAGCCGTTTCTACTTTGGGAACTGGTCTGCCCTTTCTACTTTGGGAACAGGTCAGCCCTTTCTACTTTGGGAACAGGTCTGCCATTTCGACTTTGGGAACTGGTCTGCTTTTTTTCGACTTGGGGAACTGGTCTGCCTTTTTTCGACTTTGGGAACAGGTCTGCCCTTTCGACTTTGGGAACTGGTCTGCCATTTCGACTTTGGGAACTGGTCTGCCTTTTTTCGACTTTGGGAACTGGTCTGCCTTTTTTCGACTTTGGGAATGGGTCAGCCCTTTCGAATTTGGGAACTGGTCTGCCTTTTATACCTTTCTACCACACTCAATTGGTTCACAGGGAAAACAAACGAAAAAAAAGCATTTGGATAAGTGGACAAAAAATATGTTGATAATGAAGAACTAGTCTTGCTGGTGAAGGCTCGTATCGATCTGCGTCTGTGGACAGGTAGAACAATCGGTGGAATCAAAACAACGTTGATCGATGTGAGAAGTGGTATTAATGGCCACATTTGATCCATAGTTGAACATTTGCTCCTTAGTCAGTAACTGCATATAAGCTAGTTGTCAGGATTCGAACCTATCTTTTTGCTACACCGACATGTATTTTAACAAGCCTTCGTAGTTCCTTTACCCTTTGTACCTCTTTCAGAAGCAAACCCACAGCATCTCCTTGGATGAACTGTTTCATTTGTTTGTGGTCAGCCCACAAGCATTCCAGTTTTGGGAACTACGAGGGCTTTGCTTCTGTTATCAACATGTGTCAGTGATGATTAGCAGCTTAGTGTAGGAGGGGGAAGAATTGCCTGGGGAAAGTTGCTGTGTTGCAAGATGGGGTTTGACCGATTCAACTTATCCTAGGGCCCCGAGGGAGGGGGGAAAAAAGAGCCCACTGGCACATTTATTTCTTAGTCCACACCCAGTTCTCCTTTTATTAGATTATATATATATATATATATGAGAGTCTTGTAGTATGAACTTTTAGTGTGGTTCGGAGGCTGACCGCTGTTGGTCGAATCGTTGCGCCACATTCCGCATGCGTGTGTTCTTTCTGAATAAACCGTATATTCGAGAACTCCTCTTGGACTCACCTCAATTCTTGGCCGGGATTGAAAGGTCTTCACAGTTGGTGATGAGGATGGTATTTGACTGACTGGCGGTGTGGACCGGAGGGACTGCACTTGGTGTACAGCGATCACGAGGGATCAGTTAAAATGTACGTGACAATCGCACGTCGGGCACCTAAAACAGGGAGCCCCAGTTAGGTGACCACCGTACACTCGGTGAGCAGCGGCCCGCCAGACCCAGCTTCAGGGTCTGCTCGGATCAAAAACTGATAACGGTAAAACATACGAGGAGATTCGAATGGGGTTTGTCTGAGGGAGCACAAGGGGCTATAGGCTGTATTGTTGTGTGACCAGTAAGGGTAAGAGGATAAGGAATATCCGCATGAAATAAAGGGGAAACAGGTTAGAATCCTGTACCATAAAGTGGGAGGGCTAGAGTCCCTCAATAAGAGAGAAGGCTATAAGGCAGTTGATTAGTAGGGGATTACGATCCCGAAGTAAAAGGAGAGACGATTTAAAGTTATAAGGCTGGTGATAAGTTAAGAACGTAAAAATGGGAAATAACTCCTCAAAGGATAAAACGTTACCAAGAGGAACAACACTGAAAGTTATCGGTGATAAATATGGAATCGATAGAGTAAAGAGAGTACAGGACTGGGTGAAATGGACAGTGGGAAGAAAGGATCCTTTCCCGCTGACCGGATCCCTAGATCCAAAGATATTGAATACAGTGAGTACTGTGTTGGCAGAGGGCAAAGCAGGATGCCCAAAACAAAGCGAAAAACACGAGAGAGCGTTAGCAGCATGGCTAACGAAGTCCCAAGTTGAGACAGAACGTAAGCGAGTAGGTCTAGAAGGAACCTTGAACCAACCGAAAACACAAGATGAAGTAAGACAGGAGAAATTGAAACGAGCGCTAGCGCAGATAGCGGAAACCAATGACGACGCAGACGAAGAAACGGCCACACGACCTGGGATGAGAAAAGGAATTTACCCCGCCTTAGAAGAGAAAGGAGCAATAGGAGGGGCTGACATTCAACAGTTCCTCATGATAGAAGCGGCAAATGGAGATTGGGTCTGGAGATCGTGGACCCCCCAAGACATTGGGGGAGTAAAAGCAAGCGTGGAAGAATGCTTACAGATGAACCCGAGAAAGGCGATCAAAATATTACACGATCAGATAAAGATGCAGGGGGCAACCAGGACAGACATAGGGTTTATATTCACCGCGGTGTTGTCCAGCTCGATCTGGAGCACGCATTCGGCAGCCTGGGGAGTTAAAGTAGAAAATGAGCAGGATCACACTTTAAATCAACACGATCTCCCACAGGACCAAAGAGCATGACAGACGGCGTATAGGGACAGCGTACAAACCCTGATGAACCAATTAGCAACGGAGATGGCCCCAAGGGTAATGGATTGGCAGACAATACAGGAGGTTACGCATGATATAATATAAAGGAACCACATTGTGCGTACAAAGCACGACTGTATGAACAGATCGAACTACACTCAGGATTTGCCAACATGGAAGACATGCCCGTCCACTTCCTGAACACCATGTTCGTGGATGGACTGTGTGACGACGTAAGAAAAGAGGTAAAAGCGACCCTTCCAGTGTGGATAACAGCCCCGGTGGCTGATGTATACACTAGCGCAAGGCAGGCCTGGCAGACTCTGAAAGAAGAAGACCAGAGAGGCAAGAAAACTGAACGAGCCTTAGTTATGAGAAACCTCGAACTAAAGGGCCATAAATACGACGAAAGAGAAGAAAGACCTCGCCGGGATAACCCAGATTGGGAACCCCGGTATGAAACCGGCCAGGGCCAGCGGAGGCCTTGGAACCGAGGTAACGAGCCGCAAAGACAGGGAGAATGTTTTAACTGCAGTAAGCTCGGCCACTGAAGCAGAGATTGCAGAGCCTCGCCAAGACAACGAGGCTGGGGCTCGCGGCCGCCGCAACAGCGGGAGAGACCAACTGCACGCCCTGGAGAAAATGTGAGGGGAGGGGAAGTAGTAGAGAAAAATTAGTGACATGAGGACACCGTGGTGGCTCCGAAAAGAGAGACGCGGAACGTGAGAGAGTTGACCACAACGTTGAACGTGGAGGGGAAACAGGTAACATTCCTGGTAGACACAGGAGCCACACGGTCGACACTAAAACGAGGAGAGATAAAGAACCTGCCGCTCTCAGGCGATTCGGTGAGTGTGGTGGGGGTTTCGGGACGGAGAGAAGATATCCCGATTTCGGATAAATTACGAATTGAAGTGGGTCCCCTGAAGGGGGAACATGCATTTTTGGTAGCTAAACACGCTCCGGTGAATTTGTTAGGAAGACATTTGTTGTGCAAAATGGGGTGCACCGTAACGTGTAAGGAAGACGGGGTTTTCATAGATGCCCCGCTAGGATCACATGACGAGGTAATGACCCCCATGACGACTGAACTCGGACCAGTAGTTTATTGGTTGCGGATTGTGTCACAGGAGGGAAGAGATAAACTGAGTAAGGATCGGGAAAGTGCGAAAGGATTGAGGGAGGTAGAGGAATGGTTGCTTAGCAACGACATCGAACTGGAAGGAGTGGAATTGACTCTGCACTGCACTGTCTATTACGATGAAACAGGGCAGGATTTTGAATACTCGGACAAGGTGCATGGAGATTACACCGCCACACGGACTCTGATGACAACCAACTTATGGATCGGAAAGGAAGGAGCGGCGGTAAAGGTGAAACTATCCACCAGCGAGCGTGAATTAATGAAACACAGAGAAGGACTTACACCACACGTCTCGATGGCGGTCAGTAAAGAACATAGTGCAGGGGAGTTAGGGAAAATGGTGACCAGATTGAGATGCGCCCCGGAACCACAAGAAAGGGGTAGCGAAACCCAGAACACTTTACAGGCCATCAGGCAGGGAGATGGATGGAAGGTATGCTTGCCTGATCAAATTCTGACATGTATGCTAGAAAGGTATGAGATGAACAGCGAAAGGCCCCGCCGCCAGGCCAGCAGAGAAACTGGGATGGAGGAAAGATTACAGGAAGTGCCCGTCGAGCTGTGGACACAACACCCAAATGATGTTGGCAGAGTGCTGGCCGCAACGCCCATATCCATCCAGGTAAAGGAGGGGATACCCCTGCCTCGAGTGGCTCAATACCTGTTGCGCAGGGAAGTGAAGGAGGGGATCGCTCCGGTGCTAGCATCATTGCGTGACCAAGGGGTGACAATACTTACTAAAAGCCAATGCAACACACCTTACCTGCCGGCAAAGAAGCCCGGGGGAAATCAATGGAGGTTTGTACAAGATCTACGGGCGGTGAATAAGTGCGTGAGAGCGTCCTTCCCCGTGGTGCCACACGCTGTTACGGTACTCTCTGGGGTGCCGTCCACAGCGATGCACTCCTCAGTGGTAGATTTGTGCTCGGCATTTTTTAGCATACCGCTAGCGAAGGAGTCGCAGCATTTGTTTGCCTTTCACTACGATGCGCAACAATACACCTGGACTGTGCTGCCACAGGGATTCTGCGAGAGTCCGACGCTTTTCTCGCAGGCTTTGAAGGAAGATTTGGAGGACATAGAGCTCCCGGAAGGATCGGTGATGATTCAATACGTAGACGATCTACTAGTATGCTCGGACAACCCGAAGAAATGCGAAACGGACACGGTAGCGCTGTTAATAGCTCTCGCCCAAAAGGGCCACAAAGTCAGCAAAGAGAAATTGCAGTTCTCACAGCCAAGGGTAACGTATTTGGGACACGTACTGGAACAAGGACAGATAAGTTTAGGAGCTGAATGGGTGGAAACAATCTTAGAACACCCAAGACCAACTACGTTGCAACAACTACGGCGGTTCCTCGGGATGACGGGGTACTGTCGGCAGTGGATATCTGATGATGCGGTTCGGGCGCAATCGCTGTACGACATGGTAAAAGAGGCAGAAGGGGATAAGATCTCTTGGACGGATAATGCGGACAAAGATTTCGAGACACTGAAGCAGGCCGGTATTGGGGTTCCTCAGCGCCGGCATTGGGGTTACCGAATTATGATCTTCACTTCAACTTATTCGTCCATGAAAGAGGAGGGTTCGCCCAGGCAGTGTTGACGCAAGAACACGGAGGGAAAAACAAGCAGATTGCGTACTACAGTAGTCATTTGGATCCGGTCGCTGCCGCCTATCACGGGTGCCTGTGGGCGGTGGCAGCAACACAATACGCAGTAGCCACAATAGCGACCTTAGTTTTGGGTTCCCCGCTGACCGTAAAAGTTCCGCATGATTTGGCGGCGCTGATATGGCAAAACAAGACACAACATATATCGGCGGCACGGGTGGTTCAACATGATCTGGTGCTTTTGCAGGCAACTAATATCATGATCGAACGATGTTTGCCATTGAATCCAGCCTCCCTGATGCCAACGGGCGATGAGGGAGAGGCCCACGTGTGTGAACGAGTGCTGGTGGAAGAGACGAAGGCCAGGCGCGACCTGCAGGAGGCCCAGATCGAGAATGCAGAGTTCGAACTGTTCGTAGACGGAGCAGCAAGAAAGAACCGATGGGGAGAAACGATCGCTAGCTTTGCAGTATGTACTGCAAACACCACCATGAGGAAGGAATTGCTGCCAAAGGGATTTTCAGCACAAGCCGAGCTGAAAGCGCTAACATGCGGATGCGAAATGGGCACCAAAAAACATTGAACATATACACAGATTCCAGATATGCCTGGGGCATCTTACATGACTCCGCCACCATTTGGGCCTTGCGGGGCTTTAAGACGTCCTCCGGGAAGGTTATCAGACATGGGGACTTGATCAAACGACTAATACGAGCGGCACAAGAGCCGCAGCAGATTGCAGTGATCAAATGCAAAGCTCACACAGAAGAGAAAGACGATGTTTCAAAACGCAATAATAGAGCAGATTTGGCAGCAAAAGCAGTGCTCAATGAGGAAGAGGCGAATCCGCAACCATCAGCCGAAATTTATGTGGAGCAAATGGTAGACGGTCCTCAAACACAGGAACAACTCAAAGACTTGCAAGCCTCCGCAACTATGGAAGAGCAGGAATCATGGAGGGTGAAGGATGGTGCAAAGCAGAACACACATGGAGTATGGGTGGATGAACAGAGCAGACCGTTTGTACCTCGGAAATTGCTACCGTGGCTAGTCTTAACTGCACATGTGCAGGGCCATATGGGGGCAAAAGGAGTGACGGAAATTATTTGCCAAACCTGGAATGCTCCGGGTGTGACGACAGCAGCGGCAGAGGTGGTTAGCAATTGCGCGACCTGTGGTAAACATAATAGGAAGCATGCCGCCAAGAAACGAGGAGCACACCCACCGCCGTCTGGACCGTTTCAACACCTACAGATGGATTTTGTAAAAATGCCGGCATACAAACACCACCAATATGTGTTGGTAATCGTAGATATGTTCTCAAAATAGGTGGAGGCTTTCGCCACCACCAACCAGGAAGCCGATACAGTGGCCAGACTGCTTTTACAGGAAGTAATTCCGCGATTTGGGATTCCAACACGATTGTCATCGGACCAACGAGGGTCTTTCATGGCAAAAGTAATGATGAAGGTAGCCGAGGGCTTGGCCATTAAACAGAAACTACACTGCCCGTACCACCCTCAGTCGGCAGGGGCAGTAGAAAGGGAGAACCAAACTCTAAAGCAGATGCTCGCCAAACTCTGTGAGGGCCAGTCATTGCCCTGGCCAGACGCACTGCCCATAGCGCTCATGAGAATGCGAGCAACAAATAATGCCACAAGGGGGCTCTCGCCCCACGAAATAATAACAGGACGCCCTATGCAGTTACCGGCCTCGGCTCCCCCGGATATGGGGAATTGGGATTTGTCATGCATGACTGACGGAATGATGAATTATTGTAAAGTGCTAACTGCGACAATTAGAACTTTTCACTCACAGGTGCAAGAAGTGCTATCGATACCTGCTGGAGATTCTTTGCATGATTTTCAACCCCCTGATCGGGTTTGGGTGAAAGAGTTCCTGCAGAAAAACGCCCTGCAACCCAAGTGGATGGGACCTTACACTGTACTCTTGACCACGCCTTCCGCCGTCAAAGTGGGAAGTATGAGTGCATGGGTACACCACTCACACTGTAAAAGGGTGCCCGAGGAGGCAGACAAAACTAGGGAACCGGAGGAGATAACCCCAACAGAGGTTCCGGCAGTGCCCGATTCAGTGTTTTACCGGGACAGCGAAGAAGACGACGAGGTGGAAGACGTAATACCTCCACAGAGATACCCTCCACCGCCACCGAACCAGGGGGGAGCCGGCCCAGCAAGACAGGGTGAGATAGTACCGGGAGGTAAACCGCAGGAGGAGCCGGACGCCCTGCCAAATGTGGAACCGGAAGGCATAGACAACAGAGACTTCGGAACGCCGGAACCAGCAGCGGAACCTTTGACGATCCAACATGCGTCTCCTGACACTGACACTACTCCTTTGTGGTTGGGGGCTGTCACTAGGCAACGAACAAACAACCCACAGCCAAAGAAACCATACACCCCTCTACAGCCAAGGAAGCCGTACACACCTCCCGGGAAAAGGAAGAATCAAAGGTGAACTAGCGACACCTCGGCAATGAGACAGGAGAGAAGCGGCTGGAGAGAGAACCACAGCGGGTGCATACGTAGCCTTGGGGAAAAATGCATAACCAAGAGCTGGATAATGTAAAGGTATTTTCAAAGGAACACAATGATCCCTTTTCAATGCTCATTTCGTGAGGAAGGGTGGTTCCCATCCAACCACAACAGCTCATAGAACTACCCTATGTCCAAGCTAACGGAACTTATGATCTGATGGAACGGAACGAGGAAATAAGATCGATTAAATGGTCTTATTCTATGACAAAACCTATCGAGGGGACTTCAGAATTATTAGAGGAGGCAGACGTAGCTTGGCAGGTAAAAACACAAAGTAAAAACCAGCAGGGGAACTTCGAACAACCAGGATACACATGGGGTCAACACGCATCTTTAATTTGCCGAATCCCACGGGCCCCTAACAGAACCTTTTTGATGTATAGTTGCCAAATCTTATTGAAAAATAGGAACTCCCCTGTAATAGGCGCAATGTATTTTGTGGTGCTCATCAAGGAATCACCTATGAAACTTGCACTGGTGAAACCGCATAACACTTTTGTGGCTTTAGCTACCAAGATAGCCAACATCCAGAATCGTAGTGAATGTATGGAACCTCCTACGGGAGGTCTTTGATTGGCCTCCACTTAACAGTATTACCATTGACCTTCTTTGAACATCTCAGCAACCCGGTGGGTGGCCTGACAGCTATAGCAGACGGCAACCACACAAGACGGGTTTTTGCACCCAAAGATCCAGGTGCCAATACAAACCAGATCCGTCTCCTCCATGGGTAGAAAACACCATAGGATCAGTATGTTTCACGGGAAAGGGGGTTAACTTACATCACGACAAAGGGATGATCCCGCCAAAAGGCATCCACCTAGTCTGCGGGGATAAAGCTTACCCCTATTTACCAAAAGGGTGGGCAGGGAGTTGTTATTTGGCCTCAGTATTTCCAGATAGCAGGATTAAGACCACTTTTCACCACATCTCCCCACAACCATGGTACCGACGCAGCGCGTCCGAAACTGTGGACCCAAAGGGATGGGCCGGTGTATCAACGCACCTAGGAATTGTTAAGTGAAGGTGGTGGGAGAAGGCCATTGGCCTTTTCATTCTGCATGCCGGCACGATTATGAATAGCGTTAGGATAGATCAACTTTCACAAGCTTTGGAATATTTAGGTAATGTATCTATGGCTTATTACAAGGAATTATCAGGCATGTTAGTATCCATGCGCGCCATGGTAATGCAGAATAAAGTAGCTTTAGACATGCTTCTGGCGGAACAAGGAGGGGTATGCGGGATGATTGAAGGAGAATGTTGCGTCTGGATTCCGGATCCTACTGACATAACCAACCGCCGTGCGGTGACCCAAATTAAAAAGGTGGTAGAAGCTCTCACTAGCGAGCGAGTGGAACGTGAGGAGGGTTACGCATGGTGGAAATCCATATTCCAGGGTTGGGGAGGTTGGTTACTACGCCTAATAGGGTCAGCGCTTCTAATCATCGTGGTGATCATTTTTGGAGTATTTCTGATCAAATTCCTTCTTACCATTTGCCTAAAGAAATGTTGCGCAGCCTCACCCCTCACCCAGTCCATTATAATAATTAACAGCAAACTCTCGGAGGAAGACGGTCCGGCCCGTGATGGGGGCGGGGGGGGGGACTCAGGGACTCCCTATGGGATCACAAATGGACTTCATAAACCTGGACCTAGGTCTTCAACCGTTCCTCCTTATAAGAACAGATGATTAACCCAGGAGAGAGTGCATGTTGCTTTTGCCTTCCAGCGCAAGATGCGACTCCTGCGTTGGACGTGCTTACACCCGTGCCTTGAGTATTCCCACTGCTACTTGCTTATGTAGAATTGCCTAAACGATAGTGTTGCAGTTAATACTTCTGTAAAATCATTATTGCATTTAATATTGTGTGGACTTAACATAAAATTCGTATAAGACAGCTTAATAGGAGACATGTGGCAGTAGGCAGGATAAAGAGGTGACAGATGCTAACCTGCAACACCGGCAGTCAGGGACTTCTGATTTGGTAAATGTTGATGGCTGTCCACGGCATTCGCAAATCCCGTTGGGCAGGCATGGGGGCCGAGGGGTGGCCGCTACAGGAACCAAATGGGGTCCACTCGGTTGGTGAGTCTCGGGTATGGTCAAATATGACCAAGGAGGGAATGTGAGAGGTAGTATGAAGTGGTATCAATGGTCATATTTGGTCCATAGCAGAACATTTACTAATTGCATATTAGCTGGTTATTGGAATTCAAGCTAGTCCCTTAAAGTGCTTGGAAATGTGTTTCAAACAAGCCTTCAGTGCTCTTCCTGTCTTTGTTTAGCTAGCAGGCTGCATGTCCTTGGGTGTAACTGTTTTTGCTTTATCTGCTGACACCCTACATCCCACAGATTCCAGTTCTGGGAACAGCAAGAGTTTTATCAACATGTGTCAGGAATGATTAGCAGCTTAATGTAGGAGGGTTTGAATTGCCTGAGGAAAGTTTCTGTGTTGCAAGATCTGGGGTTTGACCAATTCAACTTCCTCTAAGGCCCCGAGGGAGGGGGAAAGGAGCCCACTGGCACATTTATTTCTTTATTTCTTAATTTCTTAGTCCACACCCAGTTCCCCTTTAAACTCCACCTAGGGATAGAAGATATATAAGTGTGAGCTTGTAGTGTGAACTTTAATGTGGTCCGGAGGCTCTCCTGACTGAAGGGGTCGTTGCGCCTCATTCCGCATGCGTTGTACTATCTTCTGAAATAAACTGTATTATTCGAGAATCCTCATTCGACTCTGTCATCGTACTCGGCCGGGTGAAAGAGTCCTCACAACTATGACGTCATATCAATTTTTATGACGTCATTCGTATTTTTTGACATTTTTTGTTTCACAACCCAGAGTTTTCATCGGATCTTCGTGAAACTTGCCATGTATATGCAGAAAGCCCACGCGCAAGCAGTAACCATCTCCGATTTTGGAAATTCTTCCGAGAAAAAAGTTAACGTCATAATATCGCCACTAATGGAAATTGCCTACACCATTATCTCCAAAACTAGGCAAGCTGTTTGAATTTTGTTTGCGGGAATCAAGCCAGGCATTAGCACAGACCTAATTTATCGCAAACCTGATACATCACAATGACGTCATATTCGTTTTATGAAGTCATCATTAAGAGGATGAGGATCTTAGCTCATTCGAGCTTGTTTGTTTCACAACCCAGAATTTTCATCGGATCTTCGTGAAACTTGCCATGTATATGCAGAAAGCCCACGCGCAGGCAGTAATCATCTCCGATTTTAGAAATTCTTCCACGAAAAAAAGTTGACGTCATAATATCGCCGCTCATGGAAATCGCCTATATAGTAGAGTCAAAATGTCGGATGACCTCCCACAAATTGCAACAAAAGCAAACTCAACAGATTTTGATTCCTGGATATGTCCTCAGTGACAGAAAAAAAGTCCTAAGGGATCCTCCGGGGGGAAAGTCCTGAAATCATGGAAATCCAATTTGGCTGCCACCCGGCTTCGGGGAAAATGAGAAAATTGTAAAGATTGATATTTTAATATGTAAATATATGTTTTTCTGCATTCTAATTGTTTCTAGTTATGGTCAGTATATTGATATACAAGAATAATTGTAAAAAAATGAAATTTATTGAGGGTAAAATAAAAAAATTATAGCTTTTTTGTCCAAAAATGTCAATTTTTTGTCCCGAAAATTTTTTTTTTACCCGATACTGATTTTGGCTCCTGGACCAAAAAAAATAAGAAATGTTGAAGACACAAGATGAAATCAAGTCTATGGCAATACAATATAATTATGTAAATCATTGAAACATGACAAAATTCACAATTCCACTCGGGGCAATCACATCTGCCTGACGAAGGTTTCGAAATGAAAATGAAAATTCGCATTAAACTCAGAAACTACATCCATTATAAACTTACTATACATGTTGAGAAAAATCAAGCGTATTAAAGTTGGAACTCGACAATGTCGTCATCATCCTCATCATTGTCACATGGAGTGTTTGTGCAGCCAGAGCCCCTGCAGTTTCCACAAGCTGGAGTGCACTCAATGTTGTGCTTCTTGCATGTGCATCTCATGGTGCTACATTCAGCCTGGCAGTTGCACCTAATGACACATAACATAATTTCAGGAGCTGGGGCTATTGATGTCTGAAGTGGCACAAAACCCTCGTCACACTTCTGACAAGCCCAGTCTGTGGAAGAAGTATGCTTTTTTCTGCATGAAGTATGAAGAACACTGCCGAACACAAATAGTCTCTTCAGCACTTTCAAAACACTTCCGTTTTGCAGTACTTGGACAAAATATTGTTACGGATTTGTAAGTTTACTGCACTCAACATACAGGTCCTATAGCCCAGCTATTTCGATAAGTGAATGTGGACAGATAGCTCCCTTTCCCGAGTCTAATGGGTGAATAAATGTTCATGCGCTGTGGAGTTATTTTGACAGTTAGGGTTTTTCTTTTACATTTTTCCACCAACATGAACTACGACAACAGCTGCAGACCATTCCAGCTCCGAATAAAACAACGACGAAAACCCTCTGCTCCCGGCATTCGCCGTGCGCTAAGTAGGGAAAAGGTCAAGCCGTGCCCGAGAATGAATCACGCCTGAGCGAGCGCACCGGAGAGGATAAAAAGGAACAGATAATCCTCGCAGAGAGCGTCTTCTTCCTCCTCCTCCTCTTCCTCCTCCTCCTCTTCCTCCTCCTCCTCCTCCCAATGATCAAGAGCTTGGGCTTCAGAGACACCATCCACCACTGGAGCTGCAAGGGTGCACGCCGTCTCCCGGAGGGATACGGAGGAGAGGTTTTGACTACCAGGATGAGTGCCGAGCGGAGCTGAGGAGGCTGATCGCGGCTCGCCGGTGTCTGGGTTCGGCTCCCCTCTTGCTGGGGCCTGGGTCGACTCAACGCAAAGACCACATGAGGGGGACAGGTCCGAGGCAGAATCTGGTCTTCAGCTCATCCTTTCCATCCAAACTGGAGGCCTCAATAAAGACCATTTTGGTCCAATTCTTTTGGGGGTGTGTGTGTGTGTGTGTGTGTGTGTGTGTGTGTGTGTGTGTGTGTGTGTGTGTGTGTGTGTGTGTGTGTGTGTGTGTGTGTGTGTGTATGTGTGTTTGTGGCGCCAGTCCGCTAAGTAATGAATTGTTAAGTGCCTTGCTGTACATACATGCTTATTAATATTCGGATAACTCTGCCCTTACATGCTCCCCTCATTTCCCTATTGTTAATAAATATACCCATGTGTTAAATGTATCGGTTCGTTTTTGTCTTTCTTTTCTTGGTTTAACACGGTGCGTGTTGGAGAAATATCCAGGCTGTTGCTGCTGTAAAAGGGACATTTGGATCGACGAAAGCTCGGTGACCATCCGCTCGGGTCGCACACGGTTTGAGTACGCTAGCGACTCGTTCCGTACGAGCATCGTCGAGGGTGAATTTCCCTGGTAGTTTGGACCACGTGGGTATTTAGGTAAATTGAAATTGGCAATCGACCCTACCCCACGTGGTCGATCTATTGGCGAACTTCGGTCCGATAAAGGACCAGTACTTTTCGGAGTTTTCCGAAGAGGTACGATCTGATTTCCGGGTGATCGACGGAGTCGACTCTACGGCTCCATCTAGCGGTCGTGCTCGTCACCGACGCCTGGCTCCGGAACAATATTATGGCATTTTACGTCATCATGACCAATCAAATTTGCCGCTAGTAGAACCTGCCATGTCCTTGTTTCTCAAGACAGCATGGGGTAAGGAGTTCTATGAACTCTCTAGTTTGTAAATGTTTTACAGGCATTTCTTAATATATTATCGAAAAACATCACATTGGAGCCGTATTTAAGTGTAGACCGAAAAAACAGTGTCTTGGTAAAATACAGGCACCATATTGGATTTAGAGTTCACTGCAGTAAAATATCAAAAACACAAGCAATTGTTATAATTAATGATGCAACCAAGTAAAAATATCATGATGAATTTGCCCTTGTAATCTACAATTTAACCACATTTTTAAAAAATCTTTAAAAAAACAAAACAAAAAACAACTTACTATGTCCCCAATTTTATTTTTCCCACATAACATGATTGCTACTATTTTCAATATCAATAGTACGATTCTCCCCCGCCCATCCTCACTCCACGAGGCAATACAAAGCATATGCCATAAAGAAGTTGTGAATTTATATCAGGGTAAAATATCATGGACATCATGCTATTCCAGCTGTCTTGATATTTTTGCAGAGATGAATCAACACAGAGCTGGGGAATTTGCAAGGAACAACAACAATAACGAGTTATATCTTTGTTTATCACCTGCTAGATGTTGTGGGACAGGAAGTCCATCACCACAACACAAAAGTAGCAGGCAGTATTCCTCGACAATGTGTTATTAATTTCATAAGGCATAATGAGATCCATGACCGAGATTTTTATTTTGTGTGGGTGAGGACACTAGGTGATCGGGGCTCCTGTCGTAACAAGGCTGTAGTAAGCCCCCTGTTGAGCCATGAGTTGTTTATGTGTGCCCTGTTCAATCACTATGCCCTGGGAGATGACTGCGATGATATCAGCATTCTGTATGGTCGAGAGCCGGTGCGCGATGACGATGCAGGTCCGACCTCGTCGTGCATGGTCTAATGCTGACTGCACTGTCTGTGGACAGAGCACAGGGTGAAAATAAACAAATAGGTAATATTATATATATATATATATATATATATATATATATATATATATATATATATGTATATATATAAATAAACACATGTTTGGTACTACAGAACTTTAATATGGATACAAACAAACATGACATAACAAGCCGGTAGGCGACGAGGGATTCGCGAGGATCGAAGCGCTGGATACGATGCTTTTCATTCTGACCGATCCACCGACGAAGATTCATTGCCAAGACGTATTGGTTCACATACAATTGTTCCTCTGCCTGGCAAGATTTTTCCTATTGCGTATTTTGCCAACTGGCACTCCTCATAAAAAATGACGGTAAATAGACACACTATTTTTGAAGGACTACCATTTGAAAAATAATCGGTTTGCTGGTTTGTGCTGTGGAGCCTCGCGTTGCAGACACATATACACACACACACACACACACACACACACACACACACACACACACACACACACACACACACACACACACGGAAAACCCCGATAAACTTCTCTCAATGCTCTTGTTTGACCACACCTCCTGAGCCACACAATATTTTTCATAAGCCACGCCCACTTTCCTACGCCACTCCCACTTTAAATAAATAATTGAAGGTGGTGTGTGGATCGTGGAATTGTTTTCGGTAAATAAATAAATAATTGGAGGTGGTGTGTGGATCGTGGAATCGTTTTCGGTAAATAAATAAATAATTGGAGGTGGTGTGTGGGTCGTGGAATTGTTTTCAGTCAATGAATAAATAATTGGAGGTGGTGTGGGTCGTGGAATCGTTTTCAGTAAATAAATAAATAATTGAAGGTGGTGTGTGGATCATGGAATTGTTTTCGGTAAATAAATAAATAATTCAATGTGGTGTGTGGGTCATGGAATCGTTTTCGGTAAATAAATAAATGATTGAAGGTGGTGTGTAGGTTGTGGAATCGTTTTCGGTAAATAAATAAATAATTGGAGGTTGGGTGTGGATCGTGGAATTGTCTTCAGAAAATAGATAAATAATTCAAGGTGGTGTGTGGGTCGTGGAATTGTTTTTGAGAAATAAATACATAATTGAAGGTGGTGTGTGGGTCGTGGAATTGTTTTCGGTAAATAAATAAATAATTGAAGGTGTACGAATAGAGTGTACGAGGTGCGGTGGGACGCAAGAAGCACGCGGGCCACCATCTACTCCGCTTTATTGCGCGACCAGAAGCACAGTCTTCCCACCCCTAGCGGGCGAGGCATGATATACAAAAACCCAATCACGTGACACAGCACACTCCTCCCCTCGTAAAAAAAAGACCCGTCACACGATGAACGGACAATCACAACATGACCATCTGAAACCCATCAACACTCATAATCCTCCAAGTACCGCGGCCGCACCCTGACCCGCCTCGGACGGGCAGCGCCACCAGACAGCCCAGGCTCAGACGCCTCCCGGCTCGGCCGAGGTGACACCCTCGCCGGACTCGCACTTTCCGCAACACCAGCCACCCCCGACCGCCCAGCCTGCTCGACGTCCCCGGGTAGGACGGCATCAGGCGAAGACCCCCTTGGCGTCGGCCCAACCAGCCCCGGCAATACTACCGGTGGGGGTGCCGCATCGTTCGGCCCGGGGAGGGTGACGCTGAACAGCGATCATGCATTTGGTCCACGTGCCGCTTCCACACATCCCCACCATCAGTCCGCACCATGCAATTCGCCGGCCCCAGCACCACAGAGACCACCGCTGGCACCCATTTGGACCCGTGGAAATAATCGCGTACCATTACCCGCTGCCCCACCTCGAAGCTGCGCAGCCGCGCCGGACGCGACATCGCCCCACTCCCCGACCCTCCAGGTCGCAGCAAATCCAGCCTGGACCGCAAAGCCCGTCCATAAAGACGAATGGCAGGCGAATCACCCGTGACAGGATGAATTGCGTTCCTGTAATGGAGCAAAAAGACATCGACCACCGTCTGCACAGGTGCAACACCCCCCCTGCGCAAAGCCCGCTTCAACATCTTGACAAACGACTCAGCTTGGCCATTCGTCTCAGGGTGATACGGTGCGGATCTTAGGTGTCGAATACCATTCTGGCGCATAAACTCATCAAATACACCCGCGATGAACTGCGGACCATTATCAGAGACCAGGATCTCCGGCAACCCTTTATTAGCAAAGATCGTCCGCAGTTTCTCTACTGTAATGCTAGCTGATGTATGCTGCATTACTACAACCTCCGGCCATTTAGAGAATGCATCGATCACAATCAAAAACATTTTGCCATTAACCGGTCCCGCAAAATCTACATGGACCCTCTGCCAGGCTCGGTCCGGCACAGGCCAGAGACCCGAAGCTCGACGCGGGTTATCAGCATCTGTCTGGCACGTGGCGCAACGCTTAACCAACTGCTCAATGTCTTTGTCCAACCCCGGCCACCACAACAGGCTACGGGCAAGACTCTTGGTCTTCACGATGCCAAGGTGACTGACATGCAGTTCATCCAAACACCGCTGCCTGAACTTCGGTGGAATCACGGTCCTCATTCCCCACATTACGCACCGCTGGACCAACGACAGCTCCGCTGCGCGTGACGTGAAAGGTTGAAATGCCGGTGTCGAAGGCAGATCGCTCCAATTCCCCGTAGAAATCGCCTGGACGACACGGGCAAGCACCGGATCACGAGCCGATTCCACCGCGACCTGCCTGGCCGTGACCGGCCCGCTTTGGACCTGGCCCAGCGCGAACACATCGACCCGGTCGCTCAACTCAGATGCAGCTGGACCCTCCGCACACGGCAAGCGTGAGAGCCCGTCGCAGTTAGCATGCTTCTCGGTGCTTCGGAACTGAATATCATAATCGTAAGCACCCAGAAACAGACACCACCGCTGTATTCGCGCGGCTGCCACCACCGGCACCCCGCGTTCGGGTCTCAGGATGAATTGAAGCGGTTTGTGATCCGTCTGCAAAGTGAAATGCCGCCCCAGCAGATATTGATGAAACCTCCGCACACCCCAGACGAGGCTGAGAGCCTCACGCTCAATCTGGGCATATCCGCGCTCTGCTGTGGACAGGGCCCGGGATGCAAAACAAAAAGGCCGCTCGGAACCATCGTCCATCCTGTGGGAGAGCACTGCCCCGATGCCATATGCCGAGCTGTCGCATGCCAATAGGAGCGGACGCGCAGGCTCGTAGTGCACGAGGACCGTTTCCTCTGTGAGCAGCCGCTTGACGCGGTCGAACGACGCCTGGTGTGCAGGCCCCCAAGTCCAGCGCTCGTCCTTCTTGAGCAACCGCGTTTACGGCGCAAGTTGTGAGCTGAGCCCGCGCACGAACATTTGGCAATACTGGGCCATACCAATGAACGAGGGCAGCTGCGTCTTGTCGTGCGGCGGTGGCATGTGTTGAATCGCTTCCACCTTCCGAGGACCTTTCAACAGCCCCTCCGGCGTGATGATGTGCCCGAGGTATTCCAAGCGCTGCTTGAAGAACGCGCACTTGTCCCTGTTCAAGCGCAGGCTGCACGCTTCTAGCTTTGTCAGCACTTGGGCAATGTTCGCAAGATGCTCGTCCGCCGTTTTCCCCGCAATGAGCACATCGTCCAAGTAGGTCTGAGCGGGCAGGCCAATGCAAACCTGATCCATAGCTTTCTGCCACAAGGCTGGGGCCGAAGCAATCCCAAAACAGAGTCGGGTATATCGATAGAGCCCTTGACACGTGTTGATTGTCAAAAGCTCGCTACTCCCGGGATCCATCGGCAGGTGAAAATATGCATCATGCAGGTCTAGCTTCGTGAAGTATTGACTCCCCGCCAATCGCGCATATATCTCATCGATTGACGGCAGTGGATATTGCGCCACGCTGAGCCCCGGGTTAACCGTGGATTTGAAGTCCCCGCACAATCGGACGTCTCCATTTCGTTTCAGCACCGTGACAACCGGGGTGGCCCAATCCGAGCACGACACCCGTTCGATCACTCCACAGGCCTCCAGCCTATCCAGTTCACCCTTGACCTTGTCCCGCAGGGCATACGGCACCGGGGCTTACAAAACCGAGGAACCACCCCCTCCTTCAAGAAGAGCTTCACCTCCATGCCCTTGAGTTTCCCAAGGTCGTCGCTAAACAACCCTTGATGTCTTTGAAGAATCTCCTCCAACTGATCCTCCCACCGGCTCGGCACGGGTTGCACAAGGTGAACTGCGGCCCAGTCTAGCCTGATGTGGGCCATCCAATCTCGGCCGAGGAGAGACGGCCCGCTCCCCCGCACGACGTACACCCGAAGCGTGGCGACCTGGCCTTGGTACCGCACAGACACGTCTGCCATCCCGACTGGCGTTATCTTCTCGCGGGTGTACGTGAACAGCGCGAGGTTTGACCTGATAAGCTTCAAGCCGTTGAGTCTACGCGCGGTCTGTTCGCCGATGAGCGACACCGCTGCTCCCGTATCGACCTGGAACGTGATCGGCGTTTCGTTCACTTCGACTTCCACCATCATCGGGCACGCCGTCGCCGGGCCAATTGAAAACAGGCTCAACAACGGCCGCTGGTTCCGCCCCGAGTCGCCTCGCACATCGCCGTCCATGACCTTAACGGTGGCCGGCGCCCCATGGCACACACGCGCCAAATGACCCACCTTGTGACAATTCAAACACACGGTGCCTTTATATGGGCACGCACAGCGCAGGTGTCGACCTCCACATCCCAAGCATGTCCGCGGGGTCACCCCGCCGCACGCGCGGCCGCGCGGCGACGTCCGCCCCACATCGAAGGTCGTGCGCGCGTCCCGGGGTGCTCGCGACCCCGCGTGGCCGGTGATGGCTCGAACATCCCCGCGAGTCTGCTCGACCGCCGTAGCCGCGCTGACCGCCGTGTCGAATGTAATGGCTTCACCCTTCAGCCGTAGAACCGCTGAAACCATCTTTGCATCTTGTAAACCAGCAATAAAACAATCTCTGAGCCGAGCTGGACGCTCCTCCGCCGTGAACTTGCATGCCACGGAAGAATGCTTAATCCGCGCCACGAAATCAGCGACGTGTTCCCCTGTACCTTTCGAGAGGCGATCGAACTGGAATCGAGCGAGCTGCAATGACTTCTCCGGCGCCATGTGTGCTTTCATCTTCTCCACAATGTCCCGAAACGACAGCTCATCATCCCGGGGCCTGTCCGGTGCCACTAAATCACCCAGCAGCCGATAATGCTCCGGCGAAAGCGAAGCGAGCAAGATCGACTTCTGTTTGCTCTCGTCGACCACATCGTTCGTGTGGAAATAGCATTCCAATTGCTCCGAAAACAATTCGAAGTCGTCCCCGTCGAAAACGGGCATGAGTCCATATTCAATCATCCTCGTCAGCCAACTAGAGTGTACGAGGTGCGGTGGGACGCAAGAAGCACGCGGGCCACCATCTACTCCGCTTTATTGCGCGACCAGAAGCACAGTCTTCCCACCCCTAGCGGGCGAGGCATGATATACGAAAACCCAATCACGTGACACAGCACAGTGTGTAGGTCGTGGAATCGTTTTCAGTCAATAAATAAAGAATTGCAGGTGGTGTGTGGGTCGTGGAATCGTTTTCGGTAAATAAATAAATAATTGAAGGTGGTGTGTGGGTCGTGGAATCGTTTTCGGTAAATAAATAAAGAATTGCAGGTGGTGTGTGGGTCGTGGAATCGTTTTCGGTAAATAAATAAATAATTGAAGGTGGTGTGTGGGTCGTGGAATCGTTTTCGGTAAATAAATAAATAATTGAAGGTGGTGTGTGGGTCGTAGAATAGTTTTCGGTAAATAAATAATTGGAGGTGGTGTGTGGATCGTGGAATTGTCTTCAGTAGATTAATAAATAAATAATTCAAGGTGGTGTGTGGGTCGTGGAATTGTTTTCGGTAAATAAATAAATAATTGAAGGTGGTGTGTGGATCGTGGAATCGTCTTCGGTAAATAAATAAATAATTGAAGATGGTGTGTGGATCGTGGAATTGTCTTCAGTAGATTAATAAATAAATAATTCAAGGTGGTGTGTGGATCGTGGAATTGTTTTCGGTAAATAAATAAATAATTGAAGGTGGTGTGTGGGTCGTGGAATCGTTTTCGGTAAATAAATAAATAATTGGAGGTGGTGTGTGGGTCGTGGAATTGTTTTCGGTAAATAAATAAATAATTGAAGGTGGTGTGTGGATCGTGGAATCGTTTTCGGTAAATAAATAAACACATTATTAGAAATCCACAAAGACAGAAATGCCGGTGATTCCATTTATTTTGGATCTTTTTCACTTTGGTCAATAACGTTTGGATCGAGGAGAGATCGAAGGTGGAACGACGGTGTAGTTCCTTACAAACACTGTATACACACCTTAAATGACGGTAAATAGACACCCGATTTTAGAAGGACTACCATTTGAAAAATAAAACCTCAATCAAAAATCGGCTTGAGTAAAATTTTCTAAATATCTCGAAGTGTTTAATCCCGAAGTCTCGTTTCTCTACATTCAAAACTGAAGGACAAGTATTGAAAATACTGTACGTGGTTTTTCGGCCGCTGTACAACAACGGGTGGTTGCTTGACAACGAAATTCAAACGCGCACATTCCCAGACCATATGGCAACTGTTGGCAAAGTTTCATCGAAATCGGTTTGCTGGTTCGTGCTGTGGAGCCTCGCGTTGCAGACACACACACACACACACACACACACACACACACACACACACACACACACACAGACAGCCGGAAAACCCGACAATAAGGGATATCTCATATATGGCGAATCCAATAGTGACCGAAGCTTTTTGTGCTGCACTCTTCAGGGTAAAAATCGCAGCAAGTGAAGGAGGAAGTGAAGGCGCGTGTTTTCCGCAGGTCTCAATAAGGTAGACACTGATTGGTTCAACCGTGATGACGTGCGGTTAATCCGAACGCCCATTGGTCGGCTCATCATCTTCACCTCGAGCTCCCATTGGCTGGAGCAGAGTTCGTCGATGATTGACGTTTGCAACCGCATCCTGGAGATCGGGGGGAGGGCCTCCCCTAAGGTCCATTCACCATTTGTTCGTGTATTTCCCTTGATCTTTCCATGCTGAAAGAGACACAGAGATCGTACAAATTCCTTTTGACGACATAGTTGGCGACATAGTTGTGACATAGTTGACATAGGGTTGGCAACCAGGTGCTGTGCAATGGCAGATGAAGCAGATACAGTGGCCGGTGGTTGCTGGATATTCCTACATGCTCGCACTGGTTGCGTTCTAACCCTCACAATCTTACCTCTCGCCGTTTGCTGACGTCAGTCAACAAGGATGTGCTACCCACCTCACAAACCAGCAATGTTATTTATGAATTTAAGTGCTGATGTGAAGCTCGGTACCTGGGCCGCACAACACTCAGATTGGCTGATCAGATCAAACAACACGTCCCCTTGGCGATTCGAAGAAAGATTGTGAGGGTTAGAACACAACCAGTGCGAGCATGTAGGAATATCCAGCAACCACCGGCCACTGTACCTGCTTCATCTGCCATTGCACAGCACCTGGTTGCCAACCCTATCTGTGCAGACCAGTACAATGCAGATATGTTCAGGATATTGAGCCGAGGTCGGAGCTCGTTTCATTGACGTATGTTGGAAGCAACCTTCATCCTTACCACCGATCCAATACAAGGTCATCAAAAGAATTTTGTAAGATCTCTGTGTCTCTTTCAGCATGGAAAGATCAAGGGAAGTATGTTAACAAATGGTGAATGGACCTTCGGGGAAACCCATCCCCCCTCTCTCCAGGATGTGGATGCAAACGTCAATCATCGACGAACTCTGCTCCAGCCAATGGGAGCTCGAGGTGAAGATGATGAGCTGACCAATGGGTGTTCGGATTAACCGTGACATCATTACGGTTGAACCAATCAGTGTCTAGCTTATTGAGACCTGTGTTTAAAGCACGCGCCTTCACTTGCTGCGATTTTTATCTTGAAGAGTGCAGCACAAAAAGCTTTGGTCACTATTATGTCGTGTTTGTTTGTATCCATATTAAATATTATATATATATATATATATATATATATATATATATACATATATATACATATAAATATAGATATACAAGTATAAATATATATATATATATATATATACATATACATATACATATACATACATGCAGGTCAGGTCAGATATGGGAGCATGCGCGGGAGCAGCACATCGCTGCGTCCACTTTCCACCGGGACTCCATGAGCCTCCGTCTGTCCATCCCCCAGGCAGATGCCTGGCCCATCCCCATCTCCTTAAGATGCTGATCAACCTTGCTGCAACTATGAGGCATGTGGTCAGCCCATTGGCCTCCTCCACTCACGAGGTTCCGTCGCTGAGAGAATGGTGAGCAGGATCAGCGTCAGGAAAATGAGCCACATGCCCATACAGCCACAGCTGACGCTCATGGTCTATGCAGGTAACAAATCTCATTTGAGCCTCTCTTAGCAACTACTCATTGGACACAAAGTCCGACGAGCGATAGCCAAGGATTCTCCAAAGAGACCTGGTTCCAAAGGAATTAATTCACCTTCTCAGATCCCTGGTCAGAGTCCAAGTCTCACATGCGTAGAGACACATTGGAAGCACCAAGGACCTGAAGATTCAGACTTTCATCCTCCCGCACAGGTACCGGCAGCACCACACCCCATGATCCAGTGAATCCATGATGCTCCAGGCCTGACCCAGACATCTGTTGACCTCTGGCTCACAGTCAGCAAACATGAATATCACTGCCAAGGAAAGTGAATCTCTCTGCGACCTCAACATCCTCGCCAGAAACAGGTACAGACAAGATAGCAGCATCCAAGCTGTCAATGAGAGTCTGGATCTTAGTTTTGACCCAGGAAACCCATAATCCCTGTGACTCAGACTCCTTATTCAGCACCTCGAGGACCCCCAAAAGGATATCCAGAGTCTCCGCAATGATGACTGCATAATCTGCGAAATCAAGGTCAGATATCTTGACATTCCCAAATGATGCACCGCAACTTGATCTCTCCAACATCCTCCCCAAAATCCAGTCCACACAAGTGCTGAAAAGTGGGGGCCAGTACACACCAATGCCGAACCACAGTAACAACTGGATATAAGTCAGATATGGTATCACCACATCTCACAGCACATTCAGTACCAGAATATCGTTCAGACATCAGATTGATCAGTCTTGGTGGCACCCCGTGGAGACCAAGAATCCTCCAGAGGGCATCCCGATTCACTGAATCAATTGCTTTACAGAGATCAACTTTACAGAGATCAACTTTACAGAGACTCTATTCCTCACTCTCCCTGCACTGCTCTCACTCCCCCACACCCCCAGGAATACCTCTGGCTTCGGCTTCCCCTCCACTCCCACCTCATGTTTATATGTGTACTGTACCGTCCACCGAACAGTGATGACTCCATCTACACCTCACTCTCCGAAAACATGGACCATCTTCTATCTTCTCATCCAAACTCTCTCTTCCTCTTATGTGGCGACTTCAATTGTCATCACGCCAGTTGGCTAGGTGTGGGTACCTCTCTCACCTGCCATGGGACGTCAGCAAAAGCTTTCTGTGACTCATTGGGACTGACTCAATCGGTCAACTTCCCGACCCGGATCTCAACCAATGGTACTCCATCTCTTCTGGATCTGATTTTGACAAATTTCCCTGACAATATCTGCTGCTCTTCCTTCGCTCCAATTGGTTCTTCTGACCACGTCCTTGTTAAAGTGGACATCTCTCTGGCTGTCATCAGAGAACCACCTCACCGCCGTCGAGTCTGGCATTTCACTCAAGCCGACTGGCAGGGTCTCCGAGCAGCCATCAAACTTACAGACTGGTCTCCTATCACTACTTTCTCAAACATCAACTCATCCTGGGAATTCTTTCAAAGAAACTTGCTCTCCCTCATGCACAGATTTATCCCCTCTCGTGTTCAGTTGTCTTACCCTTCCTCCCGCCCTTGGTTTACTGAAGCTTGTGGCGAGGCAGTTGTCCTGAAACAACTTGCCTTTGCCTCATGGAAAGCAAACCCAACTGAGGGCAATCTCAGTTCTTTCCACAAAGCTCGGAACAAGTGTGTATCTACCCTCAGGAGAGCCAGAAAACAACATCTTTCTCATCTCAAGTCTGAACTCTCAGACCTCTCTCCCTCCTCAAAATCCTGGTGGCGTTTAATCAAATCTGTTTCTGGTGTATGTTCCCCCTCCATCCCCTCCCTTACCTCAAATGGCCGCACTGCTGATTCCACACGTGATAAAGCTGAATGTCTAAACTCGGTGTTTGCAGCTAAATCTTGTGTCCCAAACCCATCACTATCTCTACCCACTTTACCCAGTCGCACCCAACTGTCCCTGGACTCTGTATCCTTTTCTCCTGACAAGGTGGAGAGCTTGCTTTCAAACCTCGAGTCAGATTCTGCAACCGGTCCAGACGGCATCAGCCCACGTGTCCTCAAAGCCTGCTCTTCTGCTCTTGCTCACCCTCTCTCTGTTCTATTCACCCTCTCATTTTCCCAAGGTCATCTGCCATCTGCTTGGAAATCTGCTAACATCACTGCCCTGCATAAAAAGGTGCAAAAACAGATCCCTGTAACTACAGACCAATCAGCCTTCTCCCAATCATCAGCAAGGTTATGGAATCCATCATTGCTTCAGACATGAAATCCTTCCTCTTCTCCAATGGCTTGATTTCCAATCATCAATTTGGTTTCAGACCAGGTCACTCTACCCTGGATATGCTGCTACTGCTCTCCCATCAATGGATGGAGGTCCTCAATGCCAGACAGGAAATCCGAGCCGTATCCCTGGACATATCACGTGCTTTTGACACAGTCTGGCACCCTGCCCTACTCACCAAACTCTCTTCCCATGGTATTCAAGGCCATCTCCACTCATGGCTCGCAGACTTCCTCTCCTGTCGCAGTCAACGTGTGGCCCTAAATGGAGTTCTTTCATCCCCTCTTCCTGTGCAGGCTGGAGTTCCTCAAGGTAGCGTTCTGGGCCCTGTTCTTTTTCTGGTTTTCATCAATGATCTCTCGGACTCTCTGGAAAATCCTCTATTTCTCTTTGCCGATGACTCCACCCTCTGCCGTACCATCTCTCATCCCTCAGACCGGCAAGCAGCAGCTTCTTCGCTCACTGCAGATCTGGATAAAATCACAAACTGGTCCAACACGTGGAACATGTCTTTCAATCCACACAAATCTCACACTCTCACTATGTCTCTTCGAAAGGACCGTTTACAAAACCCCCCATCCACTTTCTCAACAATCCTCTGGAAGAAGTCTTTTCTTTCAAGCTTCTGGGTCTCACTATCTGCCATGACCTTTCCTGGGAAAGTCACATTTCCAACCTTGCCTCAAAAGCCAGTCGCCGACTGGGAATCCTCCGTCGTGCAAAGTCCTTCCTCGGCCCTCTTGAGCTCCTGACTACTTACAAAGCTTTTGTCCGTAGCCTGATGGAGTACTGCTCTCCCCTCTGGGCTGGTGCTCCTGCCTCCCACCTTTCTCGACTTCACGCTGTCGAAACCAGGGCTTTTAAGATCATTGGCATCTCCCGCAATGAAGCTGAGTCTTTGGGCCTCTCACTCAATCACCGCAGGTTGGTCGGTGGTCTTTCTGTCTTCTACCGACTCCTCTCCAGCCTTGCCCCCCTGCTCTCTCTGCGATTTGTCCCAACCACATTTCCACAGGGCGCTCAAGGTCCGCCAACAACCCCCTTCTGGTAAAACTACCAAAATCACGAATCACTGCTCATCTTCACTCTTTCATTCCTCTTTTTTCCCGCCTTTGGAATAAACTTCCTCACTCTATTCTTTCCCATTCTTCCCTCCAGGCTTTCAAAACAGCTGTTCACCACCACCTCTTATCTTCCCCCATCCAAATCCTCGATCTTTTCTACCCCCGATAATCCACCCATGCCCACTTCCTTCAATTCTCCTGCTTTCCTTCCTGAAAGTCCCTGTAATGTCCATCTTCTCCTCGCCATGTTCCCCGTCCCATCCCCATCCCTCTCCCTTCCACAGTTCACCTGTGTCTGTTCCCCAATGTTTTGTCCCTTCCACTCCCACCCCTCTTGTCTCATGCCTCCTTGCTGTGAGTTGTGTGTTAGCTCTCATACGAGCCTCGACCAAGGTATACAAAAAAAAAAAAAAAAAAAAAAAAAAAAAAAAAAAACATAGGCTGTAAGCAGCCCTGGCCGAAACTCTTGTCTGCGTTTGGTGAGGACCGAAAGAGCAAGGATACGGTCAATCGTTGACCTCTTTGGTGTAATGCCTGACTGCTCTGGGCGCTGGTGCTCAAGTGGATGGTGGCGCACTCTATCTAGAATTATCCGAGCAAAGACCTTGCCCGGCACTGAGAGCAGTGTCACTCCTTCGGGTTGTTGCAGTCCTGAGGATCAACCTTCCCTTTCCAGAGAGGGTCAACAAGGCCCCTCTTCCAGTCAGTTGGGATGATGCCTGTGTTCCAGGCAGAGCGCACAACTGCATGCAATGACAAGAGTACAGCATTTACACCAGACTTGAGAAGTTCAGCATGGATGCCACAGATCCCAGGAGCTTTACCCTATTTCAACCCATTCACCGCAGTCTGTGTTGTGGATCACAGTTGATTGGAGGGTCAGAAAAAGGGATAGCAACATCAATGACATTCAACTTTACAGCTGGTGCATCAGTCTGGTGCAGCTGCTCAAAGTAACCGGCCCAGCGGGTCTTCACTTCAGACTCCTCCATCAAGAGTCCACCACCCTTCGCTCTAACTGCAGTACACCGAGGGCCGGGCTGGGAGGAACGCAATACACGAATTCCCCTGGAAGCAGGACGAGAATCGCTTGACCACAGGTGATGCTCTACCCCCTCACATATTCCTCGCACATAGGCCTCCTTGTTCACCCTTAGCGCACGTGCAGTTTTTCGCCTCAGCTCCCTCAACACCTCGGCTCTGCCATTCAGCATTGTCCTGCGACTCTGGTCAATGATATCCAGCATCCCCTGAGAGACAAAATTCTTCTTCGCCCTCCGGTGAGTTCCAAGACATCCACCTGCAACATGAAGGACGGTGGTCTTGAAGGCACTCCACAACTCTTCAGGATTCCCCAATGCACCCAGACCCCCCAATTCCCCACTCAGCCTGTTTGCAAACTCTTCAGCGACACTCTCATCCTTGAGCTTGCCAACATCCAGCCTCGGCTGCATTGGTACCATTCGCCCAGGTTTAAGCTGCAACTTCAGAGTTGGTACAAGCCCGTGGTCAGTTTTGAGGAACTGAGCACTCTGGTAGACCCTGCTGTTCTGAATCATCCTCCAGCGACCATCAACCATAAAAAAATTATGGACAGATTCGGATAAAACCTGGTGGACAGGTTCGGTGTGTGACGAGGACAAATTGATTCAATTTTGGTGAATATCCGAATCTGGATCCTCCTCAATCTCATTTTACCCACCAGTGCTTCAAGACAACTGTTCACCACCATCTCAGATCACCCTCCACCCCCCCCCCCAAAAATGCAAAATCATGATCTCATCTACCACCCCCCTCCCTTTAACTGACTGCAAGCCAAACACTTTCCCACTTTTCAGTTTTTACTTTCTGAGAATTTGCAGCTGTGTCGATCTTGTCCACCTCACATATTTTCCCCTGAGCTCCTTCTTCCTTCCATCCCTTGTATCACAAAGTTTCCCTCTATTTTGTCTCTCATTCCTGATGTTGCTAGGTCTCCGCCCTCTCTTTCTATTGTTCTTTTTGTTCTGTTCCATCCTGATCCATTCCATGTTCTAGCTCCTCAATGAGCCTCTGAATTGTACACCAATATATATATATATATATAT
>NC_140963.1:116615333-116897833 GCF_056783735.1 Eptatretus burgeri | reverse complement strand
AACGAATGGCGAGCATGACACGCACGCCCCAGCCAATCGGGAGGTGACCATGAGTCATCCGACAACCCCTCGTCCAATCAGGAGATGAGTGGCGAGGAGAAGAGACCCCTCCCACCTCAGAAGAGTAGAGTGGTTGTCTGGACCAGCTTTCGGCAGAGAAGAAATCGTGGTGATTGCCGAGAGGTCTGTCGTCGTGGCTGGGTGGTTGTCACGACGAGGGTTCGGCAGAGAAGAGATCGTGGCGATTGCCGAACGGTCTGTCGTCGTGGCTGAGTGGTTGTCGACGAGGGCTCTGCAGACGATCGTGGTCGTGGTTGGAGCAGTCTGTGGTCCTTTGGAGGGCAAGTCTGGTAACCGAGCAGCCAGGGTCGTGGGTCGTGGACTTCAAGTCGTGGGTTCGAGTCCCAACGTGGTGGTTCGGGTCAGTGTGACCGCACGAGGCGGGACAGGTACCCCAGCCCGGCCCTCCCGAATAGACCCACGGGGTCCAGTTTCGTGTGTGTGCGTGTGTGTGTGTGTGTGCGTGTGTGTCCATGAGCCCTGTCTTTAAGTAGGATTGTTAAGTGCTTTTGCTCATTGTACATTGCCTGACTTTTATTCATGATAACTCTGCTCTGTGTTCCCCTCCCTGATTATTCTTTGTAAAATAAACCCGTTAAATGTTCCAGCTCGTTTTCTGTGCTTTCTCTCATTGGCCGAGCAAGGTGCATATTGAGGAATAGTAAAGCGGTTTGTGCCGTAAATTCTTCATTTGGTCTTCATTTTCTTCATTCTTCATTCACCTCGATGAGTGCTTTCTAGATATGTCAAGCTTGAGACATTATGACGTCATTTGGTGACGTTATGAGGCAAACGCATATTTTTCATGGTTACTCTGTAGAACGATTCTCATCGGAATCTCTCGTAGGCAGATATTCTTCAAGGAGTCGCTCCTGGTGGATAGCAGCTCTGTTCACCTCAGTGTGACCTTAAAGAAGTCACACGTGGTCACCTTTTGGCAAGATACGGGTCATTTTGTTGTTGGTGTGGGAAGAAGGCTCGAAACCTTTTTGAAGGGTGCAGGAGTCCATTGACCGACTGGGAGCATGGCTGTGGAAAGGTGGGTATTGAGTAGAGGGCACCCCAGGCACCGAAGTAGTCGGCCAGAGTAGGCCAATGTTTTTTTTTTGAAATATTGAAATATTGCGCGATATATCAATTTTGCCCCGTCCCTCAATGGTGAAGAATCTTAAAATTCTGGAATCTGAATCTTCACTCAAACCTAATCATCTCTTCCTTGTCACACATCAAGTTTCACCTGAATCCATCCATAACTTTTTGAGATATCCTGCTTATAGACAGACAAACAGGGGAGAAAACATAACCACCATCCACCTTCCGGGTCAGAGGTATAAACAAAAGAATACATGACAATATACAAATATTACAATAGTCAAAATAATATTTATGTTCACAAGTAAATGATGACGATATAATCATTCAGAAGAGACTAATCCTCTTTATCACCTTTTCACTCTCGGTGTCCAATGCAGAGGTGGCTTCGTCCAGCAACAGGATCTTTGGATTTCGAATGATCGCACGAGCGATTGCAACACGTTGCTTCTCTCCACGAGACAACTGTGCACCTTTGTCTCCTACATTCGTGTCATAGCCCTGCAAACGTGCAGCAGATTGTTGAGGAATGGCTAGAGGAGTGATGGCAAAACGAACCTATTATTTCCAAGCTCTCTGTCTGAGACAACTGTTGACGTCAACATGTTAGAACGTTTAACGAACCAGAGAATTGTCTTTGGTGTAACCTTAATTAAATCAAATCCAATTTGTCATGCTTTGTGGACATCTGTATGACAATCGGATATGCACCACGAGCTCTTTTTACAAGAACAGAACACAGAGTTGTTTGACCGTGCTAAGTTAATAACCTGATTTCAGCAAAGATCTTCAGAAATATATTTTTGTTTAAGTAACAGAATGATCATGGGAAGTCTTCGTATCGATAACATTTCCGTGATACCACTCACTATTCTAAACAATACATTCCAATGATGCTGTGTAGATTATGACCATTATCTTCAGCAGATATAGAATTACTCAATGACTTCACATGTCAATGTCCTTCTCAATCTGCCTGTCTCGAATCCTCCCATTTCATATCACCCTGACATCAGTGTGCACACTTTACATACTTTGTCGTTTACCTTTCGAATGAGCCCTTATTACAGATACTTCCCACAGATACTGAGACTTCTAAAAAGTCTCCCATTTTGATCCTTACAAAGAACTTCGATGCAGGAGGGGTCCATGAGGCCGATCAAGCCTGCGCAACAGTTGCTCGCCTATGGATGCTTATCCGTGCTCTATCCTTTTTAAATGCTGAGGGTCAAGCGAGGATGCAGCAAATAACATTTTTAAAGTCTTTGAGACGACTCAGCCGGGGGTTCAAACCGTCGACCTCCCAGACTCAGAGCCAACGTTTTAACTGTTACAACCATCAAATCTGGTTGATCATGAGTTTCTCACTAACACAGACCTTCCTACTGGTCAGAACAACAACAAAATTCCTGAAAGTGATTGGTTTTTGAACAAACCTCATGACGAAGTCCGATTTTCAATCCAAACCTCGAGTGTGAGGTGTATTGAGCATCGTGATGTTGGGTAAACTGGAAGCCGGAAGAAAAACCTGGCACACATGTTGGTTCTTTTACATACAATTTCCAGCCTGTCACATATTTTCCCAACAACAGTTGAGTTTTTTGATGCTGTTGGAATAGAAGTCATGACTTAGCTTGAGGGGAAAAAAAAACAACCTTTTGTTTCTCTCTTTTTTTTCTTCTTCTTTCACATGCAGCATATGGCTGTGCGGAAAATCATTTGTTGGGGGGCAAGAGGGGCGGCTGTGCCGCAGATGCAGTGATACCTGCAGGTTAGTGCAGGAATTCGGAAATTATTAATGGTGTCGAGTGATAGCTCGCCTACTCATTGTGAAGGACACTGTGGGATCTTTAACGTCCATCAGCTAATGTTGGCAGATGGGAAATCCAGTTTGACGGTCACCAAGGGACAACACACATTGATGAATCGCTCTGCTTGCACAAACCAGCAGCAGGATGTTTTATCGTAGGGTCAAGATTCAAACCCAGGTTGGACAGCTCAGAGGTGAATGTGCACACCTCGAGGCTACCCTGCCATCTCTTTGTGTGTTTAAGTACACACACACACACACACTGAGACACACACACACACACACACACACACACACACACACACACACACACACACACACACACACACACACACACCTCCTATCCTTCATGCTTATTGTCATTGATATTGGTCATTGTGCTCACTGTCTGCCCTGTTCACTCAAACTGTGCGAATTCCAAAAGGAAGCTGTCACTGGACCAATGTATAAGTGGACTATATCAGGCCCTGCTTGTATCTTGTTCCACATAAGTGTAGCAGTCATGATTGCTGTAGCCATACAACACCCATTGAGATTATTTTTCAGCATTATTGTGATGCTCACTTCTGGCAGACCCATCACAAATTCATGTAATTGAGCAGCCTTGGATGCTTCCACGATCTCGGACATTGTGATGTTCTGGAAGTTGGCACCATAGCGGATGTTCTCAGCGATGGTATTATCAAAGAGCACAGGTTCTTGAGCGACGATGCCAATCTTTGAACGCAGAAAAGCCACGTTCACCCTCCGTGTGTCATGGCCATCCACAAACTATCAACATGAGAAAGGAAAGAGGTTGATTTTTTGGGGGTTAGGGTTAGGGTGAGCTCAGTTAGGGTTACAAACTTAAATAACTCAATAAATCGTTCAAACTTCTAAATTGTCAGGACAAATCCAGGGGTCGTCCCGATTTTGCTGAAATTAAGTTTTAATCCTTGACTCGAGACACAGATGAGGGAATCAGTCAAACCAAACACAATTATGTTAGAAAGTGTACCACGGAAATACTACTGCATACCAGTGAGATGAAGATTAGTAAAATGAATTGGTATCTGGCAGTGTCAGGGCAGGGAACAAGTTTCTCAGTGGATGAAAGCTTTACACACGAAAGACTTATTGAAACAAAGGAAGTACCAAGGATGTGTTGCTCTATTTGTTGGGGATGTTGGTGTGAATTAAAGCGATTCATGAGCGTAATTTTTCCAGACAGCATTTTCTTGTGATGAATGCTTATTACATATTAGCTTATAGCAGGAAGATGAGCGATTGTAAACATACCACCGTGCCATCTTTTGGGTCATAGAAGCGTTCGAGCAGCTGAACGCTCGTACTTTTTCCACAGCCACTACTCCCCACAAGTGCCAGTGTCTGTCCAGGATCCACCTTCAGAGAAAGGCCGTTAAGCACCTGCACATCCTTCCGTGAAGGATAGGTAAATGTACAAGCCGCAAACTCCACTCTTCCTTTGAAGTCATCCTGCGACGGCAGTGTCAGCTCTCCTTTAACTTGCGTTTACTGATTGGTTATCCATTTTCACTTGTTAAACATCTTATTTATATTATACGAGAAACACCGGCTCCCTTCGAGAACAGCCTGGAGTGAATAGTGGGAAGGTGAAGCAAATATATATATATATATATATATATATATATATATATATATATATATATATATATATATATATTTGTGCCATGGTTAATAATCCCCTCTGTCTGCAGCAGGGGTCAGTAAACCACTTGCACTGTGGCATGCGTACAAGCGAAAATCGGAAGTCATCTTTTCCCTCGCATGGGGGTGGGAGGATTTTTTTTGTACCAATGACATGACCCTGTTTCCTTATATGTTTCTATCCTCCTTGGCCAATTTCCCTGAAATTTGCTGTACCACATTATTTTCAAGCACAGGTCAATGTCACAAAAACAAATTTCAATTCTTGTATAAATTGATGTAAAAACATGAAATAACAGAACTTTGGCTTTTTGAGTGTCTTATGTCGGGTGCCCTCATCAGTGGGGAGAGCGGCAGAGAACACACAGCTTGTGGCTCGTGTCTACGCGTTCAAAGGTTGGTCAGGAATTTAACCTATTGCATTTAAATATTTATGTTCAGAATGCAGAACACATTAATATACAAGGTCGACTGTCTCCGCAGGACTACACTGAATGTAATGAATAGTCATACGATCCTGTACGACCATAAAGAAGGAAATGAGAAGGCTATTTGGACCATCATTGCCATGTTGCACTACCGAGTTAGTCTTTGCTACAGGTGTAAAGAACAATCTTCTTAATCTTGTACTAAAGTCTAAATAACCCTATCTTGACTGGGTGACTCAATTTGATTGGAATAATTGTGACACCTTAAAGTAGAGAAACATTGGTTGCATAAATAATAAACTTTTCATGAATATTTTTGTGGATGTAACTCCCTTTTACTGGCAGAATTTCGGTGTGCGATGCAAGTTGCTCAAAGGGCCTTTAAGAGTCAGCCAGGAAGTGTAAACTGGCGCACACATATTCACAAGACCAAGCAGGACAGGAACATTCCCCACGTCTTCAAGGTCATCAATGACCCATTTGGGATGAAAAAATTCAATTGGGACATCGTAGTTATTGTGGTAGTCCTCACTACTAGCCACCGTACCAAAGTTGATAAAACTGTAGTTGAGCTGAGAGTCAAAAAACCAATGCATGGCTAAATCTCAGTATCATTATGTCGTTGATTTGGTTTTGACACGTTTTCAAGGTGCGGATAACTCACCCACACATCACCTTCCTTACTGGTGGAGTCTATTGCTGATGGACGGTCAAAGAGCTGGAAGAGTCTGCCTGCAGAGATGCGGGACTTGGCATAGTCAGGAGCGTAAGAGGAGGCACGGCCTAGTGCTGTTCCACTGAACACCATTGCTGAGAAGACCCTTGTATGGTGGAAGGAAAGCATCAAGTTCAGAAATTAGAGCCTTTTACATTAAATTATGTTGTTTAAGTGATGCTTCGACACAGAAAACATTCACGACTTCTTGTTAATCTTCATTCACGACTTCATGATAAGAATTTATTCCAGTATCTGGCTGTACACACGATTGAAAGACATTTTAAAACACTTGTAGTACTTTGGGGAGAAAGCGGAGCAGGAAAAAGCCGTAAAGCACTTGAATTCGCAAAGCAAAGTAAAACTTGCTATTATAAACCACCTGGTGTATGGTTCGAGGGATATATAGATCAACATACTGTAATAATGGATGAGTTCAGAGGAGAAAAAGACATGGAATATGGTACACTGTTGTCAGTGCTCGATAGATACCCATGGCATCCACCGATTAAAGGAGGTTTCTGTAATTTGTGGGCAAAGTTGATAATAATTACAGAAAATAAAAGACCACAAGATTGGTATGCCAATGAGGACTATTAACCTTTGAAGAGGAGAATCACAAATTTAACTTAAGTCGTTAACTGGTGCGGTGCTCCTCATAAATCAAACAGATCTTTGACCTAAAGGTTTACGAGTTAAGGACGTCCCCGTTAACATGGAGTCGTCGGTAATCGTCCAACGAGAGTCGTAGAACTGAAATTTGAAAGTAACCCGATTAACTCGGAAGAAAGAGCGAGTTTTTTTCAATACAGCCAGCTCAGAATATTTAGTGTTAAAGTCAGATAGCTTAAACTGTAAGTTGTCAATCTTTGTGTATTCTTGGCTGTTGTCGTCTTTCTGCCCAGCAATTTATTTTGGTGTTGCTATGGATTAAACTTGGAAGACACGAGAGGTGAAGCGGTTGCGGAAGCGTCGCCTTCTTGGTCTCCAGAAACGTTGGATGCGGCGGAAGGGTTTTCTCCACCGGACAACTCGCCTTCTTCGCCAACCCTCTGCCAAGGGTGTCGGCCTCCATCCCCACCATATATTCACAAACAATACTTCTTTCGTTACAAAATAACATCGATTTCTCAGGCATCATATCATAGATTACAAATTTAATATATAAAGCTCTTTCTAACCACTCACTCACTGATTCACTGATATCAATGTTCAGGTGAGCTAGAAAGCTGACATTTCACATACTGATGCACCTCAAAGCCAATAACGCAAGAACAATCCGTCAGAAAATGTCCGTAAATGAAAATATCTGAAAATAAAAGTTGGCTGGTACAGCCTCGGTCTGCTCACTGCAGATCACATGACCCAAGACAATGGAGCTTCCACTCAAACTGGTTGCGAAGGAATGCTAACACACGCCTCTTACTACCTCTTATTTTAAAACTTTTGCCATATTTACATCGAAAATTACTATAGCTGTAAACTTTTAAATGATGAACTCATTATAATCACTAATTCTTGATTTAAGCTTACTTCATCCAATATATCATGCTCTTTCAATAAAGACTGATGACTCACATATTCACTGACTGACTCACTGATATAAATGTTTTGTGCTTTCTCGGTGGGGTTGAAAGTTGAAATTTCTCATATTGCTGCAACCCGAAGCCAATATCCCGGGGGGGGGGGAGGGGGAGGGGGGAAATCACAACCATCGGAAAATGTCCATAAACTAAACTAGAGCGAAGTCGATGGTGCACCATCGCAAACCCCATTCTTCCCACCTAAAGTAAGGTTGAAAGAAAGCAAAAAAAATTCCAAAAGGATTGACCCAATATCAAATTTTGAGTTAAATTTTTTTCCCCCCAGTTTTGACACCTGTGAACCTAAGTCCACACCTCCTGGAGCATGAAACAGGTGTCAAATCCAAAAAAATCTTTACATACTTCATGCATTTGGATCCCACTGATAGGCCAGATCTGGACCTGAACCAAAATCTAATCGGCTTCCACCTAATTTTGTTAAAACCCGTCCACAACTTTTTGAAACAACATGCTATATATTGTTGCGAATTCGCGCCCGGCGGCGTGAGGACAGCCGCGTAACTCAAATCGCGGCACGTCGCCCACTGGACGGACAATTCTGTCGTGACCCTCTCGGAACAACGCCGGGAGCGAGTCACGGGTGGGGGTTTAACCCCAACACGACCGTGCCAATTGCCCACCCGCGCAGGATAGGGTTGCTCGCCAAATTCGATCTACCTAAGTACCTGCGCGGATGGTCGACCAGGCGATCGTACCACGCCACAGGCCGACTCCGGACATGAACCGCTTAAGCGGTCCGTTCCGTGCTACAGTGATAACCGAGCGATGTTATCGTCGGCCTTGACTGTTCCGATTAATGACTGGGAAGTTGCACCCATTACGAACCCCTTTCCGTGATGCAAGATGGAGGGTCAATAGAGAAAAGACAAAGCGAAACGGGCACAGTTCAACAAGCAAGCATTTTATTCACACGCACACACAGACAAGCACATAAGGCACGTAAGGCACGTATTTACAGCCATACACAATCAAAATGCACATAAAGCAATTAAAACAAAAGAAACGATGCAGAGCTACAACCGAATACGCGTACACACGGCAACACTTAAACAGTTTTACTTTGCGAGACACGGCGCCATAAGATCGATACAAAAACCCCGAAAAGAAAATGGTGACTTCCCTTTGGCTGGTGAGTCCCTCTCCCACGACCGTCAGCGTGGTCGCGCCTGGCACCGACCTCTCTCGCGGCCGGCGAACCCTCTCCGGCACTCCCCGTCCGGACGCACAGGTCCACCTCGCAATGGGCGCTGCCGCGTCTCCCGTCCGTGCCTTCGTGACAGGGCCACTCGCCAAGGCATGGGCACAGGACCTCTTCCTGAAGACCAACTCTCCATAAAAACCAACCGAACCACCAGCCAAGACGAAGAGGAAGAAAAAGCGCTCCTTGCGCCCGCCCGTGTCCGTCTTTTATCGCCCGGGGCTCCGCCCTTTGCCCCGCCCCGTTCTCAGCTCCACCTTCCTTCGAGAGGGTTCCCGAAAAAGGGCGTTCCCTCACGCTTTCCCTCCACCCCGCTCCGTCCAGGGGCCGAGGGAGTCAGTTTTTGGCTCGGAGCCAGAGAATTATTCCCCCAAAAAGAGGCCCCACCTTTACATGACCTCTGACCTTTGACCTGCATCGCTCTTCCTCCACTCCAAAGAGCGGGGAAGTCAGACGGGAAAAACAGGCGGGAAAAGCCCACCGAGCATCCTTGTTGGTTTTTGTTTGTTCCTCCGCGGAGATCGTAACCGCACGGAGCCTGTTGAATGGCAAGTGGCGAAGATGTGGTAGTGTAGATGGTGGAGGTGGCGTGGTTGCAGTGTGGTTGGCGCTGTGATGGGGATGGCGTGGTTGTTGAAATGTTGTGTGTTTGAAATAAAAGATAGAAAAAGAAAAACGCCAAACTCAAAGGATCGCAGCCTGAATGGATCACATAAATTCCCTCTATACAACGGGTTTGGGCAAACTACACATGTACTTAGAGATATCTCACCTACGGGCCCTTTATGGTGTCATGCGAATTTCCACAGCCGTAACACTACCCCCTCCCCTTTTTACAGACTCGTCCCGAGTCGTCAAATTCTCGTGTGCCATCATGTGTAGTTCTCCCCTAGTATGTTTTACCTTCGGATCCCTGAGTGCGACATGCATGGTATTCATGTCCCCAAAATAAATAACCTGAGGGCTGAGTAACTAACTAAACAAACCCACTCACACGGACGACTTAAATAAAATTGCCGGCGCTAAGACATACATTCCGGGGGCGCACTCATATGTACAGTACATCTTAACCTTAACTTACAAATTTTACACTAACCATGGCCCAGGATCAATGGACTCTGCAGGGAGCAAAACAAAAGTCGGAAAAAAAAACCCGGTACACGGGCCGCCACTGCAGGCCCGTGTTGTAGCTGCCTACAGGACAGTCCTTGCAGCTTCGCGACGACGATCCTGGCGCACATGGAAATGAACAGGGGGAGGGGGCAAAGCAAATTTGAACGGGGGCAAACTGATGATGTGGGCAGTGGGCATGGCATGGCAAAGGTGAACAGGCAATCAAAGCCGGCAGAACAGGGCCGCTGCAGGCGAACACAGCCGGCGGACGATCCGACCGGCACAGGCCTTGCAGCAAACAGCTGCAGACGAGCCGGCCGGTACAGGCCTCGCAGCAAAACAACAGCTGCCGATGAAATTGGCCGGCACCTACGGGCCCTTTATGGTGTAATGCGAATTTCCACAGCCGTAACAATATTGTTTTTGGCCCCATCTTGCAATAGTGATGAATCACTAATAAAAAATTCTCGGATCAGAATCCGGATCTTAACCAAAATCGAATCCATTCACCCCTGTCACACACCCAACCTGTCCACCAAGTTTTGTTCGAATCCGTCTGCAACGTTTTGAGATATCATGCTAAACAAGTGTATAGCATTTGGCCCTATCTCTCAATGGTGAAGAATCACTGAAAAAAGTATCGAGTATCCGGATCTGGATCTTCACCAAACTGTAAGCAATTTGCCCTTGTCACATGTGCTCTGCCTGGAATACAGGCATCATCCCAACTGACTGGAAGAGGGGCCTTGTTGGCCCTCTCTGGAAAGGGAAGGGTGATTGCCAAGACTGCAACAACTACCGAGGGGTGACGCTGCTTTCAGTGCCGGGCAGGGTCTTAGCTCGGATAATTCTTCATAGGGTTCGCCACCATCTGCTTGAGCACCAGCGTCCAGAGCAGCAGGCTTTACACCAAAGAGGTCAACGATTGACCGTATCCTTGCTCTTCGGGTCCTCACCGAACGCAGACGAGAGTTTCGGCAGGGGCTGCTTGCAGCCTATGTTGATCTCTGTAAAGCGTTCGATTCAGTGAATCTGAATGCCCTCTGGAGGATTCTTGGTCTTCGTGGAGTGCCACCAAAACTGATCGATCTGATGTCTGAACTCTACTCTGGTACTAAGAGTGCTGTGAAGTGTGGTGGTACCATCTCTGACTTATTTCCAGTTGTTACTGGAGTTCATCAGGGGTGTGTACTGGCCCCCACACTTTTGAGCACTTGTATGGACTGGATTCTTGGGAGGATGTCGGAGAGATCAAGCTGCGGTGCATTGTTTGGGAATGTCAAGATTTCTGACCTTGATTTTGCAGATGATGCAGTCATATTTGCGGAGAATTTAGATATCCTTTTGGGGGCCCTCGAGGTGCTGAATGAGGAGTCGGAGCCGCTGGGATTATGGGTTTCCTGGGTCAAAACTAAGATCCAGGCTTTCAATGACATCTTGGATGCTGCTGTCCTGTCTGTGCCTGTTTGTGGTGAGCATGTTGAGGTCGTGGAGAGATTCACTTACCTTGGCCGTGATATTCATGTCTCTGCTGTCTGTGAGTCAGAGGTCAATAGACGTCTGGGTCGGGCCTGGGGAGTCATGGATTCACTGGATAATGGGGTGTGGTGCTGCCGGTACCTGTGCAGGAGGACGAAAGTCCGAGTCTTCAGGTCCTTTGTGCTTCCAGTCTTGCTCTATGGATGCGAGACTTGGACTCTGACCAAGGATCTGAGACGGAGACCTAATTCCTTTGGTACCAGGTCTCTCGGAGAATCCTCGGCTATCGCTGGTCGGACTTTGTGTCCAACTTGCGGTTGCTGAGAGAGACTCAAATGAGATTTGCTACCTGCATAGTCCGTGAGCGTCAGCTGGACATGTGGCTCATTTTCCTGACGCTGATCCTGCTCACCAGATTATCTCAGCGAGGGAGTCTTGTAAGTGGAGGAGGCCAATGGGCCGACCACGTGCCTCGTGGTTGCAGCAGGTTGATCGGCATCTCAAGGAGATGGGGATGGGCCAGGCATATGCCTGGGGGATGGCCAGACGGAGGCTCCTGGAGTACCGGCGGAAAGTGGATGCAGCGATGTGCTGCTCTGGTGCATACTCCCATACCTGACCTGACATACCCAACCTGTCCACCAAATTTTGTCCAAATCCATCCAAAGCTTTTTAAGATATCCTACTCACAAACAACCAAACAAAAAAACCCAGACTAACAAACAGACAGACAGACAGACAGGCAGTGGTGAAAACATAAGCTCTGTCCACCTTTGGTGGTGGAGTTAATTATTAGAGCTGTAAACTTTTAAATAAAGTACTCATTCTAGATTTACTTGAGCTATTTAAAACTGCTTGCAGAATGCAACCACAATCCACTTCATCAAATATTAAAAGCTCTCTCAATCCACTTCATCAAATATATATAGCTTATACAGTATTTATTATGTCCACATAGAATGCACACAAGTAGTTGCTTACAGTGTGTAAGCATACCCCAGGAGTGTATGTAAAAGATCACAATACAAACCGGAATACGATTGTGAAGTGCAAGCCATCGTTTGCAACGAGGAAGCCACCAAAGCGGTAGGAGGCAGCATAGGCAAAGAATATGATGCTCTGTGAGAAGCTAAAAGTAATGCCATAGATCCTGGCCTTCTTCTTGGCTGATTGATAAGGCCCGAGCAGCTGTTCGTTGTAGCGGTCAGCAAAATGCTCTTCCTTCCCAAGACTTGCCACTGTGCGGATGTTCACCACACCTTCATTGACCACCTGCATAGACAATTGTGCACTTGAACAAGCTTGACATATGAAGGAAAGATGCTTTATTAAGGCTTTTTTTTTTGCAAGAGCGAGGCTCATAGAATAGATAGATTAAATTGATAAAGTGGTTGCAGGGAAAAATTGAGCACAACTGGCAAGGAAAAGACACCATGGGGATCTTTAACGTCCATCGCCGAATGCTAGCAGACGGGGCACCAAGTTTAACGTCCATCTTGGGGACGACACACATGTTGATACCTCACCCTGTCTGCAAAACACCAGGATGGTAGTTTATAGCTTCATCGACATTCAAACCCAGGCTAGACAACTCTGAGGCTAGTGTGCATACATCGAGGGTGTGAGCTATCTTGCCAGTTGATACACAAATATACATATGCAAACACACACTTCATTTGTTGTAAAAGCTAAATAATAGCATTGTAGTCTGGTAATGACCGATGCATTGACGAAGGTGCAAACCAAACTCTCACTTTTTGATCACAAACACATGTTCATTATACTCATGGCCTTGTCTGCTTTATCTCATGGCAATATCCTGATTGAAAAGTGTAAGTGAGGCTGTTAATGTTATCCCTGCTGCCATGTTCATTGTTATCACCATTCCGATTTCGTTTGGGAATCAATAACTTATTTACTTAAACATATTTATTAATCATGGTGTTCTTTGTATGACAAATAATGAAACTCGAACAAAGTCGTGCCAAAATGAGAGTCACAGGATGTGTCAATAAAAGGTTCACCGCTTCAATTGACCTTTGTACTTTTAGCCATTACCTTAATTTTTTGTTTGTTTTGCAAGAGTGATCAATGATCTTTGGAGAAGTCATTCAAGCATAACCAAAGTAGTCTACGGAAAAAATGACGTTTTCTATGGAGCAAAGATTAAACATTGTCCAAGTGGTATTTTGAGACCAAATGAATTGCTTCTGTCCAGACGAGGTTGTGTACTGAATATGGAGTGCATCCCAGAAACAAAGCAAGCAAGTCAGCCATTTGGAAACTTGTGAAAAAGTTCAAAAGTTAAGGAACTGTTCTCAACATTAACAAGGATATATTTAGGGCGGACAAGAAGTGTACGGTGTGAAGGAAACATGGAACGAGTTCGTGATTCAGTCATGTAAAGTCCGAAGAAATCTCATCGACAAAGATCGGCTGAACTGGGTCTCACTCCCAGCAATATCAGAAGAATAATGAAACAAGATTTAAACCTCTTTCCTTACATCACAACAGCCCATAAATTGACCGATGGGGATAAAACAGCACGAGTCGCTATGTGTGAGATGCTGCAACAGAAGATGGAGACGAACCCAAACTGGATTGGCGATGTGTGGTTTAGTGATGAGACACACTTTCACGTCAATGGTGCTGTCAATTCACACAACAACATTTTCTGGGGAAGTCAATGCCCAGATGAGGTTGAAGAGAAGTTGCTTAAGGGTCAGAAAGTCACTACTTGTGTGGCTGTCAGCTGCAGAAGTGTGTTTGGGCCATTTTGGTTTGAAGACAAAAACGGAAGAATGGTTACCATCAATCGAGAACGATACCGGTCGATTGTCAACGCATTTTATGAAGACTTGAAAGTCGATGAGCACTGCAGCCCTCCGGTGACAGTGGTTCATGCAAGCTGCTGCTCCCCCGGATACAGCCAACGAAACAATTACCTTTCTGCGTCAAAAATTCAGACGAGTTCTCAGTTTGCGTATGGAAAATGAATGGTCTCCACACAGCCCCGACCTCAATCCGCTGGATTTTTTTTTCCTCTGGGAAGCTTGTAAGGATAACGTCGACAAGGAACACCCCAGATCTGAAAGCTGTGAATACATGTTGGGTGTGGGGGGGGGGGGGTGCTCACATCGAACACCTCAACTATAACCGTATTTACGCATAATGAGTTTCATTTCATTTTCCGAGTTAATTTTTCTTTTATTACTCAATGTTTTGGTTAATAAAGTTTTGAAGTGGTTAACCTTTTATCGACACACCCGGAATTCTGGCTTTACACAAATTTAACCAAGTTAAACAAGTAAAATTTCCTCTCCGGTCTCGCCCCCCCCCACCCCCAAAATTCCGCAGGGTGCTCAAGGTCTGCCAGCAACCCCCTTCTGGTGAAACTGCCAAAATCACGAATCACTGCTCACCTTCACTCTTTCATTCCTCTTTTTCCCCACCTTTGGAATAAACTCCCTCACTCTCTTCAATCCTATTCTTCCCTCCAGGTCTTCAAAACAGCTGTTCACCACTATCTCTTATCTTTCCCCATCCAAAACCACGATCTTTTGTGCCCCTGTTAATCCACCCCAAACCCACCTCCTTCAAATACCCTACATTCCTTCCTGAAAGTCCCTGTCGTGTCCATCTTGTTTCCCTGTGTACCCTGCCCCATCCCTCTCCCTTCCACAGATCTCCTCACGTCTTTGTTCCACACTTTTTTTCCTTCCCTCTCCTGCCACTCATCTCCTGCTCCCCTTGTTGAATGCTTCTGTGTGTTTGCTCCCATACAAGCCTCGACAGTGTATACAAAAAAAGGAAAAAAACAAACAAAAAAAAGATAATATTATAATGCAGAGCCTTGTCAGAGTATATATATATATATATATATATATATATATATATATATATATATATATATATATATATATATATATATATATATGTATATATATGTATATATATATATATATACATATATATATATATATATATATATATATATATATATATATATATATATATTGTTGTGGTTGACGAAATTCGCAAACCACCATTCAGGTCCCTTAGGTGAGATATCTCTGTAAGTATATGTGTAGTTAGGCCCAAACCCGTTGTTTAGAGGGAATAAATGTCATTCATGCGGGCTGCGACCTTTTAGATAGCCGTTTTTCTTTTACTATCCTTATTTTGGACCAGCCGCCATTACTACCACCACCAACCACGTCTCAACAGCCATCACACAACAACCACCAACCACAACGCCGCTTCACGACAACAGCCACGACCTTTACCGTCACAACTCGCCACCATCGTATCACCACCATTCTTGCGCCACTTGTGGGCACCGATACTGGACTCGTGCAGGGCGCGCACCGAGCAGCGTGTTCAGAAACATCACAGACTTTCCGAAGAAAACGGATCAAAAACGACTCACGCCCACTTCTGTTCCGTCCTATCGGTGAGCGTGGGGCGATTTGGCCCCGCCTCCAGGGCGTTGGAGTGTGGTCGCTATATGCAAATTCATGGATCAAAAAGCATTCACGCCCACTTTGACTCGGTCCAATGGGGAGCCAGTTAGGGGTGAAGGGTCGGAGGTAAAGGGTCAAAGGTGAAGGGGCGAAGCCACGGGGGATATAAACGGCTGCGTTCGTCAGTCAAGGCAGTTCGCGGTTGGGAGTTCGCGGAGCCAGTGAAGAGTTGGGACGAGTCAAGAGAGGAGACGGAGAGGGCGATTGGACGGAGCTGTGGAGAGGTGGCGGCGGCGAAGGCGGTCGAGGGGCTGCTCGCGTCGGATTCGGGGAGCTGCGGAGGGAGAGGCCGGCGGCGCGACCGAGGTCGTGGTGGAGACGCTCGTCGTGGGACCCGAGACAGGGAGATATCCTCCTTTCCCCCGAGCATCAACAACCCCCTCCTGTTTCCCCCCGCGCTGAGATAGTGCGACAAGGGGGCCCCTTTCCCACCCCCTACCAGACACTGTCCGCGAGGCCCGCGGAGTTGAGGCGCCACCGCCACTTTGCGTCTCATCATCAGACGGGTAGGCCCGATGCGGTCTCGGCCCCAGGCCCGCCTCATCCTTGAGGGTGGTCCTTTTCTTTTGCTTTGGGTATATGTGTTGTCGGCGCCGTCTGTGAAGTAAAATTGTATAAGTGTTGCCGTGTGCTCGGTAGTCGGATCGCTCTGCATTGTCTTCTTCTTTTATATTTGCTTTTTGTGTAATATTGTGTGTTTCTTCTCCTTTTACATTTGCTTTTGGTGTAATTGTATATGTGTGCTTTCCGTTCATCGTGAAATAAATGTGCTTTATGTTGAACTGTCGCAGTCAACGTGTGGCCCTAAATGGAGTTCTTTCATCCCCTCTTCATGTGCAGGCTGGAGTTCCTCAAGGTAGCGTTCTGGGCCCTGTTCTTTTTCTGGTTTTTATCAATGATCTCTCGGACTCTCTGGAAAATCCTCTATTTCTCTTTGCCGACGACTCCACCCTCTGCCATACCATCTGTCATCCCTCAGACCGGCAAGCAGCAGCTTCTTCGCTCACTGCAGATCTGGATAAAATCACAAACTGGTCCAACATGTGGAACATGTCTTTCAATCCAGACAAATCTCACACTCTCACTATGTCTCTTCGAAAGAACCGTTTACAAAACCCCCCCATCCACTTTCTCAACAATCCTCTGGAAGAAGTCTTTTCTTTCAAGCTTCTCGGTCTCACTATCTGCCATGACCTTTCCTGGGAAAGTCACATTTCCAACCTCGCCTCAAAAGCCAGTCGCCGACTGGGAATCCTCCGTCGTGCCAAGTCCTTCCTCGGCCCTCTTGAGCTCCTGACCACTTACAAAGCTTTTGTCCGTAGCCTGATGGAGTACTGCTCTCCCCTCTGGGCTGGTGCTCCTGCCTCCCACCTTTCTCGGCTTAACGCTGTCGAAACCAGGGCATTTAAGATCATCGGCATCTCCCGCAATGAAGCTGAGTCTTTGGGCCTCTCACTCAATCACCGCAGGTTGGTCGGTGGTCTTTCTGTCTTCTACCGACTCCTCTCCAGCCTTGCCCCCCTGCTCTCTCTGCGATTTGTCCCCACCACATTTCCACAGGGCGCTCAAGGTCCGCCAACAACCCCCTTCTGGTAAAACTACCAAAATCACGAATCACTGCTCATCTTCACTCTTTCATTCCTCTTTTTCCCGCCTTTGGAATAAACTCCCTCACTCTATTCTTTCCCATTCTTCCCTCCAGGCTTTCAAAACAGCTGTTCACCACCACCTCTTATCTTCCCCCATCCAAATCCTCGATCTTTTCTACCCCCGATAATCCACCCAGCCACTTCCTTCATTTCTCCTGCTTTCCTTCCTGAAAGTCCCTGTAATGTCCATCTTCTCTTCGCCATGTTCCCCGTCCCATCCCCATCCCTCTCCCTTCCACAGTTCACCTAATGTGTCTGTTCCCCACTGTTTTGTCCCTTCCACTCCTGCCCCTCTTGTCTCATGCCTCCTTGCTGTGAGTTATGTGTTTGCTCTCATACGAGCCTCGACCAAGGTATACAAAAAAAAAACAAAAAAAAAACAAAAAACTGTTTTCCCGCTTCGCTTCGTCTTTTCCTCTATTGAATCTCCATCTTACTTCACGTGAAGGGTTGGTCGTGGGCTAAAACGCCCGATAATTAATCGAACTGTCGAGGCCGACGATAACACCGCTCGGTTATCCCGATAGTACGGAACGGGTCGCTTAAAGTGGCCCGTGTCCGAAGTCGACCTGCGGCGAGGTGCGATCGCCCGGTCTACCCTCCGTGTGGGTACTTAGGTAGGTCGAATTTGGCGAGCAACCCTATCCCACGCGGGGGGCCGATTGGCACGATCGTGGTGAGGCCGAAAGGTCCACCCGTGACTAGTTCCCGGCGTTAGTCCAAGAGGGTCACGACTGGACTGTCCGTCCGGTGGGCGACGTGCCGCGATTCGAGTTACGTGGCCGTCCGCACGCCGGCTGGCGCAAATCCGCAACACTGGTGTCAGGTCGTGCGATATAAACTCATCGCCCTCCTCGCGGCACTGGTATCGGAGAACGGGAAAACGGGCTCTCCTGTCTCCAGCTAAATTCACGGGAATCGGTCCAGGGGTGAGAGGAGCGACCCCCGATTCCCTCCAAATTACGAGCGAGCTAAATTAACCCTTCACGAGAAATAAGATGGCGTCTCAAGGCGAGCGGGAGCCGGGGGTATTGGAAATGGATGTAGAATGTGTAGAATCCATGGTCCAGGATGAAATCCCCGTGCAGGAAATGTTGGTTGTACAGGAAAACGAACTCGCCCAACTGAGCCCAGAGCCCGAAATAGGTGCGGCAGCGGCCGCGGTGTATGACACCTCCCCTCCCCCTCTCCACCAAAACCCTTCCCCGATCCCTGCCGAAACGGCTCACCCAAGCGCACCCGACATGGCCCAGCTATTCACCATGCTGGCAAAGATGAATGCGGATGCGCAACAAAGGAATGCGGAAATGAACGAAAAGATGGATACATTCACAAACGCAATAAAACGCATGAAAACTAAAATGGAAACAAACATGAAGGAAGAAACTAAAAAGCTGCGGGGTGAGACGCAGAACATGGGCCGATGCCTGCAGGCGGGCATGAAGGCCGTTAGCAGGGAGCTTAAAATGGCGACTCCACGTGTAGGAGCGAACGAGCTGGGAGGGGGTGCAACGGCTGACAGGCCCGCGGTGGAGGCGGGTGAAAAAATAATTCGGGGGGCGTGTTGGGCGAGGGTCGTGACAGAAAAAGTGACGGTAACCGAGAGGGACAATCTAATTGGGGTGACGGAGACGTGCACGAGGGAGATAAGGGAAGAGACGGAAATAATAGTTGAGACAAGGGAGGTAAAGGGTGAAGAGGTGACTGAGTTGGCAGAGACACGGGAGATGGGAACGATAGAGGGAAGACTACACGATGAAGACGGGGTAAGTGACGCACGCACACACACACACGGAGGTAATGGAGGACAATGGGGGTGAGCTCGCGGACCGTGCAGGGACCCGGTGCGAGCAGCTGGATGGCCTCCTCCAGGAACGAGGGGAGGGAGTATTCCCCCTTGAGGCGAGTCACGACCAGGTGAGTTCGGTCGTGCTTTGCGAGGTTGAGGGGACGAGTGCTGCGGACGGGTGCACGGAGAGCTTGGGGGGTATAGAGGCCCCGGAGACCCTTGTGGGGACACGAATCCCCAGTGTGGTTGTCCCGGTGTGTGTGATGCAAGGTGTGAGTGCGTCCCCGTGTGTGGAAGCGACCCCGTGTGTGAGTGGTGTGGTGGCGATTGTGCCGGAGTACGTGCTTCCCAGCACGCCGTGTGTAAAAGGGGCACCGCAAGTGGAAGAGGCCGTGTGTGTGAGTGAAACGTCCAGTATGGATGAAACACCGCGGTTGAGTGCCCCCGCGTGTGTGAGTGAGGCACGGTGTGTGGATGAGGCACCGCGGGTGAGTGCCCCCGCGTGTGTGAGTGGTGTGGTTTGTGTGAGGGAAATGGCACGAGTGAGTGGAAGGCCGCGAGTGAGTGGAGCCACGTGTGCGAGGGAGATGGCATGCGTGAGTGAACGGCCGAGTGCAAGGGAGACCGTGTGTGTGAGAGAGCGGTATGTAAGGGAGATGTCGGTGGGCATGTGTGAACATGCAGCCGCGTCTCCCGGTGTGAGTTTAATGGTGAGGTGTGTGAGCGTCGTAACACGCGGGAGTGCGTGTGTCGAATGGCGACGACGACGGCGACAGAAGAAAGAAAGCCGAGTAACGGCTGTAGTTGTTTCGGGGACCGTGCCGGGTTCACCCAGCAGTGAGCACGAGGTCCGTGCTGTGCAACGCACGAGGCCCCCACGTGCTCGCTTGCGAGAGTGAAGTCCCGGTCCGGAAACGCACGCGGTGGATTTGCCGATCCCGCGGACGGACAAAGTTTAGGCAGGATTACGGATTTGGACCGGACGGGTTCTCCACGCGATCGTGTGTGTTAAGCTCCAACGGGCAAAGCACATGTGTTCGCGTGGGGAACCCCTCGAGACGTGGGGCTTGTGTTTTTTTTTTATGCGCACGGTGACGTCATGGCTGCACGTGGGGTTGGAATCCGGCAGGAAGGGTATCCCTGCCGGATGGTACCGTCCAAGGAGGGACGAGGTACACGTGCAGCTGCATGACGTCACGGGCAGGGGCAAAGTGCGCGAGCTGTGAGTTATCGCGCTGGTGCTGCGCAATTAGAAAAAAAAAAAAAGAACAGCAAGCCTCACTTTCGGGTGCACAGGATTCCTGGGCAAGGGGTGGAAGACCCCCTTACCTGGGCACAGGATGGAAACTAGTTAGGGGGAAGGGTTAGCTTAGTTAGACCGACTTCATGGGGCAGGGGTAAGTCCTCATGGAGTCCGTGGAATGGATTAGGTAGAGGGATTTTAGCCAGATTTAGGTTGGGATATTGATTAATGGGATTATTTGGAGACAGTGACAGACTTGTGGATGTGTAGAGTTGACGTAGTTTCGCTACGTAGTGTTAAATGGAACGTGCTATAGTGTAAGGGACGACGTGGGAGCACGAGTTAGTTAGGGGAGGTAGTTAGAAGGATGGCAGAGTTCAGTGGTGTGTGTGTTGAAGAGTTGGTGAGTTGTGAGGTGAGTACTTGTTGAGTGAGTGAGGCCAGCGGGTCTGTGTGAATGGAGCGAATGAGGAATGCATGGTGCGATGAGTGATTGGGGGGAGGAGTGACTCCCGCCCAAGGGACCCCGGGGTCAGTGTAGAGTGAGTTAGCTGGGTTAGTCAAATTAACAAAAATGGAGGTTGTTTTGTTGTTGGTGGGAGTGTAGGCTCGAAACCCGTTTGGAGGGGTGCAGGAGCCCTGTTGACGGGCTGGGAGCGTGGCTGCGAAAAGTGAGCATCGCTGAGTGGGTACCCCGGGCACCAGGCTAGTCGGCCGCGGTAGGCCAAGGGCCCATGGGGGGCCGGGATAGCGTAGTGGGCACGGGTGCGCCTGCTTGGTGCGGAGGCCCGGGGCGCCATTAGCCGCGTGGGCAGTGTTGTGGGCACGGGTCACCCTCGGAAAGGGGCCTGGGAAGCCAGCCTGCCACGTGTGCGTTTCAGGGGAGGTGCCATGGGGGGCACTCCCCGGTGTTTAGGGAGCTGGTAGGCTCGGAGGCAGTGTAGTGCCCGGGGGTGCCATAGCGGGAGATTCGGCAGAGGGTCGTGCCTGCCAGAGGGAGCCACGTGTCCCAGCCATGAGACCGTGTGAGGGCACGGAGAGAAAATTGGGGGGCGAGGCCCGAAATTGTGAGGACACCAACACAGGCGACGGGAATCTGGGTTGTTAGAACCAATAGTTTAAGCGAGAGGCGCTTGTTGAAAGCCCGGGGTAGTTTAACAGTTAAATGGTTAGGGTAGATTAGGAAGTGTACCCCTCTGCACCATCCATCCCCTCGCTCTCGTTGTGGGCCACTGGACCCACTTTGGGTTAGATCGCTGAAGTCTGGGGAGGCCATCCTGAGGCTTCGTTGGGCCTCGGCACAGGACGCCAGCTCTCCCTTGTTCCCCTCCGGGAAGGGAACGTAGGGGTTGGGAGTAGGCCAGGTGACAGGATAGGTTAGCCGAACAAGGACGATAAAGGGCCTTAGGGGACGATTTATAGTGGGGAAGTTAAAAAAAAAAAAAAAAGTTGGGGCTAAATTGGGGTTTGACAAATTAAGGGAGTGGGTATAGACAGTGACAGGCAAAGGTGATAGGTTGGGAGGGAGACTGTAGGGTAGGTCCGAGCCCGCCTTCCGAGTGGCCAGCACCACCGCACTCCCTCCACCAACCTCCACTGAACGGCAAAGGCTGGCCAGCTTCATCTGCTGGCTGTGTTGCTGTAAGGCCTGTGCCGGCCCACTTCATCTGCCGGCTGGCTGTTTTTCTTCAAGGCCTGTGCCGGCCCACTTCATCGGCAGCTGTTGTGTTGCTGCAAGGCCTGTGCCGGCCGGATCATCTGCAGCTGTGGTACTTCAAGGCCTGTGCCGGCCAGTTCATCTGCCGGCTGTGTTTGCCTGCAACGGCCTGGTTCTGCAGGCTGTGGTTGCCTGCTGCCTTTGCCATGCCATGCCATGCCCACTGCCCACGTTCACCAGCCCCGTTCAATTTTGCTTTGCCCCCCCCCCCCTGTTCATTTCCATGCGCGCCGGGATCATCGTAAAAGCAACAGTTTGCAAGCTGCGAGAACTGCCCTGTTGGCAGCTACAACACGGGCCTGCAGTGGCGGCCCGTGCACCGTGTTTGTGTTCATCCATCCCTTCGTTGCGTTCATTGCGTGTGCCACTTGAGCTGGCACGGAGACTGCGTTTGTGCAGCCCATGCACCGTTGTGGTTCACTGCGTTCAGTTCAAAAGGGAAGGCCTTGGACTGCGTGTGAGCAGCCGGCCACGTTCCCTGTCACCTGCATTGTTTGAGTCAGAGACTGCATGCGAGCAGCCTGGCTCCCTGCGAACTGCTTTCTTTTTGCAGAGTTCATTGATCCTGGGCCATGGTTTAGTGTAAAATTTGTAAGTTAAGGTTAAGATGTACTGTACATATGAGTGCGCCCCCGGCATGTATGTCTTAGCGCCGGCAATTTTATTTAAGTCGTCCGTGTGAGTGAGTTTGTTTAGGTCGTTACTCAGCCCTCAGGTTATTTATTTTGGGGACACGAATACCATGAATGTCGCACTCAGGGATCCGTAGGTAAAATGTACTTGGGGAAAACTACACATGATGGCACACAAAAATTGACGACTCGGGACGAGTCTGTAAAAAGGGGAGGGGGTAGTGTTGTGGTTGACGAAATTCGCAAACCACCATTCAGGTCCCTAAGGTGAGATATCTCTGTAAGTATATGTGTAGTTAGGCCCAAACCCGTTGTTTAGAGGGAATAAATGTCATTCATGCGGGCTGCGACCCTTTTAGATAGCCGTTTTTCTTTTACTATCCTTATTTTGGACCAGCCGCCATTACTACCACCACCAACCACGTCTCAACAGCCATCACACAACAACCACCAACCACAACGCCGCTTCACGACAACAGCCACGACCTTTACCGTCACAACTCGCCACCATCGTATCACCACCATTCTTGCGCCACTTGTGGGCACCGATACTGGACTCGTGCAGGGCGCGCACCGAGCAGCGTGTTCAGAAACATCACAGACTTTCCGAAGAAAACGGATCAAAAACGACTCACGCCCACTTCTGTTCCGTCCTATCGGTGAGCGTGGGGCGATTTGGCCCCGCCTCCAGGGCGTTGGAGTGTGGTCGCTATATGCAAATTCATGGATCAAAAAGCATTCACGCCCACTTTGACTCGGTCCAATGGGGAGCCAGTTAGGGGTGAAGGGTCGGAGGTAAAGGGTCAAAGGTGAAGGGGCGAAGCCACGGGGGATATAAACGGCTGCGTTCGTCAGTCAAGGCAGTTCGCGGTTGGGAGTTCGCGGAGCCAGTGAAGAGTTGGGACGAGTCAAGAGAGGAGACGGAGAGGGCGATTGGACGGAGCTGTGGAGAGGTGGCAGCGGCGAAGGCGGTCGAGGGGCTGCTCGCGTTGGATTCGGGGAGCTGCGGAGGGAGAGGCCGGCGGCGCGACCGAGGTCGTGGTGGAGACGCTCGTTGCGGGACCCGAGACAGGGAGATATCCTCCTTTCCCCCGAGCATCAACAACCCCCTCCTGTTTCCCCCCCCCCGCGCTGAGATAGTGCGACAAGGGGGCCCCTTTCCCACCCCCTACCAGACACTGTCCGCGAGGCCCGCGGAGTTGGGGCGCCACCGCCACTTTGCGTCTCATCATCAGACGGGTAGGCCCGACGCGGTCTCGGCCCCAGGCCCGCCTCATCCTTGAGGGTGGTCCTTTTCTTTTGCTTTGGGTATATGTGTTGTCGGCGCCGTCTGTGAAGTAAAATTGTATAAGTGTTGCCGTGTGCTCGGTAGTCGGATAGCTCTGCATTGTCTTCTTCTTTTATATTTGCTTTTTGTGTAATATTGTGTGTTTCTTCTCCTTTTACCTTTGCTTTTGGTGTAATTGTATATGTGTGCTTTCCGTTCATCGTGAAATAAATGTGCTTTATGTTGAACTGTTTTCCCGCTTCGCTTCGTCTTTTCCTCTATTGAATCTCCATCTTACTTCACGTAAAGGGTTGGTCGTGGGCTAAAACGCCCGATAATTAATCGAACCGTCGAGGCCGACGATAACACCGCTCGGTTATCCCGATAGTACGGAACGGGTCGCTTAAAGTGGCCCGTGTCCGAAGTCGACCTGCGGCGAGGTGCGATCGCCCGGTCTACCCTCCGTGTGGGTACTTAGGTAGGTCGAATTTGGCGAGCAACCCTATCCCACGCGGGGGCTGATTGGCTCGATCGCGGTGAGACCGAAAGGTCCACCCGTGACTGGTTCCCGGCGTTAGTCCGTTAGTCCGTTAGTCCCGGCGTTAGTTCGCCGGCGTGCGGACGGTCACGACTGGATTGTCCGTCCGGTGGGCGACGTGCCGCGATTCGAGTTACGTGGCCGTCCGCACGCCGGCGGGCGCGAATCCGCAACAATATATATATATATATATATATATATATATATATATATATATATATATATATATATATATATATATGCTATTGACAGTGAAGCAGAAGACAAAAGTGGTGGCCCTGTAGTATGATACTAAATCATTTGTAGATACCCGCCAGAGGTTCTGCCGGGAACACGACCTCGGAACACGTGATGGACCCACAAATTGTGCCATTCAACGTACTGTGAAACAATTTGAGCACAAGGGTATGGTGCACAACCAGAGCAAAGGCAAAAGTGGCAGGATAGCATCAGCAACCAAGAGTCAAGCCAACATCAACACCGTGCGGGATTCTGCAGAAGTCCCACCGCTGGCACTCACAGGAGCTAGGCATCAAATCAACATCAGCCTGGCGTATCCTCACTTAGGAACTTAAGATTTTCCCATACACCATTAGGCATAAACTGAGTTAAGATGGAGACATGTTCTTGAAGGATCAAGAACATGAGGAGACTTGATATGTGCATTTGGCTCAGTGGCAGGATGGAGCGGTCCTCAAACTGGATCAACCTGATCTGGTTCAGTGATGAATCCCATTTCCACTAGAACGGTGCCATCAACAACCACAACACCATTTTCTGGGGAGCAGATCCACCTGAGAGGTACCTGAAAGGGCCCAAGGTCACATGCTTCTGCACCTTCAATACCAGATGGGGAATGCTAGGGCCTTACTGGTTTGAGAATGACAACAGCAGGACGGTGATGATCAATGGTGAGTGTGACCGGGCGTTGCTCCAGAAGCCCCTTAATGATGTCACCCAAAAGATTACCCCAAACCAGCTCAGCGTGATCTGGTTTATGCAGGACGGTGCACCCCCCGCATACAGCTGGTGACATCATCACTTTCCTGTGGCAGCTCTTCAGAAACTGCCCTGTTGCCCAAGGTACCGCTCAGGACTGGGCACCCCATAGCCCAGACTTGAACCCTCTGGACTACTGGTTCTGGGGGGCTGCCAAGGGACTGTCTATGTCAACCACCCTGCCACACTGGATGATCTGAAACAGGAGGTGTCAGACTATCTCCAGGCAGTCCCACATGAGACCTACAGGAAAGTTGGACAGAACTTTGGAATCAGGATCAATACCTGTTTGAACCCTGGAGGGGCACACACCGAGAATGTCAAATTACAAGCAGTTTGTGTAAATGCCAATGTCAGATCTTGGGTTCTCACTAACTCCAGCAGTGACTTACTGCAATAGCAATCAGTGATAAAAAAGAATACCATGTCATAAGTTTTCATTAAATATTTGATTCACATTCCTGAGGTTTTTCTGTTTCTTTGTAAATGAACATTTAACGTTGTATCACTATTTTTGAAACACCGTGTGTGTGTGTGTGTGTGTGTGTGTGTGTGTGTGTGTGTGTGTGTGTGTGTGTGTGTGTGTCTCCTCCACAACTCCAAAACCATAAAACCTCGCAGCCTGAAACTTTGCATGCGCACTAAAAGAACCCCAAGGAAGTGCAAGATTGATAATTGAGTGTTTGGGTTCATAAAAACACTCATTTTGAAGATAATTAATGGCCATTTTAAATTATATCCTTCATCAGGCGGTCCTCAGCCACCTGGAGTCTTTAGGCATTTCCTGGGTATCCTCGCAGGGGTCTGAAGCCGCCATGTTTTTTGGCCTGCTCAAACATACCTTGACTTGGAACAGGCCGCAACAATTTCTTAACGATGAAGATTTATTTTCACTTTCCTCACTCATATTATCGAATACCTGTTCATCATAGCTACGAATTGCTGGGTACATTGCGAAGCTTATTAACGCCCGGAGACGTCCGTTGCTTTATTTCATTTACGCACATGCAATCACCAGAAGTATCTCTTAAACTAAGCAGAATTACAAAATTTAAGCTCCAGAATTGAACTTGCAAGCAGTTCCAACTCCTCGAAAAGTGTTCATTTGTCCAACTCGGACATATTTGACATTTCAGACGTCTCTGGGAGGTGTATGTTTTTTGTTTTTTTTTGTATACCTTGTCGAGGCTCGTGTGAGAGCTCACACACAACGCACATGAAGGGGGGCATGAGACAAGAGGGGAGGGAGTGAGAAGGACAAAACAGTGGAGAACAGACACATAAGATCTGTGGAAGGGAGAGGGATGAGACGGGGAACATGGGGAATAGAAGATGGACATTACAGGGACTTTCAGGAAGGAAAGCAGGGAATTTTAAGGAGGTGGGCTTGGGTGGATTATCGGGGGTAGAAAATATCCAGGATTTGGATGGGGGATGATAAGAGGTGGTGGTGAACAGCTGTTTTGAAGGCCTGGAGGGAAGAATGGGAATGAATAGAGTGAGGGAGTTTATTCCAAAGGTGGGAAAAAAGAGGAATGAAAGAGTGAAGGTGAGCAGTGAGTCGTGATTTTGGTAGTTTTACCAGAAGGGGGTTGTTGGCGGACCTTGAGCGCCCTGCGGAAATGTGGTAGGGACAAATCGCAGAAAGAGCAGGGGGGCGAGGCTGGAGAGGAGACGGTAGAAGACAGGAAGACCACCGACCAACCTGCGGTAATTGAGTGAGAGGCCCAAAGACTCAGCCTCATCGCGGGAGAGGCCAATGATCTGAAATGCCTTGGTTTCTACAGCGTGAAGCCGAGAAAGGTGGGAGGCAGGAGCACCAGCCCAGAGGGGAGAGCAGTACTCCATTAGGCTGCGGACAAAAGCATTGTAAGTGGTCAGGAGCTCAGGTGGGCCGAGGAAAGACTTTGCATGACGGAGGATTCCCAGTCGGCGACTGGCTTTGGAGGCCAGGTATGAAATGTGGCTTTCCCAGGAAAGGTCATGGCAGATAGTGAGACCCAGAAGCTTGAAAGAAAGGACTTCTTCCACAGGATTGTTGAGAAAGTGTATGGGGGGTTTTCTAAATGGTCCTTTCGAAGAGACATAGTGAGAGTGTGAGATTTGTCCAGATTGAAAGACATGTTTCATGTGTTGGACCAGTTTGTGATTTTATCCAGATCTGCAGTGAGCGAAGAAGCTGCTGCTTGCCGGTCTAAGGGATGAGCGATGGCACGGCAGAGGGTGGAGTCATCAGCAAAGAGATATAGAGGGTTTTTCAGAGTCGGAGAGATCATTGATGAAAACCAGAAAAAGAACAGGACCCAGAACGCTACCTTGAGGAACTCCAGCCTGGACAGGAAGAGGGGATGAAAGAACTCCATTTAGGACCACACGGTGACTGCGACAGGAGAGGAAGTCTGCGAGCCATGAGTGGAGATGGCCTTGGATATCATAGGAAGAGAGTTTGATAAGCAGGGCAGGGTGCCAGACTGTGTCAAAAGCACGTTATATGTCCAGCGATACGGCTCAGATATCCTGTCTGGCATTGAGGACCTCCATCCATTGTTGGGAGAGCAGAAGCAGCATATCCAGAGTAAAGTGACCTGTTTGGTCTGAAACCAAATTGATGATCAGAAATCAAGCCATTGGAGAAGAGGAAGGATTTAATGTCAGAAGCGATGATGGATTAAATAACTTTGCTGATGATTGGGAGAAGGCTGATTGGTCTGTAGTTGCAGGGATCTGTTTTTGCACCTTTTTGTGCAGGGCAGTGATGTTTGCTGATTTCCAAGCAGATGGCAGATGACCTTGAGCAAATGAGAGGGTGAATAGAACAGAGAGAGGGTGAGCAAGAGCAGAAGAGCAGGTTTTGAGGACACGTGGGCTGATGCCGTCTGGACCGGTTACAGAATCTGAGTCGAGGTTTGACAGCAAGCTCTCCACCTTGTCAGGAGAAAAGGACACAGAGTCCAGGGACAGTTGGGTGTGACTGGGTAAGGTGGGTAGAAAAAGTGATGGGTTTTGGACACAAGATTTAGCTGCAAACACTTTCAGTTTAAGTTTAAGTTAATAGTTTAAGCATTCAGCTTTTTCACGTGCAGTATCAGCAGCAGTACCGGATTAAGCCTCGGCTGGCCCGAAGGCACATTTTGAAATTTTAGAAAATGGCCTGAAAATTTTAAATTAGATCTGAGGCTCATGGAAATGGACCCCAGACAAAAGATGAACTGATTCAAGAACAAAATATTTAATACAAAAAAAGACAAATATCTAATGTGAAAAGAATTTTTGGCCCGAATTTTTGCCTGGCCCTAAGGCACATGCCTTGTCTGCCTAATGGTTAATCCAGCACTGATCAGCAGTGCAGCCATTTGAGGTAAGGGAGGGATGGAGGGGAACATACACCAGAAACAGATTTGATTATACGCCCCCAGGATTTTGAGGAGGGAGAGAGGTTTGAGAGTTCAGACTTGAGATGAGAAAGATGTTGTTTTCTGGCTCTCCTGAGGGTAGATACACACTTGTTCCGAGCTTTATGGAAGGAACTGAGATTGCCCTCAGTGGGGTTTGCTATTCATGAGGCAAAGGCAAGTTGTTTCAGGACAATTGCCTCACCAGAAACTTCAGTGAACCAAGGGCGGGAGGAAGGGTAGGATACTGAAGACGAGAGGGGACAAATCTGTGCATGAGGAAGAGCAAGTTTCTTTGAAAGAATTCCGAGGATGAGTTGATGTCTGAGAAAGTAGCGATAGGAGACCAGTCTATAAGTTTGATGGCTGCTTGGAGACCCTGCCAGTCGGCTTGCGTGAAATGCCAGACTTGACGGCGGTGAGGTGGTTCTCTGATAATAGCCAGAGAGATGTCCACTTTGACAAGGATGTGGTCAGAAGAACCCATTGGAGCGGAGGAAGAACAGCAGATATTGTCAGGGAAATTTGTCAAAATCAGATCCAGAAGAGATGGACTTCCATTGGTTGAGCTCCTGGTCGGGAAGTTGACTGATTGAGTCAGTCCCAATGAGTCACAGAAATCTTTTGCTGGGGTGCCATGACAGGTGAGAGAGGTACCCACACTGAGCCAACATGCATGATGACAATTTAAGTCGCCACATATGAGGAGGAGAGAGTTTGGATGAGAAGATAGAAGTTGGTCCATGTTTTCGGATAGTAAGGTGTACATGGAGTTATCACTGTTAGGTGGACGGTACAGTACACATATAAACATGAGGTTGGAGTGGAGGGGAAGCCGTAGCCATAGGTATTCCTGGGAGTGTTGGGGAGGGGGGGGCAGTGCATGGAGTGTGAGGAATAGAGTCTTTGATGAAGAGAGCAACTCCTCCACCAGGGCGAGGCTCAGGTCTGTCATACCGGAGGAGGAAGTAACCAGGGAGAGATACTTGGGAGTCAGACATGTCTTGGGAGAGGAAAGTTTCTGTTAGGCAGATTATGTCTGGTTTGTCAGTGGCAACCTCCATGGAAATATCTGAAAGGTTTGAGCGAAGGCCCCGGATATTTGAGGTCCACACTTTTAATGTAGAGGGGGGGGGAGGAGGCTTTGGGTGCTGGGGGTGGGGGAGGAGGGGAGGGTAGGACAAGGGATGAGGGGGAGGTAAGGAGAGTTGTTGAAAGAGTGTGGCGATTGCAGAATAGCTAGGGGAGGGGCTGGATGAGGAGGAGAAAAGGCTCTGTGGTGCTGGGGAAGAGGGGGGGACAAGAGAGGGGAAAGAAGGCAGTTGAGGATTTGAGGAGGTGGAGTGAAGAGATGGAGGTGAGAGGGCAGTTGAAGGAGGCAGTTTTGTGGATGAGAGGGGGGGCAACTTTGAGAAGGATGAGTGAGGGGGATGAATGGTGGTAGAAATGTGAGTTGGGAGTTTTTGAGAGAGGTGAGAGGGAGGCTTGGAGGGAGAAGAGTGGGATGAGAGCTTTGAGAGTGAGAGTGAGGGGTGAGAGGAGTGAGTTGGCACTGAAGTTGGAAAAAAAGAATGGTTGATGGAAAGCGAACATTCATAGCAAACTGGGTTTTTTTTAAGTTTTAGGTCAGTTATGCGATTTAACACAATTCTTGATGGATGCAATAAAGGCGAATTCAGAGAATCGAGAGAAGAAACGCTGAAACAGTTGGATTTTTTCGGCAAGCTATGAAGGAAAGGTCGAATTGAGAGCAGTCTGTTTAGATAGTAGAAGAGTAGTGCATTATGATACAGTAAAGAGTACCACATGTGTGAAAGAGGAAGACGAAGCATTCTAAGAGATCGTTTTTATAATTATTATTAATGTTTGAGAGAGTTTAACAGATTAGGTCATGGAAGTGTTGTCGAAAAAAAAAAATAATAAATCGAGGAAGAAGAAGAGAAGAAGAAGAAGAAGAAGAAGAATCGAGAGTCGTGAGTGAGGAAGGAGAAAGGTAGCGTTTTTTTTTATAAGATAAGAAATAGAGTGATTAGTTGGGAGGGATGGGGGACGTTCTGAAAGTGGGGAAGGTATAAATTGAAGGTCATTTGACATGACATATATTTGACATTTCAGACGTCTCCGGGAGGTGTATGTTTAATACGACGGTTCGGTGATTGTCAATTGCGTGTCTTGGGAGCCGTTTCTTATGAACTGTTTTGTTGGAGTGCTGAAGCCAGTACTCTACAATATTCGGACCGTCACCAAATACTGTGCATAGATCAACTTGAACGAAGTTCAGGGCTACTCGCTTGTGTTGGCCACGTGTTGTTCTGCGGTGCAACAGGCGGTGGTTTTCTCGCTGAAAATGTGAAATTTTATTTTCCACGACGTTTCCCCGTTGTTTTTCTTCCATTATATGACCCGTCACTTCAGCATCGAGAAACATAAATAGAAATTTAACGTTTCGCTTTTTAAAGCTTCTTCAAACGTTTCGTGCATTGTGTGGTGAAGCCACTTGGCACATTCTTCAACATTCAATTGCGATACCCTGGTTCCACACTGGAGGCAGGAAGACAAAATAAATTGTATAATTACAATGAGAAAAAAAACAACATCTTTTCAGTCCTGAAGTAAAGAATCGACACATCATGGCAGGAAAGCCGAGAGGTATGTATGCTCACTCTGTGTAGCCTGGATTGGAATCCCAACCCAGATCAAAACTGTCCTCCCAGTGTTTCACAGGCCGGGTGATTCATCACTGTGTGTGTCGTCTCTCAGATGGATGATAAACTGGGCGTCACATCTGCTGGAATCCCTCACCTCCCTCTCTCCCACCCCATCCTTTTTCTGACCCCAACGCCTCTCTCTCTTTCTCTCTGACCACTCCCCTCTCCCCCCTCCCCCCTCTATCTCTCTCCCAACCCTCCCCCTGGTCCCCCACCTTTCAGCTCTGTTGAGGGGACTGTAGCATGTACAAACTAGAACGGGCACTCGGTAGAGCACATACCTTCGCCGCCGCAACTTTTTTTTCCGGGAACATTTGAAAAACGTCATTTTAAAACGTCCATGACGTCACAACCGTCAGTCCGATTGACGTCAAATTTGGTGTGTAACCTCCTTGAAGGCAGTCCAACAAAATGGAATGATAAATACTGAAAAATAAAAAAAGTTGAAAAATGACGTCATCTTTTGACGCACTTCCGGGGACGTCACGTCCAATCGGGGACTACCATTCTGAAAGCTCGTAGTTCACTGAACGTTTTAATGTTGGTTTCATGTCAATAGCTCTATAAGATCTGAAGCTATGCCTACAAGTATATTTTGACCTTGACCTTAACTACAGAGTTAATTGGCAAAACCTGTACATCAATAAACAGATATTTTGGTACGGATCCTCATGCCTGGATTTGGGAGACTTTGCTTTATAAATTATATAGATATTTTAATGTAAAATATCAGGACATTTTAGCCACAATTGAAAAACGTCATGTTCAAACGTCAATGACGTCATAACGGTCAGTCCGATCGAAGTCAAATTTGGTGTGTGACGTCCTTAAGGTAAGTCCTACAAAACGGTATGATCAAAACTGATGAGATCGAAAATTGAAAATTTACGTCATCTTGTGACGTCATTTAGACGCACTTCCGATGACGTTACGTCAAATCCGACACTACATATCCAAAAGGTATCTCGTCATGGAACAATATGGCGGTGGTTGCATGTCGATAGCTGTCTTATGAAGGAAGTTATGCTCAAAAGTTTGTTTTTGACCTTGACCTTTGACCCGATCGCTCCCAAAATCTAATCAAATCGTCCTTGGATACTCACGAATCATCCCACCAAATTTGATGCAATTCGGTTTAATACTTTCTGAGTTATGCGAATAACAAACAAACACACATATTCACAAATAAATAAATACACAGCGACCAAAACATAACCTTTCGCAGAATGCGAAGGTAATCAGATTTGGAGCTGACCGGTGGGGTGCAAATGTCGCTACATATATGAGCTGTTGGTGATGAATGCTCCCGTCTCAGGTCTCAAAGTGTGTGTGTGTGTGTGTGTGTGTGTGTGTGTGTGTGTGTGTGTGTGTGTGTGTGTGTGTGTGTGTGTGTGTGTGTGTGTGTGTGTGTGTGTGTGTGTGTCGTTGATTGGTATCTACATATGCGGGTTTCAAAATGTGGAATGGAGTACTCCAAGGACAGACTTTAAGTATCCACCTTCTTTTCAGTAAGGGGTTGTGATTCCTGGACCAAGATGTGAAGTTTTCTGTTCTCAAAGTTTTGTGCCGAGGGCTCTCTTGAGGATCGTCGCTGAACCCAGGACAGATTCCAACTGCAGTTTCATGGTTATAATATTCCCAGGGATGGTTTTTAGCTCACCTGTAAAGTAGTTCTGGAGAGCTTATGGGATGGCACATGATCCTTTCTTCCGTCCGTCCGTCCATCCATAAATACTTGCAACTTCTCAGAAACTACACATTCGATTTCAAAGTAATTTGACCACAACCTTCATCACCCATGATGTACCAAAGTTTGTTCACGATAGTAGAAAAATCGGGCTCTAAGGGGGATTAAGGAGGGAGGGGGGGTTGCCCCCCAAAATATGCATTTGCTTTCTTTTCTGAAACCACAAACACAATTTCAATTAATACTGGTAAACCAGTAATCCCGGGCTTCAACCAGTGCATCCGACGTCAAAGGACTTTAATTTGCACTGAGTCTGCAATGGGGTCTCGCTACGGTGTCCCTCATGTTATATCAATGAAGGATTGTAAAGCCGATAGCAATACATGATAAGGAAAGAAACTTCACCTTGGACAAATCGAGGCTGGACAAAGGTTCAAGTCCCGAAAAAAAGTCCAGTAACTACACATTTGCATATTAATGTAAATGGCGAACTTGTAGGACGTTAAATGATCTTCCAGAATGTGCAGTCACTATAGCTCTATCTTCTTTCGGTTTCATTTTACATGTCGAAAATGAGTGATTTTAAACTTTGGGGGGCTCTGGGGCCTCACTGGGGTCAAATACAGACATAGTATACACATATTTGGAGTCCCCTGTTTATAAACTATCTAAATCTGTCATTAAAAATTTTCAACTCTCATTTGCATATTTGGCATATTAAATGAGGCTAATCGGCATCATTTTAATCATATAAATTATGTAACGAGTTCGACCAAATTAACAACTTAACATTCCCATGGAACGTCGGAAATGTGTGCAAAAGATTGAGGCTGTCGGGTTATCCTTTCTGGAGAAGATGTTTTTAGGTTTTGGAGAAAATCCAATATGGCCACCATACCACGTGACCTACGTCATCAAAATTTTCAAAGTATAAACTTCAGGTGGAGAGTTATTAAATGGCTAAGTTTCATTGAATTTCATCCAACCATTGTTTTCATTTAACGACATTTCAAAAATGGGTGATTTTAAACTTTGGGGGGCTCTGGGGCCTCACTGGGGTAAAATACAGACATAATGTAAACATATTTGCAGTCCCCTCTTTCAGACCTATACAAATCCGTCATTCGATTTTTTCAACTCTCATTTGCTTATTTTGCATATTTAATGAGGCAAATCGGCATAATTTTAATCATATAATTTTAGTGACGATTTTGATCAAATTAACAACTTAATATTCACATGGAACATCGCAAATGTGTGCAAAAGCTTGAGGCTGTTGGGTTATGCGTTCTGGAGAAGAAGATGTTTTTAGGTTTTAGAGAAAATCCAATATGGCCGCCATACCACGTGACCTACGTCATCAAAATTTTTAAAGTATAAACTTCAGGTGGAGAGTTATTACGTGTTTAAGTTTCATTGAATTTCATCCAAGTGTTGTTTTCATTTTATGACATTTCAAAAATGGGTGATTTTCAACTTTGGGGGGCTCTGGGGGCTCACTGGAGTCAAATACAGACATAGTATAAATATATTGGGAGTCCCCTGTTTATGTGCTATCTAAATTTGTCATTAAATTTTTTCAACTCTCATTTGCATATTTTATGAGGCGAATAGGCATAATTTTAAATCATATGAATTATGTAACGATTTCGACCAAATTAACAACTTAACATTCCCATGGAACAATGCAAGTGTGTGCAAAAGTTTGAGGCTGTCGTGTTATCCGTTCTGGAGAAGATGTTTTTAGGTTTTAGAGAAAATCCAATATGGCCACCATACCACGTGACCTAAGTCATCAAATGTTTCATAGTATAAACTTCAGGTGGAGAGTTATTATGGTGTTAAGTTTCATTGAATTTCATCCAACAGTTTTCCCTCCAGATCTGCCACAAAATCGGTCAGTAGAACATAAAAACGCCTTTAATAATAATAATACTAACGAATTCGATAGGGCTTCAGCCATTTGGCTTGAAGCCCTAATGAAAGTTGACGACAATCTTTGTCACCAGTGATGTACCAAGGTTTGTTCATGGCATTAAGAAAAAAACAATCCAGAGGTATTTACTTTCTTCTCCATTGTATATTTTGTGGGTCATCCTTGCCTACCAGTGGTTGCCTGGTTATCTTATCCAGCCACAACGGGTGAGTGCCCAGGGGTTTATCTTACCCCTATGTTTAATATCTCTGTATCTTACCCCTATGTTTATTGCCCCGAGGTATAATATCTCTGTGAGGTTCTTTGATATCATTCCTGTAGGTCCAGCTATCACTGGTACAACTTTGGTATTCTTCAGCTTCCAGGATCTTCTCACTTCATTCTTGAGATCTTGGTGTTTGGTCATTTTCTTGATTTCTGCATCGTTTCGTCCAACATCACTGCGATTAACACTTCAATCAGCAATGCCTTCTTCTCTTTTTTTGTACTTCAGTATGATATCTGGTCACAATGCTTTATTTTCGATGTTCTTGCTCGATGGGATCATTAGTTCGTACGTGAGCGGAAGATACTTCCATGTTTTCAGTGATGGCTTTTGGTTCATGTTCCCACAAATTTTCTTGAAGTGGGATATCAAAGTTTTTGCAGATGTACGAGCAGATTACATTATAAACTCTGTTGTATGATTGTGTGTACAACTGTTCTGACATGAGTTTTTTTGTGCGTGTGTTCGGTCATTAAGCACAACATATCATTCTCTTAACTAACCCCACCTCCACACCTCACCTCACCTCACCTCACCTCACCTCACCTCACCTCACCTCTCTCTCTCTCTCTCTCTCTCTCTCTCTCTCTCTCTCTCTCTCTCTCTCTCTCTCTCTCTCTCTCTCTCTCTCTCTCTCTCTCTCTCTCTCTCTCTCTCTCTCCGTTTGGTGAAGCATAGCTCTCCCCACCTCCCCCTTTCTCTCTCTTCCCCCTTTCCGAGCCTCCCCTCCATCCTGCCACCTCTCTCTCCCCTCCCTCTCTCCTCGCTTCATCTCTCTCCCTCACCTCCTCTCTCTCCCCCCTAAATACCCCCATCAATGAAGTGACGGTTGTGTATATATATATATATATATATATATATATATATATATATATATATATATATATATATATATATATATAATCAGTGGATCTGAGCATGGACGATCTATATTAAAATAGATCTGCATGTGGACTCACACACTCACTGACATACTGATGAATTACATACCCTTTTCCATCCTCAAATTGATTCACAAATAAAATAGCAATGGTGCCAAGAACTCGCATGGCAGCAGAGATTAGATCACACTTTCCATTCAGGATAATATGGCGGAACGATAAAAGAGACAGGCCCGATAAGTGCAGCTACACGCTACCTACATAAATGTAATGGAAACATAGGTAAGCTCGAGGTAAATTAACAATTCTGTTTGGAAGAATCAAAGGAAAATAGTGGAAAACATGAAAGTTTTGTGACACATCTTACCTTGCCAGCATTCTCCAGAGCACCACGATCCTGGCTCGCAAAGCCCATGAGCATTCGGGCCTGCAAGGCGCCGGAAAAGGCGAGCAATGGCAAGAAGCACATGACGACTAAGCTGAGCTTCCAGCTGAAGATGAAGGCAATTGTGAGTGCCATGCCAACATTTGCCATCGAATTGACAATCATTCCAATCTGGGCACCAGTTGCCTGTGACAAACTCAATATCAGTGGATAATTCAACATTTACAAAATGTTTGCATTGCAGAACATACATTGTTTTCACAATACTATGTACCACGAGCTATTCTTGTTTGTTAAGCATGAAGGCCAAAATAAATTTGTATGTTTTCAGTGATATTTGATTTCTTCATGATCAGTAGCACATGGTGGTGTGGTTTGCATGCATCATTTCAGGTTTATTCGACCCTGTAAAAGTATAAGGTATTGCAATGTGTAGGGCAAGGGGTGTAAACCCACCACCCTTTTTGTATTGTTGTGATTGCTATCGATAATGCCACATCTTTGTATGCATGGTGTGAATATATGCACGTAGTCACATGGTAATCTTGACGATTGAATACAGTGCCCACATTGTCCCCCTTCGCCCCCACCTTCCACCTCTCCCTGCTTAGGTCATCATTCCCAGGCAGGGTGGACCCCTATGATGGCACTGGGGGTGGGGGGGGGATATGACTGCCCCCAGATATTTATTATGGAGTGCCAAGAGGCGTTTCCCGCTTAATGAGAGTGTGACTGTAATGTTCAGCAAGGGCACGTTTCAGTTTGGTGAGGGTGCACGAAAATCCCACGGCAGTTCTGCATGGAGCTCTGAGTCAGCTCAACACAAAGCCCGTTGGAATTTTGGTGGGGGTGGAAGAGGGGTGCCAGAGTGGCCAGGCACACACTCGGCACCAGGGCTGGCCCTAGATTAAATGACGCCTGGAGCAAGGGCGTCTTCGGCGTCCCCTCTACATTTGTTCAACTTTTGAATACCTTATGAGGGTTCATGAAGGCAGTCAATGGTGAGGCGGTAGCAAGGGTAGGCAGTGGTGAGGCTGCAATAAGTACAGGCAGTGGTGAGGGTGCAGCAATAGATACAGTAGGTAGCAAACAGTCTTTGTGGGTGATTCAACGATTAAATATGTAGATTTTTCACTCTGCAAGAAGGATTGCAGACAGAGTTCTGTGCAGTTTTGAAGGAGCAGGAGTTAGAGGCATTGACTGATTGAAGGAAGGTTAAATGACATTGTATCGGGTCACGGCAGGAAGATGTTGGTTGTGGTACACATAGGAGCAAATAATGCAGGTAAAGTATACTCGGAGGTTTTTCAAAAATACAGTCGGTGAACAGCAATCTTCAAGTGTTTGCACAGATTCTTAATGGGATTCAAGTCTGGGCTTTGGCTGGACCACTCAAGAACTTTCACGATCTTGTTCTGAAGTAATTCCAGTGTTGCTTTGGCTGTATGTTTGGGGTTATTGTCCTGTTGGAATGTAAATCTTCGCCGCAGTTTGTCTTTTGCACTCTAAAGCAGGTTCTTCTCAAGGATTTGCCTGTACTTGTCTCCATTCTTACAAGCCTCCCAGTCCCTGCTGCTGAAAAGCATCCCCGTAGCAAGATGCTGCCACCACTATGCTTCACGGTAGGGATGGTGTTGGATGGACGATGAGCTGTGCTCGTTTTCCAGCAGAAGTATGGCTTTGCATTCAGGGCAAAGAGTTCAATTTTCATCTCATCAGACCACATAATCGTTTTCCTCATGCTCTCAGAGTCTTTCACGTGCCTTTTTGCAAACTCCAGGCACGCTGTCATATGCCTTTTCCCAGGAGTGGCTTCCATCCAGCCACTCTCCCACCAAGCCTAGATTTATGAAGTGCTGCAGAGATTGTTGTCCTTCTGGCAGGTTCTCCCATCTCATCCAAGGAACTCTGTAGTTCTGTCAGAGTGGTCATTGGGTTCTTGGTCACCTCCCTGACCAAGGTCCTTCTTGCCCAGTTGCTCAGTTTGGTCAGACGGCCAGCTGAAGGAAGTCTAGACAGTTCCATATTCTTTCCATTTCCTAAAGATGGAGCTCACTGTGCTCTCAGGAACTTTCAATACTCTAGAAATTGTTTTCTACCATACCCCAGATCTGTGCCTCCTCACAATTATATCACGGAGTTATACGATCAATTCCTTGGACTTCACGGTGGAGTTTCTGCTCTGACATGCACTGTCAACTGTGTGACCATACATAGAAAGGTGTGTTTCTTTCTATATCATGTTTAATCAATTCAATTGGCCACAAGTGGACTCCAATCAAGTTATCGAGACATCTCAAGGATGATCAAAGTAAATTGGATGCACCTGAGTTTCAAGTTAAAGTGTCATAGTCAAGGGCTTGAAAACTTATTGACACAAGACATTCAGCTTTTCATTTTTATGAATTTGTAAGAATTTCGAAAAACATGTTTTCACCTCGTCATTATGGGGTACTTTGTGTGGATCGGTGACAAAAAATTTAATTTTAAATATGGGCTGGAACAACAAAATGTGACAAAAGTTGAGGGGTGTGAATACTTACTGAAGGCACTGTAAATACAGGATATTGGGTAAGCGACTGAAAGCAAAGGGTTGTGCGGTAATGTTTTCTGGTATCCGCTCAAGTTTAGGAAATGGAATGTAATTTCTGAGCAGAGCGATATATGCCAACCTATGGCTTGAAGAATGGAGTACAGAGGAAAGTTTTGCATTTAGGAAGCAGTGAGAACTGTAAAAAGGGGATGTAAGTGACCCCCTTGCCCCCCCCCCCTTCACTGCACAAAAAAAATTAAAATTCATTATCTCTGTAACTGGAGGTGGACGGAGGTTCCGTCTTCACCCATGCTTGTCTCTCCATTTGTTTGTATGCTGAATATTTCAAAAACTAATGGATGGATTCGGACGAAACTTGGTGGACATGTTGGGTGTATGACAAAGGTGAATCAATTCTATTTTAGTGAAGACCCAGATCCAATAATTTTTTGAATTTTTCAATTACTATTGAGAGATAAGGCCAAAAATTCGATATAGCAGGATATTTCAAAAAGTTATGGACAGATTCAGACAAAAATTGGTGGATGTGTTGGACAAATTCATTCGATTTTGGTTCAGGTCCGGTTCCAGATCCTGCCTATCAGTGGGATACAAAACGTAAACTGCTCAGCCTGGCAGAGGTATGTGCTCTACAGAGGAGTGTCGTTCTAGTTTCATTTTAACACCCTGGACCTAGTGATATGCCTTAGTCTGCGACACTTTTCTCATCCCCATTGCCCCAATGAAATTAAATTGTTGACTTCACAGATTTTTTTAAAATCTGGTTTTGGTGTCTGGCAAGCATGATTGGCTGAATGGCTTACTCCTACATCACATTTCCTTGTTATAGCTTTGTGGCAGATGCAGGCCGAGCCCAGCAGCCAGTACCCCATCGATCCCGGCACGCCCAATCAATTGCCTCGGCCCCCTGCCCCTAAATCCAGCCCTGCTCGGCATGGCACAGTGTGTGGGAGTATAGGCCAAGGGGAGCTTTGGACACAATTGTAACTCGCAAAAGCGCTTGGTACCCAGAGTCAAGGAGCTCGCCACACCATTAACGTGTCACTGAATGGCCATCAATGTAATCACTGCCATTATTCTACTTTACCCTCGATTTTACTTTATTACGTTGCATCACTCCTCTGCTATTCCTAACCAAGCCCTCTGTGACCATTGCTCAGAAGTACTTTCTTTGATAATAGATAAGTGCATGTTTTATGCTCGTCTTCGGTCATGGCTCCGGTCAGATTCATGTCTCGTGTACTTCGCCCTAGTATTCCTCAAGTGTAATTTTGCTTTTGTCTTTGTCATGTTTATAGTGATCATTGCATTGTCCGCATTATTGTTCAGCACTATTGTTATTAACTAAATTGTTAATCAGGAAAGTGAGTGCGGCATCCTGTTTTCTACCACTGTTATGACGTGATGACTTAAATGGGGCGAGAGAGTTGGTTGGTGTAAATGTCTCCACCCCACGGTCGATGCGATCAATCAGACAACTTGGATATCTTGGGGGCATAGCCCATTTGTCATATGCGAAGGTCCATACATGTGACAGTATTTTATCTTCTGTCTCTTTTCAAAGTGGCAAATGTTTCTAATTTGACCGTCAAATGAAAATACTCTAAACAAACCAGGCCATTGTGGTGAGGAGGGAGAATGAACTGCGGGAGGAGGTGAGTAATTGGCAGAAATCTTCCACATCTCCATCACATGATTATAGATTTACAAGATTCGTTTTTTTCTTAACATTGTTTGAATAAAGGAAGAATTATAATCATCATCATACTAAAATATGAAATTTGGTGTCTGTCTGTCTGTCTGTCTGTTCTTTTGACAGTGATACATTCAGTCGTTACTTATCCAATCTCAACCAAAGTTGACAGAAGGACAAAGGCTCACACGATGGAGGTTGTGGCAACTTAATTTGCCCCTTCCCCAAGGGGTTTTCCTCCTTGGGCAAACGCCATGTTAACGTGCATAAATAGCTTATCGTGGCGTTTTGTAGAAAAACCTTACCGGAAGCAAAACAATATTATAAACCACAAACACGTATGATTGCCTTTTTTAACAGTCGCCTCTGCTGTTTAACACTAAAATGAAAGAAACATGGGGGAATCCCGACATCCTTGAGGCATTCTATGCTTATCGCATTCACCAAAGACTAATCACCAACGGACCTGAGCCTAGATCTACTGTAATGTCGACATACAAACCACAGAGGATAATAACATGACCCTTCCTGTCATTCCCATAGGGAATGGGTGTTCTAGTAAGGATTAAGGTAAAGCTAGCAAGCTCTTCCACGAGCCTCACCATTGTATACACAGAAAGAAGCAGACAAGGAAACAGAAGGAGGGAAGAAAACCAAATTAAATTTGTCTAGAATAAAGCTAGAATGGAAAAGACGTGTATCCAGAAGTTAAAACAGCATTCCTGGAAAACAAAGAATATTGGGAATAAATTGTGTGGGAATTGAGGAAACGGAGAGGGGAAGTGACTGGTGAATGGAATGGAATGGGATTAAAAAGAGGGGAGCAAAAAAAAAAAACATTGTGGAAGAACAAAGGATGATTTGGGGAGAATCAAATACAGTAAACTAGAATGAGAGGTCTACGTGTGTATATGTCCAAACTATTGATGTTATTGAGCAAAAAAGTCAGAAAGCACGTCCAGGTCATTCCATCAAAAATTATTACGCGTCCCATTCTAGCAAGCCCATGGGCCCCAGGCTCACTTTTTGTTGTGTTGTTTGTAGATATAATTTTTTTTATTTTGAAATTCTAAGAATGGGAAACAGATACGGCAAGGGTGTATTGATGCCACTTGTCAAAAGCTAAGCACATTGTATGTAGCCTCACACAGCCAATTAGCAGCATCTGGCGACTTGTCACCGAGCGACACAAAGGATAGTTCAAGCTTGCTTTGTCTGGCCATTTCGATGTGAATAATGAAAATGTTTTTGTCCAAGTTAAATTTTTCTTGACCCTGCACTGCCTGTATCCTTGGTGATTAATATGGTGCCATTTCCAACTTTGTGTGACCAGTGGTTTGGGAGGAGATACAAAACGGACACAGACATTGGATCTTATTAAATAGATTTTAACATCCGGTAAAAGCTATCACAAGTTGCATCCTGGATATTTGCATACATTTCACTGAATTTTCTTTTCCCTATAGATCCTAAATATGGTCTAACTCACCCCTTTAACTTGTGAGGCATCTGTAGCGAGGCGAGTTGAAAGGGCGCCCGCGCTGTTGTGAGGATTATGGAACCAGCTGATCTCCTGTCTCAACATCGACCCAAATCCAATCCGGCGCAGCCGGCGAGTAAGCAGTTCACCAGATTTGCTGAACATGTAGCCCTGCACATTATAACACAGGGACGACCGCGTCGATGGCGCACGCCTTGTATGCAAAATGGAAGATGTCCAGCATTGTCTTTTCAAGGCACATGGAGGAAAGATGGGTAACTTATACCTCTTTAGGAGGGGGAAGTGAGGGGGAAGCCTCCACATGATTCCTCAAAGCATGAGGAAAAAAAAATTTTCACAATAGATCAACAGTTGGAGTGAAGGACAGGAGCAAATGAGTGTACCAACCTGCAAGAAATTCGTGACGAAAGAAACTGCAGCGATCATGACAAAAAGGCTGCACAACTTGTTCACCATCATCTTCTGCTCTGCTTCTGTTGGTAATGTGAATGTCTGTGGGGAAGCAGGCAAGGAATTATATCGATGGCAAGACATCAAGTGGAACAATAAAGAGAAGTTTTAATGTGTGCTGTGAAGGAGAGGAGAAGGAGATTGGGACCATACTCTGTGAAGAGCGTTGGTGCTGCTTAAACAGTCTCCTTGGCTATTGGGCACAATCCTGGATGGGTCGCCACTCCGATACAGTATACCAGCAAGCTGGCACTCATTTTGCCAACCTCGGAAGGATGACAGGCCGAGTTAACCCCACCTGGTGTTAATTCAACAGCTGAGCGGGATTTGAACTCAGGAGCCTAGGACCCAAAGCCTGCCACCCTAACCATTAAGCCAACACCAGGCTGTGAAAGGCAATTACAAAAGCATGGTGATTTTTTGGGGGAAAGTTTTTGGAAAGATAAAATCCTTTTGACTCATGTTGTCCTGGCCCTGAAGCAAGAAACATGTACATGAAATGGTAGACATTTCAAAAACAAAATAAAGGGCAGTTTTGTTTCCTACCTTAACTAAGGCTCACGGATGACATTCTTCTTTACATCCAAGACATATGAGGACACTCAAACATTGATTACGAGATAACGGACAAATCATCCAAGTGTATGGGATTTGAGCCTTGCATCCAAGCTTAAGTAGCAGACAATATTGTGCACTTATACCACAATATTGTGTGTGTACATAATAGCCTGGAGGTCCACGCACTCGCCACTGGCCTGTCTATCCTGTTTGAATCTCGTCGCAATTATAAACTGTCATTGCGGTATTTCTCATGCAAGGCAATCATCAACTTGAGCGTCGTCCTTTGGATGGACGTTACACTGGGCATCTTGTTGCAACAGTTGGTGGATGTTCAAGATCCTACATTGAAGAGTAAGCGAGCTCGCGCTGACACGAAGAACAAATTACAAATTCCTGCTCTCACCTACAGGCAGCACCGCATCAGTGACACAGCCATGATGCTAGCAAATGATGGCAAACCACAGTCATGTGCTGGATACGAAAGAAGAAGTAAGAGAAGAATCAGGAAGACAGAAACCAAATCGGTCAGAAATAAGAACCACAGTGACATGATCTCTTCTTGCAGGTTAAATGGAGTAAGCTAAGTCTGTCTGCCGGAATGTTATGAAGAATCTGGCTCGGCCATTATTTTAACACTTTCACAAAGCATCATACACCAGTTGATATCATGTCACCGATTGTCTCTCCGTCTCAGATTGGACGATTATACGGTGGCCTTTGCTTGGTGTTGGTGCAATAATTAAATCAGAACTAACCCCAAGGATTTCACTGAAGATGACAGCAAAGGCAGGGTTGATTCCTCCATTTATTGCTGCACCGAATGCTCCGATCAACATGTAATACCACTCAGGTGAGTTGTATTTGAGAATACGAATCATCGACGCCGGGGGTACATATTGTTCCTCTTCATTGTCTTGAACTTCTGTCACCGCCATCTCCTGATAGCACAAGTGGCGACAACAATTATAAGAGCGATTTGTTGCAACTCCCCATCATGAGTGAGGTACACAACTGGACTGTAATTTAGTACAACTCTTGGTATCAACATCGCAATAGCATCCTCTCCCTCCATGCCACCTCGACTTCACTTTGATTCAAAACAAGCATCAGTTGATATGAACATTACAATGGTGCAGGTAATGCGCAGAGTTAATGCAATAATTCCTTCAGAGCAAATTTTGAACAGGTAAAGAAACATAATACAGGACAGCCACAAAAAGGCTTGAACATTGTCATGATGTTAACAGGAATGGGTTCGTTGGATGGCATTGAGCAGAATGAAGAATATAGATACAATATGAAGATTATGACATCCAAAATCTACCGTTATAAAAGTTTTTTTTTAAGTTACAAGCACATTAAGAAGAAAAAAATTCTCAGCACATCAACAGGTAAGATTTTGAGATGTAGTGGGGCAACTTAGCTAAATATAGCATAACAATTGTGCATTTTGTGAGGGAAGCACCAAATTTGGCACACTCGTAGCCTAACATATTATGAACAGATTTGGATATTGGGCCATCTCAAATTCAGCCGCTGATGGCTGTGGCAGCCACTTTCCACTGCCATCAAAAATTTTGAGATGGCCCAATATCCAAATCTGTTCATAATATGATAGGCTACTCGTGTGCCAAATTTGGTGCTTCCCTCACAAAATTCACAATTGTTATGCTAAGTTGCCCCACTAATGTTATAGTCACATGACTACTGTTTGTAACAGTGAGCTTTAATGTATTTCCTGACAGATGGAAAATGTATAAACAGGACAAAAAAAAAAATCAAACAAAATAATTGAAAATAGACATATAAGTGGAATAACCATGCCCAGCCACGATCAGAAAGGTGTTTCAGGAAATCGTCACCACTCTTACCTTTTCATCCGCCTGATCCTGCAAGGTGAGTGGGATTGCGGATGATGCTGCCAACACCATTGCACCGTCGAGAGCAGAGCTGGACAGTTGGGAATGTGAGCGTGATCGCTGGCGTAGCGATCCTGTCCCCAAGGACTGTGATCCTGTATGATGCCTTTGCCTGTTCTCACAAATATCAGTGATATTCACAACATAGTATATTATCCTTGTTAGTTGTATTTGTCTGGAAATAGGCCGAGTCGACGTACAAGGTTGTGAATAATAATAATAATAAATAATAATATTAATAATAACTCAAGCGAAGTTGATGGCATGCCATCGCAAATCCCCCACACTTCCCACCTAAAGCACAGTTGAAAGATGGCTAAAACGTTCCACCAGGAATGACCCAATATATTTTGAGTTAAAAAAAAAATCTTCCATTTGGACTCCTGTGACCCTAAAGCCGCACCCCCTGAGGCGTGAACCAAGGCTCAAATCAAAAAAAATATTACATATTTCATGCGCCCCTAATGTTGATTCCATATACAGTACAAAGGTTCATTAAAAAATGTTTAGAAATATGCCTGTAATTGCATTTTTTTTGGTATTTGACCTTTTGACCCTGCTCCAGGGGGTATGACGAAAAATAATACTGCGATAGCACCTTCGTGCCATGTAATGATCACAACTACCAAGATTGGTGAATTTCTGCACAACCATTTAGGAGGAGATAGCATGACGAACGGACAGACGGAGAGAGAAACAGACAGAGCCAATTACAATATCCCCCCATTTTTTTTCAAAAAGCATGTCGATAATTATGTTAATTGGAATTCCCTTCCAAGGAACTTCAAACACAGGGCCAGGCCATTAGGTCCAGTGAGTCTGCACAATGGCTGCCAACCTATGCACTTGCAGTGTAAGTGCAGCATCAAGCAGGAAAACAGCATGTACTGTTTTCAGTCTTTGGTGTGACTCAGCCGGGGCTCGAACCACAAACCTCCGAGTCTCAAGAGAGGATGCTCTATTTTTCCACCGAGTCTGGTGAATGAGCTGAGGATTACTTTTTAGAATCATTGCTTCGATCGTTAACCCATGAAAAAAAAATAATTTGGCACTGAGAGTCAGAGAGCATTGGTAGTTTATAGATGTCTACACTTTTTTGAGTTGGAAGGGTTGTGCAGGTGTGCCAATTCCACCATACTGTTGGCCAATTGGTTCCCTGTCACCTTTCAAATCAAACTCACTTCCATCATACATGAAAGTGGTGATGTTGGCTTCATGTTTCCCACACTTTATTGGACATGTCTCATCTCTTTCTGATTCTCTCACACGTTTTCCCACAGCAGCTACTTTGTCTCTGAAAATAAAATCCACACTTGGCGTCTACCTGTAAGGTGTGATGCAGTTCTTCCTTTCCACATGCTTAGTGTTGGTGTCCTCATTAATAATGATTGTTGTGATTTAGTGTTTGGTTGATGAAAGACAATTATCTTAATCATATTTAAACAGACTGTTGTTTATGTGCGCATTGTAATTTACACCTCTTATGCATCAAGGCTTATGTAAGAGAGCAAGGTGATGTAGGGGATGAACTGACGATGGCTGATCAGCAGTTGGACACGAGAGAGAGAGAGAGAGAGAGAGAGAGAGAGAGAGAGAGAGAGAGAGAGAGAGAGAGAGAGAGAGAGAGAGAGAGAGAGAGAGAGAGAGAGAGAGAGAGAGAGAGAGAGAGAGAGAGAGAGAGAGAGAGAGAGAGAGAGAGAGAGAGAGAGAGAGAGAGAGAGAGAGAGAGAGAGAGAGAGAGAGAGAGAGAGAGAGAGAGAGAGAGAGAGAGAGAGAGAGAGAGAGAGAGAGAGAGAGAGAGAGAGAGAGAGAGAGAGAGAGAGAGAGAGAGAGAGAGAGAGAGAGAGAGAGAGAGAGAGAGAGAGAGAGAGAGAGAGAGAGAGAGAGAGAGAGAGAGAGAGAGAGAGAGAGAGAGAGAGAGAGAGAGAGAGAGAGAGAGAGAGAGAGAGAGAGAGAGAGAGAGAGAGAGAGAGAGAGATAGATCTAGTTATTCTCATGAGACTCATCATATTAATGTAATTTTGAAACAAATGCAAATATTTTCTCGAATAAGTCTCACCGCTGATTGGACCGTAAACTTCTTTCACGAAGTATAATCATTGCAGCATCCTCGATCTCTTGCTTACTTGCTGCAAGCCACAATAAAAGTATGCTATGTCGATAACACTTTTATTAGCTCGTAAAGCTACTAAAGAAACAAGTCATCCATATTAACATAGACACGCACACACACACACACACACACACACACACACACACACACACACACACACACACACACACACACACACACACACACACACACACACACACACACACACACACACACACACACACACACACACACACACACACGCTGGGTACTACCTGTCTCTAAAAACGCAAGAGGAACCCAAACGAATGTTGGAGCACAGAGAAGAAGGCCATTTACCACTGTAAATTCCATTCATGACATGAGCAATCAGTGGGGGAATGAGATTCTTGGACCAGTAAAAGATGACCAGATATTGTGCCATCCCAAAAATTCGAAAAAGTTGTGTCAATGGCACATAAATTCCTAAATTAAAAAAAACCATACAGATACATGCAAAGTACACTGCCCCCATGCCAAATAAATAAATACCAAATCCTCCAGCGTGCGACATTACCGGGGCGCTTTTGGCGCCTGGTGATGCTGCCATGCAGCACACATGGAGACGGAATTGGGTGAAACCTGAACCTCAGGTGACACTGTAAAAGTCTGACATTGAAGAGGAAATGCGTTTGAATGGCATTCCTCAGTTTGAGTTGAGAGTTGTCTTTGTTTGGTGTAACAGTTTCTTAATCAATTGGCTAATAGCACACCTCAACCACCAGTTTCATCCAAATCTGTAACTTAAAAAAAAAATAATCGAAAAATTAAATAATTAATCGATTAATTGATAATCTACAAATCAAAAAATACCCATTAGAGCCAAATCACTTGGTCACTGTCATGTCCAAATATCAGCTTCCTAGCTCAAAAGGTGCCTGAGATATTGCCCAGAAAGGAAAGAAAATAAATAAATAAATAATTCGCTAAAAAATTAAGTATTTCATCAATTAATTGATTAATCTAAAAATAAAAAATAGTGTTTTTGCCAAAGCAGATACTACCTTTTGTTCCCAAATTTCAGCTTCCTAGCTTAAAGGATAGCTGAGATATCGCCCAGGCAAACTGTGATTTAGAAACAGAAAGTACGAGCCACCTCCTATTGGGATGTAAAAACTCATGTCAGTGCGGCTGTGCAGCCAAAAACATAACAGAGTATGTAGGAAACTGCAAAAGTCTCAATATCCTTGTTCCAGAAAACTCATGGAAACATGAACCAAAAGCAATCACTGAAAACAAGGAAGTCACGCTCACGTACGACCTGATGATCTCATCGAGTGTGAACATAGAATACAAAGCATTGCGACGGGATGTACTGTAGTACTGAGGTATAAAAAAGAAAATAAGGCATTGCTAATTGAGGTGTCAGTACCCAGTGATTTTGGCCTAAACAACACAGAAATCAACAAAATGACCAAATACCAAGATCTCAAAAATGAAGTGAAAAGATACTGGAAGCTGAAGAGATCTGAAATTGGACCAGTGATTATTGCAGCACAGGAATGATAAAACAGAACCTTACAGAGATCTTCGGAACAATCCCTGGGACTATTACTACAAATGAACTGCAGTTGGAAGCTGTCTGGGGCCCGGTGACGATCCTCAAAAGAGCCCTCGGAACAAAACTTTGAGAACAACAAAACTTCACAAATTTGCCCATGAATCACGATCCTTAACTGAGATGGAGGTGGATACTTTGAGAGCTGGGAGGACTCTGTTCCACCTTATGAAACCCACATTTGGACGTAACCAACAACACACACACACAAACACACACACACACACACCCTTTACTTAACTTATTTGAATTGCAAACCTCAAAATAGTTGTTAAATTAAAGTAAAAACTTTGTTGACTTGTAAGCGTTTTATAGATTTTCCAACTGCCCAGATAATTGTCTGGCCTTCAGTCTTCCAAGAGGTTTCAACCTTTTCAGCACAGAACCTCTCCAAATGGTGGGTCCACAACCGTGGCCCTGTGTCAACATCATTAGATCCAAAACCTCAGCTCGGTCCAGTCAGTCAACCCAACAATCGAAACTCACTATTCCCGATTTCTCCCTTTCTTGTTAAATGGTTTAATGTATTATAAATTCATAATGGTCATAAATTGTACACACCTGGAGTGTTGGCATCCTCATTTAACTCTGTGTCTCCTTGGCTCTGTAGCATTACCAATGTAAAGTAGACACCCTTCCTACTAATAAGTTCATTGTGAGTTCCTCTCTCGACAGCACGCCCATGATTAAAGCCCACAATGACATCTGCAGTTCGAACCGTGGAGAGTCTGTGTGCAACTGAGATAGTCGTTCGACCCTGGCGGACCTGCAATGTGAGGATCATGGAAAACACAAGTGCCAGAGTAAAACCTTGATCTTCGAAAATTGTTTTTATTTATTAATAATAATAATAATAATAATAATAACTCCGAAACTCCTCTGGAACGGGTTGGTGGTGGAGTGGGTAAATTAAGTGTCGTCGCTCTCGCTCGTGTGGGTTTGATTCGCACAGGTGCTCAGCGGCTATTTCCACAAAGTGCAATGGATGTGCAACCTGTTCAGTATTGCTGCATGGCTGTAGAAATGTTCCCCATTTCTTGTGAACCCCCAACGCTGTCAAGAGTATTGACCACCACCTCTATGTACTCCTCTTGCAGGCAACTGCAATCCCTGTGACTAGGCCGTGAGCATTTTAATACCTGAAGAGAGGGTTTCTTTGTTCTGACTAAGGGTAAAGCTTGAAACGTAAAGTCTCCTTTAATTCAGGATGGATCAACTACCATTTGAGGTATTTTAAAAGGTTAGTAGTATTTGTTTTGCCTAGTAAACAGACCTTTATGAGCATCATTAGTTTAACATCGTCTATGAAGGACAGTACGTCCAATGCATTCAACAGTGCAATGCCCTGTCTATGAATCACAAGATGTCAGTTAAAAGTGGCATCAAGAATCAAAGCCAGACGACTAAGTTCAAAGACTAGTAAGCTAACCCTGAGGTGTACCCCCAATCTTTGTTTCTTTAGAGAAAGATAGAAACATAGTGTATCCATGTATGATTTTATTGGGCTTCACATGCTATGAAGGGGAATGTGTATCATATCCCAATATGAGAAATATATATATATATATATATATATATATATATATATATATATATATATATATATATATGAAAAACAGACCCACTCACATATCTCACCTGTGATTATGAATGGAGGGAAGAGCCAATTAGCTCTCACCTCATCAATTAACCAAGGTGGCTAGGATTATATAAATAAATTGACTCCTCCCATATGCTTTTCGAGCCGAAGAAGCTGGATGAAGCAATGATGAAAGGCTACACAAGGTAAGCCCTTTGCTGTTTCAAACCCTTCCCAGAGCTCCTCCACAGCTGTAAAGATGTTCACAAATAGTACAGACATGAGGATGTCAATGCTACACACCCCTCAGCTTCCGGACTGGTTTAATTGCTTATTGGTGAATCATGAGCATCAGCACACATGTGAGCACACAAATAATACACACATGAGAATCCTAATGCTACACAACCCCTCAGCTACTGGACTAGTTTCATTGATTTCTTCGATTTATTTATATAATCCAAGCCACCTGAGATAATTGATTAGGTGAGAGCTAATTGGTTATTCCCTATATTCCCAAGTGAGAGATGTGAGTGGGTCCTTGTTTTTCATTGATATGTTGACTGCTTTTGACATTTCCAAGTGGAACGTGCTTGGGAGCTTCTTTGGCATGCATTTCTGGCTGAGGCGCTCTCTGTACCCCTGTTGTGTTTGTCTTGCACATTTTTATTCCCCCATCTTGTCTAATTATTTATCTTATAATTTTTGTCCTGTTAGTCCTGGGTTTTTGTTCGTCTTTCCCTTCCTGCTTTTCCACGGCCTTCCTCCTCGGCCTCATCCACCAGGCAGAAAAGGAGCTTTGTGCTTCATTGCTACCACCTACCTCCGTCCAATCTTCCCCTCCCCCATTTCCAAGTGTTGGCCCCGCCCTCCCCAGGACTCTGGCATAGCAAGCAGGCTCCACAACGACTGTACGTCCACTTTAAGATTGTGAAGGTGGGACTCGTTTTACCAAGTGAGGTATTTGGATGAATGGTATTGTTGGGCATGCCGAAGTCAAGGCTGAGGATTTTTTTCTGTTTAATCTCCTTGGCTCGCAGATTTGATGTGTCCTTCCAGTCTGCTGGAAGGTGAGGTCAGGTATGGGAGCATACACCGGAGCAGCATGTCACTACGTTCACTTTCCGCCGGTACTCCAGGGGACTCTGTCTGGCCATCCCCTAGGCAGATGCCTGGCCCATCCCTATCTTCTTGGAATGCTGATCAACCTGCTGTAACCATGAGTCACGTGGGTGGCCCGTTGGCCTCCTCCATTCACGAGGCTCCCTCACTGAGAGAATCTGGTGAGCAGGATCAGCGTCAGGAAATCGAGCGACATGTCCATATAGCCACAGCTGACACTCAAGGACTATGCAGGTAACAAATCTCATTTGAGTCTCTCTCAGCAACTGCACGTTGGACACAAAGTCTGACTAGAGATAGCCAAGAATTCTCCCAAAAGATCCGGTTCTGAAGGAGTTAAGTCTCCATCTCAGCTCCTTGGTCAGAGTCCAAGTCCCACATCTGTAAAGCAATACTGGAAGATCCAAGGATTAAAGATGTGGACTTTCATCCTCTGGCAACGGGTACCAAAAGCACCACACCCCCATGATCTAGTGGCTCCATGACTCCCCAGGCTCGACCCAGACATCTATTGAACTCTGGCTCACATGTGGAGACATTAATATCACTGCCAAGGTAAGTGAATCTCTCCATGACCTTAACGTTCTCACCACAAACAGGTACAGACAAGATCGCAGCATCCAATATGTCATTGAAAGCTTGGATCTTAGTTTTGACCCAGAAAATATAATCCAGGTGGCCTCGACTTCTCTTTCAGTGCCTCGAGGGCCCCCATAAGAATATCCAGCATCTCCACAAAGCGTCTGACATTTATTTTTCATATATATATATATATATATATATATATATATATATATATATATATATATATATATATATATATATATATTGTTGTGGTTACCAAATTCGCAAACCACCATTCAGGTCCCTTAGGTGAGGTATCTCGGCAAGTATCTCCAGGGCGTTGGAGTGTGGTCGCTATATGCAAATTTATGGATCAAAAAGCCTTCACGCCCACTTTTTCTCGGGCCAATGGGGAGCGAGGTGAAAGGTCAAAGGGAGGGGGTCAAAGGCGAAGCTACGGGGGGATAAAAGGACCGTGTTCGTCAGTAGAGTCGAGAGTCGAGAGTCGGAGAGTCGGAGAGTCGGAGAGTCGGAGAGTCGGAGAGGCGGAGAGGCGGAGAGGCGGAGAGTCGGAAACAGAGAGTCAAGACTTCGCGGGCGGTGGAGCTGCTCGTCGTGTGCGTTGGAGTCGGAACGGAGGGGACGGAGCTGTGGAAAGGCGGCGACACCAGACGAGGGGGTGCTCGCGTCGTGCAGGGAGCTGCACCCGAGGGAGGCCGACAGCGCGACCTGGCCGAGGTGGAGACGCTCGTCGCGGGATAATAAAGATCCTCTATACCCCGAGCATCAGCAACCCCCTCCTGTTTCCCCCCGCGCTGAGATAGTGCGACCAAGGGGGCCCCTTTCCCACCCCCTACCAGACACTGTCCGCGAGGCCCGCGGAGTTGAGGCGCCATCGCCGCTCCGCGTCTCATCACCAGACGGGTAGGCGCGACCCGGTCTCGGCCTCAGGCCCGCCTCATCCTTGAGGGTATTCTTTTCCTTGGTTTTGGGTACGTGTTGTCGGCGCCGTCTGTGAAGTAGAATTGTATAAGTGTTGCCGTGTGCTCGGTAGTCGGTATTAGCTCTGCATTGTGTTTTCGCTTTTACATTTGCTTTTTGTGTAAATTACATTGTGTCTTTTCTGTGTGCATTTGGTGGAATTGTATTTGTGTGCTTCCCGTGTGCCGCGAATAAATGTGCTTTATTATTGAATTGTTTCCCGCTTCGCTTCGTCATTTCTTTCTTTGAATCCTCATCTTGCTTCACGTAAAGGGTTGGTAGTGGGCTGAATACGCCCGATAATTAATCGAACCGTCGAGGTCGACGAATAACACCGCTCGGTTATCCCGATAGTACGGAACGGGTCGCTTAAGTGGCCCGTGTCCGAAGTCGACCTGCGGCGAGGTGCGATCGCCCGGTCTACCCTCCGCGTGGGTACTTAGGTAGGTCGAATTTGGCGAGCAACCCTATCCCACGCGGGGGCTGATTGGCTCGATCGCGGTGAGACCGAAAGGTCCACCCGTGACTGGTTCCCGGCGTTAGTCCGAGAGGGTCACGACTGGATTGTCCGTCCGGTGGGCGACGTGCCGCGATTCGAGTTACGTGGCCGTCAGCACGCCGGCGGGCGCGAATACCGCAACACTGGTGTCAGGTCGTGCGATACAAATTCATCGCCCTCCTCGCGGCACTGGTATCGGAGAACAGGAAAACAGGCTCTCCTGTCTCCGGCTAAATTCACGGGAATCGGTCCAGGGGTGAGAGGAGCGACCCCCGATTCCCTCCAAATTACGAGCGAGTTAAATTAACCCTTCACGAGAAGCAAGATGGCGTCTCAAGGCGAGCGGGAGCCGGGGGTATTAGAAATGGATGTAGAATGTGTAGAATCCATGGTCCAGGATGGAATCCCCGAGCAGGAATTGTTGATTGTGCAGGAACACGGACTCGCCCAACTGAACCCAGAGCCCGAAATGGGTGCGGCAGCTGCCGCGGTGTATGACACCTCCCCCCCCCCTCTCCACCAAAACCCTTCCCCAACCCTTGCCGAAACGGCTCAGCTGAGTGCATCCAACATGGCCCAGCTATGCGCCATGCTGGCAGCAATGAACGAAAAGATGGATGCGAATATGAAAAACGAAATGAAAGGAATGAACGAAAAGATGGATGCGAATACACAAAAAATGGATGAAAAGATGGATACAAATGAAGTGAAAACGACGATGGATGCGAATACACAAAAATTGGATGCGAATACACAGCAAATGAGGGAAGAAATGAAAGAACTCCGGGGTGAGACGCAGAACATGGGCCGATGCCTGCAGGCGGGCATGAAGGCCGTGACCAGGGAGCTGGGAATGGCGACTCCACGTGTGGGAGCAAACGAGCTGGAAGGGGGTGCAACGGCTGACAGGCCCGCGGTGGAGGCGGGTAAAAAAATAATTCGGGGGGCGTGTTCGGCGAGGGTCGTGACAGAGGAATCGACGGTGACCAAAAGGGAAAAATTAAATGGGGAGACCAAAACGTGTGAGACGAGACACGAGGTGACGACAAAGGAAATAATAATAGTTGAGACACGGGAGATAGAGGGTGAATTGGACGGGGTAAGTGACGCACACACACACACGGAGGTAGTGGAGGACAATGGGGGTGAGCTGGCGGACTGGGTAGAGACCCAGTGCGAGCGTCTGGATGGCCTCCTCCAGGAACGAGGGGAGGGAGTATGCCCCCTTGAGGCGAGTCACGACCAGGTGAGTTCGGTCGTGCTTTGCGAGGTTGAGGGGACGGGTGCTGTGGACGAGTGCACGGAGAGCTTGGGGGGTATAGAGGCCCCGGAGACCCTTGTGGGGACACGAATCCCCAGTGTGGTTGTCCCGGTGTGTGTGGTGCAAGGCGTGAGTGCGTCCCCGTGTGTGGAGGCGACCCCGTGTGTGAGTGGTGTGGTGGCGATGGTGCCGGAGTGCGTGCTTCCCAGCACGCCGTGTGTGGATGAGGCACCGCGGTTGAGTTCCCCCGCGTGTGTGAGTGAGGCACGGTGTGTGGATGAGGCACCGTGGGTGAGTGCCCCCGCGTGTGTGAGTAGTGAGGCACGCGTGAGTGAACGGCCGAGTGCAAGGGAGACCGTGTGTGTGAGAGAGCGGTATGAGAGGGAGATGTCGGTTGGCATGCGGGAGCACGCAGCCGCGTCTCCCGGTGTGAATGTGATGGAGTGGACTGTGTGCGTCGTAACACGCAGGTGTGCGTGGGTCGAATGGCGACGACGGCGACATGGGAGGAACGAAAGCCGAGTAGCGGCTGTAGTTGTTTCGCGGACCGTGCCGGGTTCACCCAGCAGGGAGCACGAGGTCCGTGCTGTGCAACGCACGAGACCGCCACGTGCTCGCTTGCGAGAGTGAAGTCCCGGTCCGGAAACGCACGCGGTGGATTTGCCGATCCCGCGGACGGACAAAGTTTAGGCAGGTAAACGGATTTGGACCGGACGGGTTCTCCACGCGATCGTGTGTGTTAAGCTCCAACGGGCAAAGCACATGTGTTCGCGTGGGGAACCCCTCGAGACGTGGGGCTTGTGTTTTTTTTTATGCGCACGGTGACGTCATGGCTGCACGTGTGGTTGGAATCCGGCAGGAGGGGTATCCCGGCCGGATGGTACCGTCCAAGGAGGGATGAGGTACACGTGCAGCTGCATGACGTCACGGGCAGGTGTAAAGTGCGCGAGCTCTGAGTTGCCGCGCAGGTGCTGCGCATGAAGAAAAAAAAAATAAAAAAACAAGCCTCACTTTCGGGTGCACAGGATTCCTGGGCAAGGGGTGGAAGACCCCCCTTGGCCTGGGCACAGGATGGAAACTAGTTAGGGGGAAGGGTTAGCTTAGTTAGACCGACTTCATGGGGCAGGGGTAAGTCCTCATGGAGTCCGTGGAATGGATTAGTTAGAGGGATTGTAGCGAGATTCAGGTTGGGTAAATAATTTTTGGGACATTTGAGAACAGTGACAGACTTTGGATGTGTGGAGGGGACGTAGTTTAGCTACGTAGTGTTAAAAGGAACGTGCTACTAGTTTAAGGGACGACGTGGGAGCACGAGTTAGTTAGGGGATGTAGTTAGAAGAATGGCAGAGTTCAGCGGTGAGTGTGTTGAAGAGTTGTTGGTAAGTGAAGTGGAAGCATGTGCTTGTTGAGTGAGTGAGGCCAGCGGGTCTGTGTGTATGGAGCGAATGGGGAATGCATGGTGCGATGAGTGATTGGGGGGAGGAGTGACTCCCGCCCAAGGGACCCCGGGGTCAGTGTAGATTGAGTTAGCTGGGTTAGTCAAATTGAAAATGGAGGTCGTTTTGCTGTTGGTGGGAAAGTAGGCTCGAGACCCATTTGGAGGGGTGCAGGAGCCCTGTTGACGGGCTTGGGAGCGTGGCTGCGAAAGGTGAGTATCGCTGAGTGGGTACCCCGGGCACCAGGCTAGTCGGCCGCGGTAGGCCATGGGCCCATGGGGGGCCGGGATAGAGTAGTGGGCACGGGTGCGCCTGCTTGGTGCGGGGGCCCGGGGCGCCATTAGCCGCGTGGGCAGTGTTGTGGGCACGGGTGACCCTCGGAAAGGGGCCCGGGAGGCCGGCCTGCCACGTGTGCGTTTCAGGGGAGGTGCCATGGGGGCACTCCCCGGTGTTAGGGAGCTGGTAGGCTCGGAGGCAGTGTAGTGCCCGGGGGTGCCATAGCGGGAGATTCGGCAGAGGGTCGTGCCTGCCAAAGGGAGCCACGTGTCCCAGCCAGGAGACCGTGTGAGGGCACGGAGAGAAAATTGGGGGCGAGGCCCGAAATTGTGAGGACACCAACACAGGCGACGGGAATCTGGGTTGTTAGAACCAATAGTTTAAGCGAGAGGCGCTTGTTGAAAGCCCCGGGGTAGTTTAACAGTTAAATGGTTAGGGTAGATTAGGAGATGTACCCCTCCGCACCATCCATCCCCTCGCTGTCGTTGTGGGCCGCTGGACCCACTTTGGGTTAGATCGCCGAACTCTGGGGAGGCCATTCTGAGGCTTCGTTGGGCCTCGACACAGGACGTTAGCTCTCCCTTATTCCCCTCCGGGAAGGGAACGTAGGGGTTGGGAGTAGGCTAGGTGACAGGATAGGTTAGCCGAACAAGGACGATAAAGGGGGTTAGGGGACGATTTATAGTGGGGAAGTAAAAATAAAAACAACAAAAAAATAAGTTGGGGCTAAATTGGGGTTTGACAAATTAAGGGAGTGGGTATGTACAGTGACAGGCAAAGGCGATAGGTGGGAGGGAGACAGGTAGGTAGGTCCGAGCCCGCCTTCCAAGTGGCCAGCACCACCGCACTCCCTCCACCAACCTCCACGGAACGGCAAAGGCTGGCCAACTTCATCTGCAGCTGCTGTGCTGCAAGGCCTATGCCGGCTGGATCGTCTGCAGCTGCTGTGCTGCAAGGCCTGTGCCGGCCAGTTCATCTGCCGGCTGTGTTTGCCTGCAGCGGCCTTCTTCTGCAGGCTGTGTTTGCCTGCTGCCTTTGCCTTTGCCATGCCATGCCCACTGCCCACGTTCACCGCCCCGTTCAATTTTTGCTTTGCCCCCCCTGTTCATTTCCATGTGCGCCAGGATCCGCAAGGCAACAGTTTGCAAGCTGCGAGAACTGCCCTGTTGGCAGCTACAACACGGGCCAGCAGTGGCGGCCCGTGCACCGTGTTTGTGTTCATCCATCCATTCATTATGCTCATTGCGTGTGCCACTTGAGCTGGCACGGAGACTGCGTTTGTGCAGCCCATGCACCGTTGTGGTTCACTGCGTTCAGTTCAAAAGGGAAGGCCTTGGACTGCGTGTGAGCAGCCAGCCACGTTCCCTGTCACCTGCATTGTTTTGAGCCAGAGACTGCATGCGAGCAGCCTGGCTCCCTGCTAACTGCTTTCTTTTTGCAGAGTTCAATGATTCTGGGCCATGGTTTAGTGTAAAATTTGTAAGTTAAGGTTAAGATGTACTGTAAATATGAGTGCGCCCCCGGCATGTATGTCTTAGCGCCGGCAATTTTATTTAAGTCGTCCGTGTGAGTGAGTTTGTTTAGGTAGTTACGCAGCCCTCAGGTTATTTATTTTGGGGACACGGATACCATGAATGTCACACTCAGGGATCCGTAGGTAAAATGTACTAGGGGAAAACTACACATGATGGCACACGAAAATTTGACGACTCGGGACGAGTCTGTAAAAAGGGGAGGGGGTAGTGTTGTGGTTACCAAATTCGCAAACCACCATTCAGGTCCCTTAGGTGAGGTATCTCGGCAAGTATATGTGTAGTTAGGCCCAAACCCGTTGTCTAGTGGGAATACATGTCATTTATGCGTGCTGCGACTCTTCAGGATAGCCGTTTTTCTTTTACTATCTTTATTTTGGACCAACCGCCATGATTACCACCACAACCACAACATCAACCACCAACCACAACGCCGCTTCACCACAACCGCCACGACCTTCCCGTCACACCTCGCAACCGTCGCATCGCCACCGTTCTTGCCCCGCTGTGGGTACCGGTGTTGGACTCGTGCAGGGCGCGCGCCGAACAGCGTGTACAAAATCACGGATTTTGTGCTTCAAAAACGGATCAAAAACGACACAAGCCCACTTTTTGCCGTCCAATCGGTGAGCGAGGGGCGAATTGGCCCCGCCCCCAGGGCGATCGATATATGCAAATTTATGGATCAAAAAGCCTTCACGCCCACTTTTTCTCGGGCCAATGGGGAGCGAGGTGAAAGGTCAAAGGGAGGGGGTCAAAGGCGAAGCTACGGGGGGATAAAAGGACCGTGTTCGTCAGTAGAGTCGAGAGGCGGAGAGGCGGAGAGTAGGAGAGTCGGAAACAGAGTCAAGCCTTCGCGGGCGATGGAGCTGCTCGTCGTGTGCGTTGGAGTCGGAACGGAGGGGACGGAGCTGTGGAAAGGCGGCGACACCAGACGAGGGGGTGCTCGCGTCGTGCAGGGAGCTGCACCCGAGGGAGGCCGACAGCGCGACCTGGCCGAGGTGGAGACGCTCGTCGCGGGATAATAAAGATCCTCTATACCCCGAGCATCAGCAACCCCCTCCTGTTTCCCCCCGCGCTGAGATAGTGCGACCAAGGGGGCCCCTTTCCCACCCCCTACCAGACACTGTCCGCGAGGCCCGCGGAGTTGAGGCGCCATCGCCGCTCCTCATCACCAGATGGGTAGGCGCGACCTGGTCTCGGCCTCAGGCCCGCCTCATCCTTGAGGGTATTCTTTTCCTTGGTTTTGGGTATGTGTTGTCGGCGCCGTCTGTGAAGTAGAATTGTATAAGTGTTGCCGTGTGCTCGGTAGTCGGTATTAGCTCTGCATTGTGTTTTCGCTTTTACATTTGCTTTTTGTGTAAATTACATTGTGTCTTTTCTGTGTGCATTTGGTGGAATTGTATTTGTGTGCTTCCCGTGTGCCGCGAATAAATGTGCTTTATTATTGAACTGTTTCCCGCTTCGCTTCGTCATTTCTTTCTTTGAATCCTCATCTTGCTTCACGTAAAGGGTTGGTAGTGGGCTGAATACACCCGATAATTAATCGAACCGTCGAGGTCGACGAATAACACCGCTCGGTTATCCCGATAGTACGGAACGGGTCGCTTAAGTGGCCCGTGTCCGAAGTCGACCTGCGGCGAGGTGCGATCGCCCGGTCTACCCTCCGCGTGGGTACTTAGGTAGGTCGAATTTGGCGAGCAACCCTATCCCACGCGGGGGCTGATTGGCTCGATCGCGGTGAGACCGAAAGGTCCACCCGTGACTGGTTCCCGGCGTTAGTCCGAGAGGGTCACGACTGGATTGTCCGTCCAGTGGGCGACGTGCCGCGATTCGAGTTACGTGGCCGTCAGCACGCCGGCGGGCGCGAATACCGCAACAATATATATGCGCGCCTGGTGTTGGCGCTGTGGTTAGGGCAGCGGCTTGGGATCCAAGAGGTCCTGAGTTCAAGCCCCGTTGGGCCACTGAATGAATACACCAGGGGGTTGACTCAGCCTGTCATCCTTCCGAGGTCGGCAAAATGAGTACCAGTATACTGGGCCGGTGTATACCCCGGTTAAAATAGGTGTACCTTATCCCTGTGTCGTAAGAGGTGACCAGGGTTGCGTCAGGAAGGGCATCCGGCGTAAAACATGTGCCAAATCAGTATGTGGATCATACGCATGATCCGCTGTGGCGACCCCTAACGGGAGCAGCCGAAAGAAGAAGAAGATATATATATATATATACATCCAGCGTCTTACGTTAATTTTTTTCACATAAAGGCATTCGATTGATTACTCGTGTCATGTATTTTCATATAAACGTTTCATCAAAACAGCAAGTTGAAAATCTGCTTTAGTAAAATTTCACAAAGGCACAGGACTCATTATTCAACAATTTTCATTGTTCCCATTGTGATGTTTGACCAGTCATTGCACTGTTCTTCGTGATTGCGGATAGGGCGTACCTTGTCCAATGCAGCCTGTACAATAGCCTCACTCTCATTGTCCAAAGCCGACGTGGCCTGGTCAAGGAGGAGGATGCGAGGATTGCGCACGAGAGCTCGTGCAATCGAGATCCTCTGCTTCTGACCACCGCTCATGTGACCTCCACCCTCACCAACTTCTGTATCAAACCTCTGCTCAGTTCAGTTGATGCAAAGGGCAAAGGTAGTGGGGATAAAGGCAAAGGTGGGTTTGTAGTTTTTTGTTTCAGATGGTTCAAATTGTTTTGCAGTTACACAGTTAAAAATCAGTTTTAAGAAAACTTTAGTGCCCATCCAAGTTGCATCACAGGAAGCTCTTAGTGTTAAACAGCATGCCAAGGAAACTGAGTCGGACATAAGTCAAACCTGAGTCAACCGAGTCATAATGTTGTAGTGAATAAATTAATAGATCTAAATATAAGACTGGCTTTAATTCCTTGGATCTGTAGTTTCATGAACTAAATAAATCAGATTGTACATTACAAAGGTACCTTGTCAGACAGTAAAATCATTATGGGTGGTGTATCTCAAGGTACCAACTTAGGCCTCCCCTATGCTTTTTGGTTCTTGATCAATGGTGCAATGCCTCAAGTGGAACAGGTGGTAGATCTCATCTTGGTTCTTAAGTATGTCGACGATATAACAATAGTTGAAAATACAAAGGACAGGTAAGCAGGAACAGCTATGCAAGACGTCGTCAATGACTTTCAAAATTGATCAAACAATAATAGCATGACAATGAATGCAGAAAAATGTTTCCGCATGCAAGTTTGTTTGATGAAAAACCCACCCCAGATACCACAGTTGACTTTGCAAGCAATACCACTTGAAGAAGTTCAACACCATATAATCTTCGGGGTTACTATTTAAATAGATTTGAAGTGGAACTTACAAATTCAGAAGATCCTGTCTAGTGCTAATGATTCTGTTTAGAGCAAGCAAACTGCTAAAAATGTTCAATTCATCTTGTGAAGATTTGAGGATCATATATAAAGGCTGTGTGAGATCTCTCCTTGAGTCTGCTGTACCAGTCTAGAACGCCAGCCTGACTGAATCTCAGATAAACAGTTGGAGAGAATTCAGAAAAGTGCCCTAAGAATAATCTTAGGTCTATCTTATCAGCATTATGATCAGGCCCAGCGTGTCTGCAAGTACAAATACTGAAACAACGCAGACGAGAAATTTGCAAAACAAATGGTAAAAAACAACTCGAGTTCAGACGGTGGTTGCCCAATTTATAGGTGTGATCAGACATATTATGCTCTTATCCTGTAAATTCACTCAAAATCTCCCAGATCTTCTGTCGAACAAGCAGATAAAAGAACAGCGCAATTCCTTATTTTGTTAGCAATTTGAATGAAACCAATTGGGTTCTATCCAAATCTGTATTAAATGTTTGTATTTATCTTGAGTCACTGCTTGTAAAAATGTACACAATTTAGTTTTTAACTACTATGTCCCTTATTAGAAGACATATACTGAAATGCAAAAGAAACTTACCACTTGTTTCAAATGTAATACAATTGTAACAGTTCAAAATAAAACAAACCAACAATTGCTTATTGAAACATTGGCATTTTATTGATGACATGTCAAGTTTTTGACCAAGATACACCATCTCATAAGTTTGTTCTACAGTACAGAACAGCACAGGGTGCAATGTCAGTCCCCTTTCAATAGCGTGTGTGGCCACCATTGTTTTGGATACAGGCAGTGCATCGTTGGCGCATACTGCCTACCAGTCTTTGGATGGATTGCTGCTGGATTCTGTCCCACTCAGTCCTCAATGTCTGAAGCCATCTGATTTAGGACCATCTGCCTGTCCTGCCTTGCAGTGGTGATTCTTGGCCTCCCTGATTGAGGTCTGTCATCTGCAGAGTTGTGGAGGGTGTCTCTGTCCACCAGGGCCGATATCGTCTGGTGTGAACAGCCAAGGCGATGTGCCACCTCACGGTAGCTCAATCTGCCTTGCAGTATGCCCAAGGCACACTGCTGTTGATCCCTTGACAATCGTGGCATGTTGATTGAAATTCCCATTTTGCACTGGCCTTTTTAAAGCCAATATCAAGACATCATGTGCAGCTCATTAAAATCATCCTGCACCCCTTGGATAATCACTGACAGTCAAAATGGCTGTTCAACAGCTGTGCTATCAAGTGACCATTGAAGGTTCAAGTGACCATCTGTGACCGTTTTGTCTGACAGTGAGAACACTATTGTCCACAAATAAGTTCACACATTTACTACATGCAGTGTTATTGTTGATATTTGAAGGTTTAAAAGGTGGTAAGTTTATTTTGCGTTTCAGTACATCTTGTTCTTACTCCAATGTCAACTTGTTTCAAGAGTTGAATGTTTGAAATAAACCATGAAATTAAAAAAAAAACAATTATAAAAATAAAACTTGTTCAGGATGAGAAATTTCACCACCTGAAGCACATCAAAAAATTGTTGGTATGCAAATTTCATGTACCTGTCATTAACCTTTGATTGCATATAATGAGCAGTTAGTTGCAAGACAATGAAAAGGTGTTAAATTGCAAATCCTGATAACTTTGTGCTGTCATGATGCGTAAATAATGAATATCTGACATCACAATGCTGATGTGTATGAAACACCTGCTCCCCTTGGGAGCAGTCTGGAGGGTGGGGAGGTGGGTGGCAGGGATAGTGGGAGAGGTAGGGCATATATATATATATATATATATATATATATATATATATATATATATATATATATATATATATATATATATATACATATATATATACACACACACACACACTACCTGTCAAAAGTTTTAGAACACCCCCATTTTTCCAGTTTTTACTGAAATGTAAGCAGTTCAAGTCCAGTGAATAACCTGAAATGGTACAAAGCTAAGCAGTAAACTGCCAGAGGTTAAAAAAAAAAAAAAAGTTTAGGCTACCAAAAACTGAAAAATAATGTAAATTTTTTCATCATGACAGTTCATCATGACAATTCCCTTTTCAGGGAACAAGTAATGGGTTAGCAACTGCAGCTGTTTTGCAGCAATGGAAGTCAATTAAGCCTTGAAAGTTGATGCAAACAATTCCTACATGTGTCCCAACTTTTGTTGATTAGTTACAAACCCTCTGTCTGTATAAAAGCAGTGTTGGAACAGACTGTGTTGCTACACCCTCTGAAGCATTATTTGGACAATATTGCATTGCAGGAAGTAGTATATTGCTATCATAATGGTGAGAAAAAGACAATTAACAAAGGAAGACAGACAGAACATTATAATCACAAAGAGTGAAGGTCTTTTTGCAGAGAAATTGCAAAGAAGCCAAGGTGTCAGTGAGTACAGTTTCCTACACCATCAAAAGGCACTTGGAAACTGGAGGAAACTCTGACAGGAAGAGGTCTGGCAGACCCAAAGCCACAACACACTCAGAAGACAAGTTTCTGAGAGTCAACAGCTTGCGTGATTGGCGGCTCACAGGACAGCAGCTTCAAACACAGCTTAACACTGGTCGAAGTAAGGAAGTCTCAGTTTCAACTATGAAGAGAAGACTTCGAGCTGCAGGTTTGACAGGTCGAGTGGCAGTAAGAAAGCCATTGCTAAGATGGCAAAATAAGAAAAAGAGGCTTGCCTGGGCCATGAAGCACCGCCAGTGGACTACTGAAAACTGGAAGAAGGTCTTATGGACCGATGAATCAAAATTTGAAATCTTCAGTTCATCACGCAGGGTTTTTGTACGCCGTTGAGTAGGCGAAAGGATGGTTCCTCAGTGTGTGACACCAACTGTCAAACATGGAGGAGGAAGCGTGATGATCTTGAGCTCTTTTGCTGGATCCAGTCGGCGACTTGCACAGAGTGACTGGCACCCTGAACCAAAAGGGTGACCACAGCATTTTGCAGCGCCATGCAATACCCTCTGGTCTACGCCTCGTTGGTCAGGGGTTCATCCTACAGCAAGATAACGACCCAAAACATACCTCCAGGCTATGTCAGAGCTACATTAGAAGAAAAGAACAAGACAGTAAGTAGGCTTCAAATCATGGAATGGCCAGCACAGTCTCCAGACTTAAACCCCATCGAGCTGGTTTGGGATGAACTGGACAGAAGGGTGAAAGCAAAGCAACATAAAAAATGTGCAACAAAATGTGCAACACATTTGTGGCAACTTCTGCAACAGTGTTAGGAAGAACTTTCAGAACAATATTTGATTTCCATTGCAGAAAGAATGCCACGAGTATGTTCGGCTGTTATATCTGCAAAAGGTGGTTACTTTGACGAGTCAAAAATTTCGATTAAATTTTGTTCAACAAAACGATTCCATGATTTCTTTTTTTTATCTGCAACTGTTTATCTGTTCCATGCTTTAATTTCAGAGTACATTGAAATATTAAACTGCTTACGTTTCAGTAAAAACTGGAAAAATGGAGGTGTTCTAAAACTTTTGAACGGTAGTATATGTTGTGCCATGGCTAATAATTCCCCGTTTTCATCAGGGGTCAGTGAACCACATGCACTGTGGCACATGTAGAGGAGAAAATTGTATGACCCCCTCTCCACTCCCCTGCAAGGGGATTTTTTGTGCACATGACCTGACCTTGGATACTACCAACTCATTTGAAATTTATTTTATTATGCTCTAACATGAACACAAACAACACTGATAAACACCATTTATTTATTACTAGGGGGGTATGCTTACACATTGTGTAAGCTGTTAGGGTTAGGGTTAGCATTATGGTTAGGTTGGGTTAGGGTTAAGGTTAGTGTTGACTGCTGACCCAAGTCCTCACTACCAAAGTCCTCATTAATGCTGACCCAAATCCTCACTACACATTGTGTAAGCATACGAACCGTGCTTCCCCATTGTCTCGGGTCACTCATCTGCATTTGATTTTTCATTTATTTATCTTCTTTCTTTTTTTTCATTTATTTATATTTTCATTTACGGAAGTTTTCCAATGGTTCTGTGATTTTTCCCGGTGTACCCACTTCGATGTCCGTCAGCACACAAAATTACCATGCTTCCCTATTGTCTCGGGTCGCTCACCTGCATTTTTCTCATTTATTTCGATGTTCATTTACGGATGCTTTCCGATGGTTCTGTGATTTTTTTTCCGGTGTGTTGGCTTCGATGTCCATCTGCATGCAAAATTTCAGCTTGCTACGTCATAATATATACCCGATCTTTAATATCAGTCAGTGAGTCGGTCAGTAGTTAGAAAGAGAGAGAGATATATATATATATATATATATATATATATATATATATATATATATATATATATATATATATATATATATATATATATATATATTGTTGTGGTTGAGGAAATTCGCAAACCACTATTCAGGTCCCATAGGTGAGATATCTCTGTAAGTACATGTGTAGTTAGCCCAAACCCGTTGTTTAGAGGGAATAAATGTGATTCATTCGGGTTGCGACCCTTTAAGATCGCCGTTTTTCTGTTCTATCTTTATTTTGAACCAACCACGTCTCAACCGCCATCACACAACAACCACCAACTGCAACGCCGCTTCACAACAACAACAACGCCAACAGCCACGACCTTTACCGTCACGGCTCGCTCCCGTAAACACCGCATCACCACCATTCCAAGCGTCGCCATGGCCATCACCGCCACTTTAGGCCCTCCACCACCTTCACCTCTCCTCCTTCTGCGGCCATTCCCGCGCCGCTTGTGAACGCCGAGCGTCAGGCTGTCCTGGCCTCGTACAGGGCGCGCGCTGAGCCGCGGGTACAAAGAGCGGGCTTTCCGAGGGGAAGTCGGATCAAGAATGATTCACGCCCACTTCCGATCCGTCCAATCATTAAGCGCGGGGCGATTTGGCCCCGCCTCCAGGCGCGTCGGAGTAGAATCGATATATGCAAATTCGCGGATCAGGAATGATTCACGCCCACTTTTCCTCCGTCCAATGGGCGAGCGTGGCTCCGCCCCTGAGCGCATCCTGATCCGGAAATCTGCATATGGGTTCTCCTGTCGCACTATAAAGCGCCAAGCGCGGGGCGAATTGAGTCAGTTGAGAGTTTCTGCTTCGGGCTCGGGCGAGTTGGAGAGGTGTGGCAGCAGCAGCGGCAGTGGCAGCGAGAGAGTTTCTGTTTCGGGCTCGGGCGAGTTGTGGTGGCGGCGAAGAGTGGCAGCAGCAGTCAAGACGGGTCTGGAGGAGAGTCGGTCTGTCGGGGAGCTGCAGAGAGGAGAAGCCGGGAACGCGGTCGAGGGCGCAGTGGAGTCGCTCCTCACGAGACCCAAGCAAGCCAGCTATCCTCTTTCCCCAGAGCATCAACAACCCCCCCCCCGTTTCTCCCCCCACCCCCCGCGCTGAGATAGTGCGAAAAGGGGGGCCCCGTTCCCACCCCATTCCAGGCAGTGCCAGCGAGGAGCACGGAGTCGGGGCGCCGCCGCCATTTGCGACTCATCACAAGACGGGTAGGCTCTACGCGGTCTCGCGCCCACAGACCACGTCTGCCCCCTTGTATTCGAGGGTGGCCCTTTTCTTTTGATTTTGAGTATATGTGTTGTCGGCGCCGTCTGTAAAGTAAAACTGTGTAAGTGTTGCCGTGTGCTCGCGTAGTCGGTCGTAGATCTGTATTGTGTTTCTTTTGTTGCAATTGCTTTTGGTGCATAATTGTTGTGTTTCTTTTACATTTGCTTTTGGTGCATAATTGTTGTAATTGTATATGTGTGCTTTCCGTTTGCCGCGGAATAAATGTGAATTATGTTGAACTGTTTTTCCCGTTTCGCTTCGTCTTTTCTTTAATTGAATCTCCATCTTACTTCACGTAAAGGGTTGGTCGTGGGCTAAATACGCCCAGTAATTAATCGGAACCGTCGAGGTCGACGATATAACACCACTCGGTTATCCCGATAGTACGGAACGGGTCGCTTAAAGTGGCCCGTGTCCGAAGTCGACCTGTGGCGAGGTGCGATCGCCCGGTCTACCCTCCGTGTGGGTACTTAGGTAGGTCGAATTTGGCGAACAACCCTATCCCACGTGGGGGGCCGATTGGCACGATCGTGGTGAGGCCGAAAGGCCCACCCGTGACTAATTCCCGGCGTTAGTCCGAGAGGGTCACGACGGAATTGTCCGTCCGGTGGGCGACGTGCCGCGATTCGAGTTACGTGGCCGCTCGCACGCCGGCGGGCGCGAATTCGCAACAATATTCATATATGATGTCATAAAAGGTGCTGTTAGTGGGTGGACATGGATACACTTGCTCCATTACATATAGACTAGCAGGGATCTGTGGAAATTCCACATAATGTAGAATAGGCCTTTGTCCTCAACCCGCCCTCCCCCCTCATGAACCCGAAGTCCTCACCCTCCCCCCTCCCAACCCAAAGGCATCAATCCCCTCCCCACTCCAAACCTTCATACCCTCTCTCCACTCGTCACGTATAAATCGTGGGTGGAGTCAGGCAAACTGTCCAACCAATGGATGGAATGGAATGGAATGTTAAACAGACAGACAGACAGAGACACAAATGAAAAAGTGTATTATTATTAAGATTATTGCTGACTCATACACATCAGCATTGTAATGACAAGCATTGTGCATTGTATCATAACAAGAATTGTGCATTGTGTCAGCGTCAACAAGAGAGGTGAAGCTGATGAAGCCAGTTTGCAGATCACTAAAGTTTAACAATTCAAATGCCCACTCTGTGTATAACTATATTTGCATACATAATGATAGCTGATCCGTAAATATAGAACCCCAGAATCAAAATCCCATGTATTGTATTAATATGATCACTGTCAATTTATGTCCTCATATGTTCATATCAAAATACATGCTGTCTCTTGAACCTATATGTGCTATATGTGAAAAGCTCCTTGGAAGGGTAATCAAAATATGTGGCTTTGATTTATGAAGAAGGACCTTTCTGGACCTGCGGCAGGGCCATGATGAAGTTGTAAGCATTGGCGTCACGTGCTGCACGTTCAATGGCCTCCATGGAGATATCAGGCTGGCCATAGCGTATGTTCTCAGCGATGGTGGTAGCAAACAAGACAGGTTCTTGTTCTACGACTCCCATTAGTGAGCGAAGCCAGGTGGTGTTCAATCCTCGTATATCATGACCATCTAAAGTTACCTGTTAGGGTCAGAGAGTCAGCATAAGATCGAGGGAGGCCAAATATTACAAGGGAATATTTTTTGGGGGAAATTAATCTGGAGGTAGAAATCATAATTTACATTAGCTGTGTTAAAAAAGAAGAAAGGGATAGAGGTTTAAGTACTATGTATTTTAATAAGGCATTATATTTTATAAGGATGAAAGATGAAGACCAGGTTGCACCTTCATCAAAATGGCCACCAATTTTTTTTATTTATTTTTTGACTGTATAAAGACAAGAAAACAAGTTAAAAGTATACTATATAAAGAACAACAAAAAACCCAGGTCGAAAAACCAGTTAAAACCAGTACACATTTTCAACTGGTCTCTATTGTTTCTAATTGGTCTTTAACTGGTCTCTATTGGTTTCAACTGGTACCAGTTAAATTCAGTCACAATTCCAATTTCCCAGTTGAAAAAACCAGTAGCTCATATTTGTACCAGTTAAAGTCTTACTGGTTCCAGTTGATACCAGTTGCAATGTACTGGTCCCAGTTGATACCAGTTGCAATGTACTGGTCTCCCAGTTGATACCAGTTACAATGTACTGGTCCCAGTTGATACCAGTTAGTTCAATACATGTATTTCAACTGGTAATATATCACTCTATTCCAATTTCCATATTAAAACCAGTAAGAAACCAACTGGCTTTACTGGTACCAGTTGGCTACTGGTTTTCAACTGGTACCAGTTGACCAGTAAGCGACTGGTCTTTACTGGTTTTTTGACCTGGGAAGCTAATTGTTTCAACCGCATGCTGGCTTTCAACTCCGACTAATCAAGACATGCGCATAAGCCTAAATACAAACTTCAAGGTAAGGGGACAGTGAACAATGGGGATGAAGGTAAGGATCTTGGGGAGTGGGTGGGTGTAAAGAAGCAGGGTAGTTTGGGGAAGATAGAAGTAAAGAGACAACATTGGATTTTCCCCAAACAAGAATTGAGAAAACGCAAGTTTACCTGCATGGGTAAAGAAGCTGTTGCTGACGTTTCAGGCATCATCGTTTGTCAAAGCAAACATTTTTGCCTGGTTTTTAGGGTAATGTACCCTGCTTTTGAGAAATGGGCCTTGCTCTTTTTTGGGTAATGGAACACAGAGTCGACTGTTTACTGGACTCTGTCCTTCTCACCCGAGATTGCATTGGAGATGGGACCAGATAGTATCAGTCCACACGTTCTCAAATCCTGTTTTTGCCATTCTTGCTCCCCACCCTCATATCACTCCCCTCCACCATGTGCCCCATTCAAACCTCTCTTTTTGCCAAATCCCCTCTGCATACAAGTCGGCAAACATCACTCCCATCCAAAAGAAGGGTGCAAAAACAGATACGGTACTACCAACTATCTAAACCAGTGACCTTATACTTCCAATTGCAAGCAAAGTAATGGAATCCATCATTTCTTCTGACGTCTTTCCGATTTTCAAGCAACCTGGTCTCCAACCACAAGTTTGAATTCTGTCATGGTCACTCAAATGTATACATGTTGCTGCTCCTCCGTCACAATGATTGAGGCCCTAAATCTCAATCTACACTTCAGGACTCCCTGGACGTATCTCAGGCATTCAACACGGTCTGATATATCCTACTTTGCTTGCCAAGCTCTCTGCCTGTGGTAGAGAAAGCTGCCTTCATTCATGGATTTCTGACTTACTCCACTCTCGCAGTCAATGTGTAATCATTGAAACCTTCTCCTCACCTATCCCTGTGGAGGCTTGAGTTCCCCGAGGCAGTGTGATGGGTCCAGTCTTGTTCCTCAACTTTATTAATTACCTGTCCCATACTCTGAAAAACCCTCTCTTCCATTTTTTCAGACAACTCCAGACAATGTGTCTTGCAGTAACCCCTTCTACTGCTAGGTAGACAGCAGCTGCATCACTCTCTACTGATCTGGAAATCAATGGACGCTGGGCGGATAAATGGAACATGTCCTTCAAACCTAGAATATCTCAGTCTCACCCTATCACTCTGAAAGAATCGTCAAACGAAACCACCTATTTCGTTCGTCATCCACTGGAATAAGACCTATCTCTTGAACTTCTAGGCCTTACCATCAGCCATGACATTTTCTGGGCCAACCACATAGCAAAGTTTCCCGACAAAGCGAGCCACTGGGCATTCTCCATTGCATTCCATTCCAAATGGCATTCTGCATTGCTCCATGTCTTTCCATGGAAAATCAGAGCTACTCACAGTCTATGCCTTTGTCTATAGCTCAATAGAGTGCTGCTCTCTGCTCTGGACTTGTGCATCAGCTTTGCATCTGTCGCTGTTAGATTCTTTGGAATCTAAAGCTCAGAATTATTTCAATGTCCCATGATGAGGCCAAAGCACAAGGTCTGTTTCTGTCACATTGCAGCCAGGTCAGTGGTCTCCGTTTTCTACCGTCTATTCTCGAACATTACTCCCTTTGCTCTCTCAGTCCTCTGACCTTCCCTACCTACTCCAGAATGCACTCATGCTTCCAGTAACCCCATCCTGGTTAAATTTCCAAAATCCAGGCTGACTACACACCTCAACTATCTTACTCCTCGCTTCTCCCATCTATGGAATCATCTTCCAGAGGCTGCTCTGTGTCCCTTTCCTCCAGGACTTCAAGCAAGCAGTGCACGATATATACACATACATATATTACAGTGTAAGAGAAGAAACATAACAGGGGAGAAGATAAATGGAAGAAAAAAAAAATCTACAGCAGTTAACTCAGCAGCCAAGATGAAGAAACTTCATTACTCGTGAAGACTGAAACACGAGGAGATAAATCAGCAGTAAGGTTGGCCAACAAACAAGTTCAACATCTCATACCATGCCCTTCTGTGGATCATAAAACCGCTGGATGAGCTGGACGACCGTGCTTTTGCCAGCCCCACTTGACCCCACAAAAGCAGTTGTCTCCCCAGCCTTTGCAATCACATTCATGTTAACAAGTGCCTGTTGTGCGAAATGGCCAAAATTAGGGAAGAGGAAGAGTGGGAACAGACATAAGGAGGAGAATACAAGCGGTTTAACATTCAAGGGAGGTTGTACAAGTGATAATGAAACTTGAGGAAACGGCACAGGGTGGGTGAAGAAAATGTACGATGTGGAAGGGATGAGAAAAAGAAGCCGTAACAGAAGGAACTAACTGATGATTCATTAGCCAGACAACACACTGATTGTGCCCTCACATCAAGTTCTGTTCTTGATGGGTAACTGAAAGTCACGTTGTGCAACTCAATGTCGCCCTTCACCTTCTCCAATGTGTAGCCATTTTCTGACATGCAATCAATTAATGATTCCTGAAAGTGTGGGCATAGTACAGACATGTACTCACGGTTAATAGGAAACATCATATGGGGGAAGGGAGGGGGATCACTTTAAAATCTCTCTTAAAAAGACTGTATTTCACAGAATTATACAATTCCCACCAAGTGACCCCTTTAGCACTGGTTTATTTATTTATCAAAAGAATGTCCAAATGTTTTTGTTTCACTGCCACAAAATCCCTCATGAATGTTATCTTTGCCCCCACCTTAGATGTCTGACGTTCATGAGAAACAGTGACCAGAATATTTTGTTGAAATGGATCGGAACAGAGCTCACCCTGTCAATGGTATTGAATACCGGTGTGGCAGCTCCACGTCCTGTCGCAAAAGCCTCAAGGCAGGGTGAAGCCTGACCAAGGTTGATCGCTCCCACCAGGACACCAAAGAAAACCTACGGGTTCCATAAAAGGTTGATCATCATATTTATGATGATGATTATGATTGTTCAAAGCAATTTCTTTTCCCCAGGTGCAGGACGACTTAATTTTTCAGACCATTGAGATACACAAATGATATATGCATCCTCAAAGTAGAGAAGATCAACACAAATCTGAACATTTATCAAGTCTTAAGCCTCACTGCAATGAAAATTATCACTTTCTTCGTTCTTGTCCGCAGTTCTCTTGCCCTGGTACACGGCGCATTTAAGAAGAGTCATTGATAAGCAACTTGCATTCTCCATGTGGAGAACAAACCAGACTGTTGACAACCTCACTTAACTTTACGAGGCTCACAAGAAGTGCATAGCTGCCCTAAGGCATGATGAAGCCCAATACCGAACTCCTTAAAATCAAAAACTTTCTCATCTGTTGCCGTCATCTCTGACCCAATGAAGACTTGCCAAGTTAGTTTCAGGATTATGCCTCCATGACATACCCCCCCTCACAAAGGATGTCCACATGACAGCCACTTTATAAGAAAATGCAGGGTGCCTGAACTCTGTCTTTGCCTGGAAAGCCAGGGATCCCAACCAAACACCCACAATCTCCATTCTGCCTCACTTCATATAAACCATGATCCTTTCCACAGATACAGTTGCAAAGTTCCTGGCTGACCTACATACCTCTGGTGACATGCACCCTTCTTGGGCCTGGTCATCTGACAACGGCCTTTTAGTGGTCGCGAAGCCACGCGTCAATAAGAATGCATCGTTCAAAATAATTATTGATATTTCCTGTTTAGGATAAACATACCTGCAGCAAAGTTCCAGGGGAATATTGGTTGGCGATGACGAGGCTGGAGCCATACCAGAAAGCAAGTGCATAGCACATGAAGATGATGAACCACATGTATCCTTGGAAGAAACCCAAGATCATACCTTTACGTATTCCCCACTGCTGCGCAAACACCAAGTTACTGTCATATCTGTGTGGGTTATGCAAAGGGAATGAAACAACAAAATAAATTATTATAACGCTTTATGATTACACTACATTTCACACATTTTTCAAATGTGCAAAAGATGTGTTTATATCAAATTTTCAACAACAAACATGTGCTACCCTACTACATCAATGGTACTTACTGTTCAAATTAAAAAAAAAAACAGCCAACAAATGTTTGGCTTCTACAAACTGATGAAATAATACAAACAAACTTCTACAAACCGAAAAAACCACTAACCATGGAAAGTGTGAGTATGTCTCACTCATTGCCTTACATCAGCCCAGCCTAAACATGCCGTTTAAAAACAACAACTCTTTAACAGCCATTTCGGACCAAGTGAGAAAGAATGAATAACTCACAGGAACTCCCAGTGTATGTCCAGCTACCTGTCTTTTGTGTTTTTATGTTGGCCACATTTTTCTCAGTGCTGATACTGAAAGTAACGATAGGTTTTAGATTCAGTTTAATAATGTTGTAATGGTTGTAGAGTGTGACGGTGGTAGCGGCATACTGATGGCTAGAGCAAACGCTCTCAAGTTTGAGAGGGCGGTGGTTCGAACCCGACCCCAGTCGAGTCATACCAAAGACTTTGCAAATGGTGTGTTACTGTTACTGCTCAGCATTTAAAAGGGATACAGCATGGACAAACAACCATAGGTTAGCAACTATTGCACAGGCTTGATGGGCCTAATGGCCTCCTCCTATGCTGAAGCTCATTTGAAGACAATGCATATTTATTTATTTGCATTTCAATAAAATAGACATTATCAAAGCTTTTTGACTTCCGCTCCTCAGGATAAAACCTGCAAGCAGATGAAGATGAAGCACCAAACTCTCGTTTATAAATTTACAATGTAATGTCCTCAACATTGATTGGTTGAGAGAAAGAAAGTACAGGATTATCTGCTTGGTGGAACTACAAAGCATCATGAATAATGAGTAGGCAGAGATGAATCACCAAAGTACCAACAGAACAATAATGCTAATTCACTGAGGGCTAGTTGGGGGGGGGGGGGGATGATGGTTTTCATGATGACTCGATGTTGACTGTGGTGGAGTTGTCACACAGTCAGGCCATCATAGTCAGAATAGACATTAAGTTCGGCCAATTTTTTTCTGTCAACAAAATTAATGGGATTAGTTGACCTGATGAATGTGGCCTCCATTGCATGAAGGTGAGCAAAACTGCATCCTCTATTTAGGTTTTTAAACCAGCCAATACGATATTGCTCTGCACATTGAGGATTATTCAGTCAATGGTGACCAATTGCAGAGGCACGGGGAAGAGTCGTCATACTATGTACACTCTTTCAATCCCGAGTTGGTAGTCTCTGTTCGGTTAATTGACTCCGTCTGATCCCCAAAAGGACCTGTTGTTCAATGCGATCCTTCACTTTCAAAGATGTGCGGCCCACATACCTAGCATCAAACTGGCACTGAAATTCGAAAGTAATGTTACTTTATATGAGAGGCGGGCAGAACATCTGTTTGGACTGACGGAAGCAACTGACGGGTGGTGAAAAAAAAAATCACTCGTAGTTGAACAGCATAGTAAGAATGAGACTGTCTGTTTGATCTGGTTTTCAAACCGCTAAGACACTGCCTTTCCAAGGTAGACGTAGGTATACGGGACATTCACCAGGTTTGATTATCGGATTTTTTGGTGGGTTCAGGAATTTGTATATATTTATATATCTACTCGTATGTTGATGATCTGTTCAGGATACCCATGACCAAGAAGAATACTCTTGATGGCCTCAATTGCAGCATGGACTTTATCTGTGGAGCAGATCTTTCTTGCTCTATTGACCAAGATACCAATCAATCTAATCTTGTATCTCGAGGAACTGCAAGAGTCCCACCTCCTATACTGTCCGGTAAAAGTAGACGAACGGAAGACTGTGGTTTTATCAGCGTCAGCTGATTTCTCAACTAAGATGTCCAAGAAGGGAAGTACGCCGGTGCATTCCATCTCTCAGGTGAACTCTAGGGATGGATGGAGAGAGTTCAGGTATGCCAAGAAGACTTTACATGCTGAGGTCGACTCAAAGAGACAGCAAAGATGTCATCTACATACTGACAATAGATGGAGGAGGGGTTGAACTCCAGGGTGTGGATCTGGAAAGGCACGTTTTTCTCAGTAACCTACAAAGATGTTTGCCAAGACGGGACCTCGAGGAGATCCCATCACGACACCATCGATCTGAGTATACATTGAATCTTTGAAACTGAACTCGACAGAACGGGTCGCCATATTAATTAATTCAACAAAGACTCAGAGATCTGTGGAGGTGTCAAGTCACTATGATACAGAAGTTGCACACAGATTTCAATCACTTCTGCTTGTGGTTACATTCGTGAATGGACTGGCTATATTATATGAGCACATTGTAGAATTCTTGCTTAGGTGTGTGACGCACCGTATGGCATCGGCGAAGGTGAAGGAACCCACAATTACCTGTTCTGAGACACTGCCCAGTGCTGGCTGTAATAGTTCACATAACCATCTGGCGAGATCGTGCTGTGCAGAGCCAGTCATTGAAAGGAACACAATCTTTATGAGTCTTTGGCAGACCATACATCCTCGGTTTTTTTTGCGATCCGACAGGTCTAATTATGTCATAAACTTCCTTGGAGAAGCATACTCATTTGCAGAGTTGCAATAGTCTTTTCGCCATTTGTTTCTCCAAACGAGATGTGTGTCACGTTCAGTTGTATTTCCTAGGTGTCGGAACTTGGACACAGTGCTCAAAATCAGCCATTTTCTCAACGTAGTTGTCATGGTTGTAGAGTGTGGTGGTGGTGGTGGTGGTTGTAGAGTGTGCTGGTGTAGTCTATATTTACCCTCGCTGAAGGATAGAGTATTGCGTTTGGGTCTGTCTGTTTGTTTGTCCGCACAGAACCTTTGCGTTTTTCTCTGCAACAGCTTGTCAGATGGAGACGAAATCAGCCAACGCTTATAAAACCACAATCTACCGTAAGTTTCCTTTAATCGACAGTGTACTAGGTGGGACTCTTGCAGTTCCTCGAGATACAAGATTGGATTGATTGGTATCTTGGTCAATAGAGCAAGAAAGATCTGCTCCACAGATAAAGTCCATGCTGAAATTGAGACCATCAAGACTATTCTTCTTGATAACACTAAACAACAAAAAAATTTTTACTGGAGATGTGTAAAGTGATTTAGACTAATTTGGGTACGTTGATTTCAAAAATCATAACCGTTTTGCTGTATCACGTCAGGATTTTCAGGAACAGAAATATTCCCATTGCCTAGAAGTCAGGATTTCAATGAAATTTACATATGTCTTTAACATGTCTATTTCGTACAATTGTTGTTAACTTGTGTTATATTTCTTTCTTTCAGATAAAGATGAGTAGGCGTTCCTGTACCAATCATCCTGACAACTTCTGTTATGTCTGTGGTCGGTATACCAAAAAAGATCAACAGCGAAGTATATCTACAGCAGTGAAAATGAAGGCCGCCTACTTTCACTACTTCGGGTGTAAGGTGGGGGACCAAGAACAGAGCTGGGCACCACACATCTGCTGCACAAGCTGTCACACAACCTTGACTCAGTGGTTGGTGGGCAAGCGCGCGAGCATGCCATTTGCGGTGCCCATGATATGGCGTGAGCCGCAGAATCATCATGATGATTGTTATTTCTGCTGCACAAGCATCGCCGGCTTCAACAAGAAGAATAAGGTCACATCAAGTACGCTGACTGCGTCTCTGCTCGTAAACCTGTGCCTCATGATGACGAGAACCCCGTTCCAACACCTCCAGCTGATCAGAACATAGCTGTAAGCAGTGGTGAAGAGGATGGTGATGATGAACCTTTTTGAACCCGACACTCAAGAATCACACCTTCTGAACCAGCGAGACTTAAATGATCTTGTAAGAGATCTCCCGCTGTCAAAGGCGAAAGGCAGAGCTGCTTGGATCAAGGCTGCAGCAGTGGAATCTACTTGAACCTAACACCAAGATATCCTTGTTCAGAGCACGTCACAGAGACATGGCTGAGTTCTTTGAGATGCAAGACACGATGACATTCTGCAGTGACATCAACGGTCTGTTGAAAGAACTTGGGTGTGATCACGATCCTGCAGACTGGCGCCTCTTCATCGACTCGGGGAAGAACAGCTTGAAGGCTGTTTTGCTCCACAATGGCAACAAGAAACCATCAGTCCCACTGGCTCACGCGTTCGGCATGACAGAGACCTATGAGACTATGCGGCAGCTGCTTGATTCCATCAAGTACAATGACTTCAACTGGCACATCTGCGGAGACTTGAAAGTGGTGGCGCTGTTGTTAGGGCTGCAGTCAGGCTACACGAAATACATGTGCTTCCTTTGTCTCTGGGATAGCAGAGACGACAAGAATCACTGGACGAAGAAAGATTGGGAAGAGCGAAAAGAGCATGTACCTGGTCGACACAACGTGAAGCATGTCGCCCTTGTCGACCCAGCCAAGGTTTTCCTTCCACCACTCCACATAAAGCTCGGCTTGATGAAAAGTTTTGTACGGGCAATGGATCTGAATGGGCGTGGGGTTTTATACCTCAAGGAAAAGTTTGGCAACACCTTGTCGGAGGCCAAGTTCAAGGCTGGTGTCTTTGTTGGACCGCAAATCCGACAGATTATGAAGGACGAAACTTTTCCGACAACTCTAAACCCCAAAGAGCTGGCAGCGTGGAGGAGCTTCAAAGCTGTGACGGACAACTTCTTGGGGAACGAGCGCGCGGACAACTATGAAGAAATAGTGCAGCAGCTGCTGGAGTCCTTCAGGAAACTTGGCTCCAGGATGTCCCTGAAAATCCATTTCCTACACCAGCACCTGAACTTCTTCCCTGACAACTTGGGAGCAGTCTCGGACGAGCACGGCGAGCGATTCCACCAAGAGATTTCACTCATGGAGACACGTTACCAATGGCGGCACAACCCGAACATGATGGGCGATTTCTGCTGGTTCCTGCATCGTGAAACTGACACAGAGCAGCACAAACGCAAAGCCAAATGCCTAAAGCATTTTTAATTACATTCTAGTGGAGTTTTTCTGTAATTTCTATAATTTTGAAGCATTCATGATGAAATAAATGAATAAATGAATTTTTGTAAATTTCATTGAAATCCTGACTTCTAGGCAATGGGAATATTTCTGTTCCTGAAAATCCTGACGTGATACAGCAAAACGGTTATGATTTTTGAAATCAGCGTACCCAAATTAGTCTTAATCACTTTACACATCTCCAGTAAAAAAAAAATTTTGAAATTTGTTGTTCAGTGTAATGGGTATCCTGAACAGATCATCAATATATATATATATATACAAATTCCTGAACCCACCAAATAATCCAACAATCAGACCTGGTAAATGTCCGGAATACCTATGTCTACCTTGGAAAGGCAAAGTGTCTCAACGGCTTGAAAACCAGATCAAACAGACAGTGTCCCATTCTTAGAATGCTGTTCAACCATGAGCGATTTTCATTACCCACTGGTTGCTTCTGTCAGTCCAACAAGATGCTCTGTCTGCCTCGCATCACTGCATCCTCCAAGTAAGATTATTTACGAATTTCAGTGCCATTGTGATGCTAGGTATGTGGGCCGCACATCTTTGAGGTTGAAGGACCGCATTGAACAACAGGTCCCTTTGGGGATCAGACGGGGTCAGTGAACCGAACAGAGACAACAAAACTCGGGCTTGTAAGAATGTACATAGTATGACAACTATTCCCTGTGCCGCTTCAATTGGTTACCATTGACTGAATAATCCTCAATGTGCAGAGCAATATCGTATTGGCTGGTTTAGATTCCTGAGTGGAGGATGCAGTTTAGCTCACCTTCGTGCAATGGAGGCCACATTCATCAGGTCAACCAATCCCATTAATTTTGTTGACAGAATTTGTCCAAACTTTTTATCTATTCTGACTATGATGGCTTGACTGTGTGACAACTCTACCAGTCAACATTGAGTCATCATGAAAACCACCACCCCACCACACCACCTCCCAACTTGCCCTCAGCTAATTAGCATTATGTTTCTGCCGGTACTTTGGTGATTCATCTCCGCTTAATTATTATTATTCAGAATAGTTCATTTCCACATTCTCATTATTCATGATACTCTATGGTTCCACCAACCAGGTAACCAATCTTTCTCTCAACCAATCAACATTGAGGACATTACATTGTTACTTCATAAACGAGAGTTTGATACTTCTTCTTCATCTGCTTGCGGGTTTTATCCTGAGGAGTGCAAGTCGAAAAGCTTTGATAATGTCTATTTTATTGAAATGAATATTTAAATTTTGGTGTACGAATAAAATGTTTATTTATTCATTCACTTATCATATTGGAATTAAGGAGTAGTAATTTGTGTTTTCCTGCATAATCATACAATTCAAATTTGTTATAAAAGTTAACTTTAATGAGCTGTAACTTTGAATGAACAATGGGAATGTGCAGTGTGCAGTAATTAAATTAATTGGTTTATGTTTGTACTGTATATGTGCTTCCTCTGTTCCATCACCAATTTGTATCTTGCTTGGTGAGCAGGTGAATTCAAGCAAATTCATTTTCACAATTTCAAGGGCTTATCACAAGGACAATCCTTGTGATTGTATTACAGCGACAGCACGAAGGCCTTTTGTACCATCATTCCTTCAGAAAAGTCAATTGGACCTTTTGGACAGTACCAAAGCTCCAGCTCACCATGTTGTATGTTTGCAGCATTGTAGTCCATATTTGCCCTCACCGCAGGAGAGGGTATTGCGTTTGGGTCTGTTTGTTTGTCCGCACAGAACTTTCGTGTTTTTCTCCGCAACCGCTTCTCGGTTTGAAACAAAATTTTCACCATCGGTGCAACGACGAATGTAGAATGTTTTAATCATAATTATGACGTTATTGGTCACGTGGTGTGCAGCCATGTTGGAAAAATGGGAAAAATTTGGAGCACTGCATCTCTGAAACCGTACCAAGGAAAAAATTGAAACTTGGCACACGGCACGTACTCCTGAATCCTGATGGGGAATAAGTGTGATTTTTTTGACGCCATAGGTGCCTTCATTATGACGCCATAATTGCAGATATAGAACGTTACATTTGATCAGTATGAAAAATTTTGAGGGTCATCTAGGGATAAAATGGTCCACAGAAGAAAAAAAAATTGATGATGTCATTGGTCACGTGATTCGGCAGCCATATTGTTTTAAAAAGAGAAACACCCTCAAAAATCTTCTTATCTGAAGTGGCTGAACAGATCGAAGTGAAACTTTACATGTATCGTATGACGGCCTATCAATTAGGAACAAAATGTTCAGATATATGATGTCATAGGTCACATGATTTAGCAGCCATATTGGATTTACCATCAAACCTACAAAAAATCTTCTTCTCATGGGTCAGAACGGCTGGACAGATTGAGGCAAAACTTCACACAAATGTTCCCCAAGCCATGGGTGTACAAGTTTGTTAAGGAATAATTGATAGGTCACATGATTTGGCAGCTGTATTGGATTGAAGAAAAATATTAAATATTTTCTCTGGAACTGCTTAATCAATTGACATGAAACTTCACAATTATGTTCTTGTGGCGATGGGCTATACATTTTTAAAATTTTAACGAGATCAGACGCATGGTCTGGTAGCCAGAATTATTTAATTTTTTGATATGGGTTCTTGTTTTTGATTGTTTTGTTTTTTTTAATAAGGCTCACTTAGCTGTGCCTGGATGGGTTTGAGGGTACAGGAGTAGCAGCTGAAATACGAATCCTATCCAGGTTCCTCCTGATGACTTCATCTTTGCATTTTGCTTGTTCAGGTTCCTTCTGATTATTCAATGCAGGACTGATACCTATTTGGTCTTCCATTTGATTTAAATTGAATTTATTTTAATCCCATTCTCAATTCAATTGAATAATAATCTATCTATAATTCCAGCAATGTGTGTGTGTGTGTGTGTGTGTGTGTGTGTGTGTGTGTGTGTGTGTGTGTGTGTGTGTGTGTGTGTGTCCGCTGTTTCTCGCCAACCACTGGTCCGATCTAATTGAAACTTGCCAGATATATTACTGGGGACCTGAGTATGTGCCTTTTCAAGGTTTGATATTAATCGGACAAGTGCTCCCAAGTTATGGCCATTTATTTACCAACCAATGACAAGATATGTTGCTCCGGCCATTTATTTACCAACCAATGACAAGACAGGTTTCTGCGTTGGCGTGGCCGTTGGGGAAGAGATCCTCAGCTGCGCTCCCCATTATGGGTTACAACGTAAGGACTTCTGGATTGTGATGACTTCGTGTATTCTAATAATTTCTCGATTTCTTATGCGCATTTATAGAAAAACACAATGCCCCAATCCAGTCGTCGTTTACGAGAGCGAAGGAACAGCCTATGTGTTTTGTTTGAAAGAAAGAAAAAAATTGGGGGGGGGGGGGTTGTTTTTTTGTGCACGTACATTTCTTTTGTTTTTTTTTCCTCTTCTCTTCTCTGTGTTTTTCCTTGCGATGACATTGCGAAAAGGCAAAATACGTTGGCGCTAATTGAATAATTGGCCATTAAAAATAAATTGCGAATAATCGTAACTACGTTATGCAAACTTCCGGACAGTGAGGACTTAACTTCGCGTAGGCCGATGCGCGGCCGGCCGACGATGACGTCACATGTCGTGCTGGTTACGATGGGGATCGATCGGTGCCTTAGTTACTGTGGCGTAGGAGTGGCAATGGTCAATGGCAGCGAATGTCATGGCAAGCAAAGACAGGGAGGTAAACTTGATTTTAATTAACTCTGTGCATGTAAGTATCACAGCAGTTGTGACTTCAATACAAGTGATAATTCGTGGAATGCATGTGAATATTCCATACGGGCACGCATTACTTCCGGATGGTGATGACACTGTATTATAATAATTTCTTATGCGCATTTATAGATAAACACAATACCCCAATTCAGTCGTCGTTTACAAGAGCGAAGGAACGGCTTGTGGTTGTTTCTGGCTCACGGTTTGAAAGTTCTCTTTTCGGGGAGGGGGGGGGTTGCACATACGGGCACGCAAGAGCGAAGGAACGGCCTGTGTGTTTGTTTCTGGCTCACGGTTTGAAAGTTTATATATTTTTTGGGGGGGTTGCACGCACGGCCACGCACATACGGGCACACGAGAGCGAAGGAATGGCCTGTGTGGTTGTTGTTTCTGGCTCGCGGTTTTTAAGTTTTTTTTTTTTTTTTGCACTTACGGGCACGTACTAGTGAATAATAATTTTTAAAAAACGTCATGGGTCAGGGTCAGGTATCCAATCAAAGTGGGATATCTTGGTACCCGGTCATCACTGCCAGCAGTTATAAAGTGGCAGTTCTAATTATGTCTCTTATTAATTACGTAACACACCAGTACACAAATGCCACACAAAAGAAGGCCTGGTGAGGGTCTGCAATCTCTGATTGCTCTTTAACCTCCACCATAGAAGATTGGAGGTTACTGTTTTCACCCCTTTCTGTTTGTTTGTTTGTGAACAGTATTACGGAAAAAACTCCGACGGATTTCGACGAAACTTGGTGGGGGGATTAGGTATGGTCCAAGGATCATGCCATTAGATTTTGGACTTGGTCCAAAATCCAATATGGCCGCTATGGCGGCCATTTTGAAAAAAATATTTGAATTTTTTTTTTTTTTGCATTTCTACATGTTTTAAGTGATTTCCACCCCCCCGCCCCCCCCCCCAAAAAAAATAATTAGAGAAAAAAATTTTTGCAACTTTTTTTTCAACAAAATTGCTTTTTTCTACATGTTATAAGTATTTTCCAACAAAAAAAAAACATGCCAAAATTATAATTGCGGCTGCTTTTGGAACTTCAGGTGGATATACCTACATAAAATCAATTTCTTTCTCAAGGAATCTAGTTATGACAAATGAATTGAGTATGTAAAAGTTAAAAGTAAAAGGGAAAGTTGCAAACTATAACTCTGTGAGTACTGTTGACGTCAAATTGAATGAATAGGATATCAGGTTCACTTGAGTGACCTAGCAGTATTGGCGGCGGAGGTTTTGCACTCAACCGAGTGCTCCCCTCTAGTTTTTGTTATGTAATTGCATGATTTTTGCAGAATATAGCTTCAAGTGATCTCTGCTATCTGAGAATGTTACAAATATTATACTTAAAACTAAAAACAATTTTGGAAGAATTTTGCTCGCATTTTAAGAAAGGAACAGGAATGTGCATGCAGAATGAGGGCAAACAGCGAAGAATGACATATTCAGAGAAAAATAAACTAATTCCTTCTAAATATCTCAGGGGATGCGAGTTGGACAGGCGATAGTGATGGACCAGGACATGTAGGAGTCATGCTGTTGCTGTTTTGATTGTGGTTTCTGTGAAGTCGGTGATGGCATAATAGTGGAGTGGATAGGGGAAGGGAAAGAGTTAAATATTCTGCTGTTTCGATGAGGTAATGAAGAAATATGGAATGATCAATATGGGAATGCCTTTTTGCTTTAATGAGCGGGAGGAGGGGAAGGGAGGGACGGGAGGACAGAGAATTGTGGTTCCAAGGGTGGGAAAGAGCAAAAATGGGACAGAATTGGGAGTGGGGGTTGAGGACTTTGGGTGGGGAGGTTTAGGAGTTGTGATGGGGGGATGAGGGGTTGTGGAGGAGGCAGGTTGGGAAGGGGGCTTGAAGTCTTGGAGTGGGGGAGGGGATTGAAGCCTTCGGGTAGGAGGGGTAGGTTGATGACTTGGGGTTTGGGAGGGGGGGTTGTGAGGGTTGAGGGGTGGGAGCATTGGGCGAATGTTCCACAGGTCCCTGCTCATAAATCATTAACGCATATTTGCTATTCTCAGGAATGTCCTTATGATGGAAAAGGTAAAGCAAATTAGTGCAACAACGCAAAAACACTTTCCTTTCCTGACCAATCACATTTTCCTTGATAAGCAAAGACGGTTTTTCAATCCAAGATAAATCCACAATTAAAGAAAGTGAGAGTGGGGGAGAGAGACAGGCCCAGCTCTCGGCTACACCAGGAATTGATGCTGCTGTTAGGAAGTCATGAATAAGGCAAAAATATTTTTTGGATGCATTCGGAGTGGCATAATGTTCCAATAATAGGAGGTAGTATCTATATTATAAAGGAGGAGTATCTGTCCTTCCCCCAAACTACTCCCTCAATTTTGGGACGAGCCCCGTCAAACCTCCTGTGGAACGTTTTGAGTTTCCCAGTGGATGTCCGAAGGTGGGTGGGAGGTTTCATAAATACCTCAATACGATTATGATTTTGCCTTTTGATCCGTATGAAAGTTCTCGCGATCCAGAAGTAAACGCAATCATGGGTTCAGCGGAAACATTAACTGGTTTGATAATATCTCAATACATTTATGATTTTGAGTTTCCACCCGATCGATCCCACTTTTATCCATTCTCAGGTGGGTGGGAGGTTTCATAAATTTATTAATACAATGATGATTTCAATTTTCGATCTGTACGAAGTGTTTATATCTGCCCTTTCTCACCTGCAGGTTTGTCTGTATTGGGTCTCACGTGAGAACGGCGTCTGTATGTGTTTACTTCACGAGCGTTTGTATTTTGTCATAATGATGGTGTGAGTATTAATTAATGAATAGAATGATGCTGTTTGGAATGAAAATGTAGAGAGATTGAGTATAAGGCCGAATGAGTAAATTATGTGAGTGTTTCCACCGGTGACATTTTGTGGGGAATCGGCGTTTGCAGTTTCGCCATTGTGACGTCATATAAATATTACCCACCTTACTTCTGTTGGGATCAGCTGCAGTAAGTTTTTTTGCCCAAGCCCTTCATGAACCGGCTGTCTAGCCCCCTCACAGGCATAGCATGGGTACCTCGCTAGATACCTCTAAAACTAGATCACAGGTATTAACAGGAGTAATCATAATGGATCACAGTTATTGATTTCCAGTGATCGAATAAGTAATGTGTCATTTTCAACTCTGGTTATATGAACTCCCCTCGGTTGTGCACCATTATATTGGGTAATTCGCTGTTTTACATGAACAAATCCGTGAGGGCTGGTTCGCCAAAACATCACATCTCAACTTCCATACCTTTCCTCCTCTTTCTTCTCTCCCCCAAACGCTGCAACAGTGTGTATCGAGGAAATAACCTCTTCAGCAACAGAGCCTGCCTTGGCGTAGGCCTTCAGCTCCCTTCCCGTCATCTTGGCAACAAACTAGGATACAGAGCCACAATTAGTTCTCATTTTCATCGTTCTTGTGGAAGATGAATATGATAATGTATAAATAATATATTTTTGTATCATAATCTAATCTATTGTTGCGGGCCGGGGACCGGTGTGGAGAATGACCGCTAGGTGGGGGAAGTTACGTCGCCTCCCACAAGACTCCCGGAATTACAGGCCGTCGCTCATGGATAATTCCAGGAGGCGGCGGGTCGATTAACCGACCGTGGACGCCAATACCTCCACCGCGTAGTGAAGGGTCTTTTTGTCTGGAGCCAATTTACCCAACTAAAAAAAAACATCGCAACGCACCCCTTAAATTTCCCACTAAATACGAGGAGGGAATCTGTCTACACATATACTTAACGGCATAACTAACTTTGGGTCAGCTGTTTTGATCAGCTGGCCAGCAGCTGTTTTGTCAGCTGGTCAGTTGAATGCATATGGTTCCTAGAACCACAACACTATTAATCAAAATAATGCATTTCTCACTGGAGTATATTTACAAGTTCGGTTCTCTGGTTGCATCATCACTGGAGTGTGGCTATGCTGTGGATGCAGTGCCAGCTGTAAATTGGATCAGGAATTTAGAGTTTGGCAAGAGTACCGAAAACACACGTCCTTTCTGAAGGAGGGTGTACTCTATGACACAACATCTTGCCTACAAAAGCACCGAGCTGTTAGTTTTAGTCAGGTTAGGAAATGAACCGTCGAGGAAGTCAAAGCCAAATGCAGTGTGCAGGCTTCCTACCCCATATTTAATACCAAAGGATAAAAGCCCATCAAAAATGACGGGTTGGAATTATTCTATTTGAAATATTCAGAGACTGGAAGATATTGTTGCGGATTCGTGCCTGCCTGCGTGCGAGCAGCCACGTAACTCGAATCGCGGCACGTCGCCCACCGGACGGACAATTCCGTCGTGACCCTCTCGGACTAACGCCGGGAACTAGTCACGGGTGGGCCTTTCAGCCTCACCACGATCGTGCCAATCGGCCCCCCGCGTGGGATAGGGTTGTTCGCCAAATTCGACCAACCTAAGTACCCACACGGAGGGTAGACCGGGCGATCGCACCTCGCCGCAGGTCGACTTCGGACACGGGCCACTTTAAGCGACCCGTTCCGTACTATCGGGATAACCGAGCGGTGTTATCGTCAACCTCGACGGTTCCGATTAATTATTGGGCGTATTTAGCCCACGACCAACCCTTTACGTGAAGTAAGATAGAGATTCAATTAAAGAAAAGACGAAGCGAAACGGGAAAAACAGGTCAACATAATTCACATTTATTCCGCGGCAAACGGAAAGCACACATATACAATTACAACAATTATGCACCAAAAGCAAATGTAACAAAAGGAACACAACAATTATGCACCAAAAGCAAATGTAAAAGAAGAAACACAATGCAGATCTACTACCGACTACGCGAGCACACGGCAACACTTACACAGTTTTACTTTACAGACGGCGCCGACAACACATATACTCCAAAGCAAAAGAAAAAGGGCCACCCTCTACGACAAGGGGACAAACGTAGGCTGTGGGCGCGAGACCGTGTAGAGCCTACCCGTCTTGTGATGAGCCGCAAAATGGCGGTGGTGCCCTGACTCCGCGCTCCTCCGCGGGCCTCGCTGGCACTGCCTGGAATGGGGTGGGGACGGGGCCCCCCTTTTCGCACTATCTCAGTGCGGGGGGAAACAGGGGGGGGGTTGTTGATGCTCTGGGGAAAGAGGATAGCTGGCTTGCTTGGGTCCCACGACAAGCGACTCCACTGCGCCCTCGACCGCGTTCCCGGCTTCTCCTCTCTGCAGCTCCCCGACAGACCGCCTCTCCTCCAGACCGGTCTTGACTGCTGCTGCCACACTTCGCCGCCGCCGCCGCCACCACGACTCGCCCGAGCCCGAAACAGAAAAACCTCCCTCTCCAACTCGAGCCCGAAACAGAAACTCTTCTCTCTTCTCGAGCCCGAAACAGAAACTCTTCTCTCCCTCGATCCCAAAACAGAAACTCTTACTTACTCAATTCGCCCCGCGCTCGGCGCTTTATAGTGCGACAGGAGAAACCATATGCAGATTTTCGGATCAGGATCGGCTCGGGGGAGGAGCCACGCTCGCCCATTGGACGGAGGAAAAGTGGGCGTGAATCATTCCTGATCCTCGAATCTACATATATCGATTCTACTCCGACGTGCCTTGAGGCGGGGCCAAATCGCCCCGCGCTCGCTGATAGGACGGAACAGAAGTGGGCGTGAATCATTCCTGATCCGACTTCCCCGGAAAGGCCACTTTTTGCACCCGCTGCTCGGCGCGCGCCCTGTACGAGTCCAGGATCGGTGCCCACAAGCGGTGCGGGAATGGCGGCAGGAGGAGGAGAGGTGAAGGTGGTGGAGGGTTTATTGTGGTGGTCCCTGGCCACGGTGACGCTTGGAATGGCGGTGATGCGATGATTGCGAGAGCGAGTTGTGACGGTAAAGGTCGTGGCTGTTGGCGTTGTTGTGAAGCGGCGTTGCGGTTGGTGGTTGTTGTGTGATGGCGGTTGAGACGTGGTTGGTTCAAAATAAAGATAGAACAGAAAAATGGCTATCTTGAAGGGTCGCAGCCCGAATGAATCACATTTATTCCCTCTAAACAACGGGTTTGGGCTAACTACACATATACTTACAGAGATATCTCACCTACGGGACCTGAATGGTGGTTTGCGAATTTCCTCAACCACAACAATATGATGTTTCATAGCAAGAAGCATTATTTTAAAACACCACATGTACAAATGTTAGCCTATTTTATTTATATTCTGCGACCTTGTGAGCATGCCAAAGTCTGAAGCCTCGGCCTAACATCATGTGTGCTTATATGTTCTTCATTTGTTAGACATCCTCCGGAGGTAAATGAACACTCGTTTTACTCTGTGCGTGTTGCACATCACTTGCAGTGAATTTCAACTCCCTGCACCCTATATTTATTGTTATAATAAAAACGCTTCTGTACACCGCCTTTGAGGCCCAGTTGCAAGTCACCATCTACATTTGCAACAGAAGAGATGTAATTAGTCTTTTATGAAAAATGTTTAAGTTTTTTTTTGTCCTAAAAAAAAAAATTAAAAAAAAAAAGACAGTAGTGAACACACAGCCATATTAAAGGATTCGCCTTAAAACCCTTTGGAAATCATCCTTATGAAGGGGACAGACAAATACACAAACACATTGTTATATTGTTGCGGGCCGGGTATCGGCTGCAAGCATGACCGCAAGGTGGAGCAGTAGGGTCGACTCCACCGAACACGCGGAATCTAGATCGTACCTTTCGGAAAACTCCGACAGGTACGGGTCCCTTAAAAGACAGTGAATCGTCAATAAATCAATCACGTGGTACAGGGTTATTTGCCAAACTTCAAAATACCTAGAGGCCCACGTGGCGAACTACTGAATACTCACACCCTCGGCTGGACTCGAATGGGACGAGTCGTTTCCGTGCTGCGTAACCCGAGCGGATGGTTACCGAGGTCCCATCGGTCCAAATGCACACTTTGCTGCTTCCCAAATTTCCCAACACGCACCGCGTTAAACCAATAAAAGAAACAAAAATGAGCTGAAACATTTAACAGGGGATTTATTTATAATGGGGGGAAGGGAACACACAAAGAGCAGAGTTAAACCGACTATAAGAGATGCAAGTATGTACAGCAAAGAGCACTTAAATAATTCCTACTTACAGACGGGCCCACAGACAGACGCACACCCAAAAGAAAAGGACCCAAATGGTCTTTATTATCCCTTCGGCTCGGAGGGAAGTCGAGCTGAGGGACAAGAACGTGGCAGGCTACCTGGCCACGAGCGCGTGGCTGGACATCCACCCCCTCCCAGAGCTCCGGTCGCCAGAAGACAGACCCGGGCAGCCAGACGCAGACCACGCCAGCGATGAGATGAGGGCAGAGAGCCAGACCACGCCAGCGACGAGATCAGGGCAGAGAGCCAGACCACGCCAGCGACGAGATCAGGGCAGAGAGCCAGACCACGCCAGCGACGAGATGAGGGCAGAGAGCCAGACCACGCCAGTGACGAGATGAGGGCAGAGAGCCAGACCACGCCAGCGACGAGATGAGGGCAGAGAGCCAGACCACGCCAGCGACGAGATGAGGGCAGAGAGCCAGACCACGCCAGCGACGAGATGAGGGCAGAGAGCCAGACCACGCCAGCGACGAGATGAGGGCAGAGAGCCAGACCACGCCAGCGACGAGATGAGGGCAGAGAGCCAGACCACGCCAGCGACGAGATGAGGGCAGAGAGCCAGACCACGCCAGCGATGAGATGAGGGTAGAGAATCAGAGCACGCGCTCCAGAAGACCGGGCCCAGATTGTTCTCTGTTCCTTCGTCCCCTTTTCGGGCGCGGTTCGCTCATCGCCCATTGGCCACAAATCACGTCAAGTCCACTGATTGGACCGGGGGGGGGGGGGCGTGACGGCCGTCACGGCAGACCGCCCACCAAAACAGGCAGAGGAATAATCTCCTGCGTGGGCTGTGCTCATTGGACGACTGCTGGGGAACTCGCTCGCATCTCCCTGATTGGGCGAGAGCGACGTCAGGTCCTTGTGAACTCCGCCCACGTACGTGCTGACACGCACGTCGGCAATGGCGTCAGTGTGAGGAAGCGAGGTGAAGGTGTGTTGTTGTAGTTATCAGGGGTGTAAAAATGTAAAAGGAAACCCTAACTATTATATCAAAATAACTCCGCAGCGCATGAACATTTAAATCCCATTAGACTAGGGACGGGACCCTATAGGCCGTGGGCTGTCCGCCGCTGTCGTTCCGTTTCGTTCAGTGGAAAGGGTGCGACTTATTTTCCCTTCCAATATGGTCTAAATGATATTTGCTGTGACGTGTAAAAAGTTCTCCATGTGAACAACGCCCAAGTCTGAGCATTAATTAGAAGTTACACGCACTATTTTTCAAAGTGTAATCGGCGATTAACTGCGTACGTTGGCCGAGAAGTCGGCCAGCTGGCGTAGCAATATCAGCTGCAACCAATCAGCAGGCGTATTTTTGTAAACACAGGTACTACTTGTACTGTCATGGCAGCTTCCACGTCGGCCTTAACTTAGTGATGTCCCGAGCAAAATCCCAGGAGAAGTCGCCTTCATGGTGTGTTTTGCATCTGTCATCGGTACAAGAACAGAATGTATGTCCATTTCCTGAGGTTAGATGGGGTAAATATCGCGAGTGCTTGGGAGAATGGCTAGATTTACCCGGGGAAAGGGGTGGCATCGCCCGGTCGCGTTATCACAGCCATGCTGGCATTGGCGTCACCAATATTCCACCGAGTGCTGGTTACTATCCGACGTGCTACAGACGGTTCACCGATAAAAAGAGACAGCTTGCGAGTAAGAAACGATGCTTGCACGCTTTTGAGGAAGCCACTGAAGTATCTGCAGTAGATGCTTGTGTTCAAAAGCCTGGTGTGCTGTCATCACCAAAGAAGAGTCTGCGATCAAGATCGGCATTGCCAATCTCTTCACAAGGCCACATCCTCCCACGTATTTGCATCATTTGCAAGAAAGAGTCACGTTATCTTAACCGAGTCCACGGGCCAAAGCGTGATTAACTAGTTAAAGGTGAAACACTCACATCAGGTACGTACCTCGCTATTTGTTATGAGCTGAATCAAATTTGATCATTTTGATTTGCCATTCTGTCTGTGTACGACAAGTTTGTTGAAGAGCAAAGGAAGTTTCATCCCACCTTCGATTTCTGGACGTCATGCTTGGAGATGGTGACTCTATTGCTCCTTTTCATTCGAGCCCCTCGGGAATCCAACTGGGAGCTCCATCTCGCTGCAACCAGATCTATGTTGCCATGGTTTTTTTTCGTACGATCGAGTACATTATTCCCGATATTTGACGGCTTATTGGGTTGAAATGATTGGCCTTCCGGAGACCCGTCCTCAGTGCTATGCCGAACTTCGTGAACGTCGTCAGTGGACAGTCCAACGACAAGACCAACATGGTTTTGCCTCTATAGCTTGCGACCAGGCTATCGAGCAGACTGTCAACCGTGATTCGAAAACATCAACAGGAATCACCAACTTCAGCCTTGATAGAGCAGCCGTTCACCGCTGGATCCTTTCACAGAATGAACGTGCCGCTATAACCCGACAATGTCAGACCCTAGCGGGTAGTCATTCTGAATCACGTCGTCAGAAGGATTTGGATACAGCTCGTACAATAAGGGATGAGAGACACAAACAGAACCTCATGTCTACCACCACCTCAATGATGGATCCTTTCGATCCGAAAGCTGACTTGGTAAGCATTAGTTCTGGGATCATTGCAAGCCCCACTGTGAAGCATGATTTCCTCAATGCCTATGAAATCGGTGAGCATTTACTCTGCGGTTTTATGGAATCCCGCTTGTTGACGAACACTGTCGATTTCGACTCCATCCTCAAAGCTCAGAAGCTCAAAACTTTCACTGCACAAGTGAAAAGTACTTTGAGGGTAACATCTAAGAAAGGAATTACCTTGAAAGCTGATCGTAATTTGTTCGCACGACTGCTGATCATTGGTCAGATGCGGCAACTCGACATGCGAGAGGTACTTTCATATTCGCTAAGTCCTGTCTCACTTCCCCTTGCTAGTGCGGATGGTAGTCTTGCAAAAACCAATAAATCCGCGTTGATGGATTTGATGGAGCGTAGGGTAGACAATGTCCTTGCTCTTTCAATGCCTCACAACCCTGCTGTTATAGTCGATGGCATGGCTGTGATTCAGGGACTTGTCCGTATACCGGAGACATTTCTCAACCTGGCTCAAAATATCCAAGCTGCCCTCATTAAAATAATGGTGAGTTTTGGCAGCTCTAGGATAGATTTTGTGTGTGATCGATACCCTGACATCTCAATCAAAAATGCTGAGCATTCTCGACGAAGTACCCAAGGTACTTAAGTGTAACTAGATTGTTGTACGGCCCCGATCAAAAAGTCCCAAGTCAGTGGAAGAAGTTTCTCGCCATTGGTAAGAATAAAGAAGCACTGATTGATTTTCTCTTCACCACTTGGCGGTCAACCAGTCTGCCTAACCTAGGGCACGATTACAGCATTTATGTGACACATTCTGACCAGTGTCACGTGCTGAAAGCGACATCAGGTGAGGTATGTGTACAGTTAGTGGATGAGTTGCAGTGCGATCACGAGGAAGCGGACACCTGCCTCATGCTCCATGCAAAGCACGCCGGTTCCAGCTACCGTGATATTGTCATTCACAGTCCCAATACTGACGTCGCAGTGATCACTGTTGCACTCGGTGCGCAAATACAGGCGAATTTTCAACTGGCGTGAAAATCGCGCCCGTGTGATTGACATCGGACGCATCAGAAGTAACTTGGGGGAGGAATTGTCTCAGGCTCTCATTGGATTTCACATCCTAACCGGATGTGACTCGACAAGTTGTTTTTATGGTAAAGGAAAAAAGGACCTTTTCAGCCATGTCCAAAAACGAGACTTTTGTGCGAGGCTGCGCGAGGCTGGGGTCCAATTTCGATATAGCAGCAGAAACCGTGACTTCATTGGTGAGGTTCGTTTGTGCTATTTACGGTCAAGAGTCTGCAGCGGATGTGAATGACGCAAGATACAGAGTATTTTGTTTGGCTTTGTCACCAGGAGAACGGTCTATGCCACCTACAAATGACACCCTACACCAACATATTCTGCGTGCTAACTATCAAGCCGCCATACATAGACGGGCGCTATCCCCCTTGATCAATGCTCCTACTCCATTTGGCCATGGCTGGCAAATGACAGGGGACGAATTGTCAATTCTGTGGATGACACAGGACCCTGCCCCAGAAATGATCTTGCAGGTAGTCAACTGCGCCTGTAAAATATCAAACTGCAAAACAGGACAGTGTTCGTGTCACTCCTCTACCTTGTCCTGCACATATATATGCAAGTGTCGGAATTGTGAGAATAGTTCGAAAACACCGACCGAAGAATTATTCGAAGGGGGGAATGAACAGGACGACGACGCCAATGATGATGCTGATGACGGTTAGATGAAAATAACTAATGTCACATACCACAGCTTTTCGTGGACATCCATCTTCCTCGTCCTTCCAGTCAGTAATAATCTAGTCGTGGCATGGCATTTCAGTAACGCATTGCCTTGATGTAGCAGCTATTGTCTCTATGACACATAAGGTTCATTATATAAGGTTCATTATCCATTCACTTAAGGCTCAGTAAACAAATCCCGAGGACCAATAAGGTTCCACCTTGCCATTGCAAGATATTGATAATTTTTGATTTTGTTTCCCACCGATGTGTGAATTTCCATTCGTGTTTCAGTGAGATTGACAGATTGTGATACATGGCTTAATCAGTCATAGGAAGATAATTAAGAATTAATTAGTAATTTTGTGAAGATGATTCTGTGTAGTCTTCCCTTAGCAGAATGTGGTGGAGGTTAGTTAACAGCTTCGCTGTTCACATTTCCATTTCTGTTTGCACAGAAAGTGTATAAGATGAGAATGTTATCCGTCTTTTAATGATGAAGTGCCTAATTACTGTCAGAGTATGATGGCGATAATTCATTGATGTTAAGTAAGCAGGTGGTTGTATCCGTACGCACAGTTTCAAATCTCTAGGTCAATATCGAGATAATTAGTGATAATAAAAAGATTTGATCGCGCTCGGGCTAAAGTAACGATTTGCATTGTTTATATTTTCCACATTGGCCATCCCAGGATCACGATATTTCCTAAAGTGGAAGATAGTAGTACGTTCTGAGGTCTTCAGTCATTTCAGACATCTCGGTCGGTATTGGAGGTAGATACAGGCTCGTAAAAATCAAGGAATTCCTCAAAATCGCTTTTTTTCTGAATGATGCACCTTGTTGCAGTTTTCATTATCTTGACAATAAAGTGTTTACATGGTCGATACCTCTGATTCGTGAGCTATGTTGTTGTAACTGACGCCCCCGTAGAGTTGAGGCTTGGTTGATGTATATTCGCCGAGATATACGATCTGCAAAATGGGCAACAACGCCAAAATGTCACTTTTCACACCCTGGCGACCAACTTCGACAGCTCACTGTGCCTTATTGGGCTAAGATCTCGTGGAGAACTTTTGTCCTAATGTCCACCATAAACGTGTCTACAAGCAGCCCAAAGTTCACCTCGCACCCCTTCCTCAGAACGAAAAGTGTTTTTAGGGCCTTTTCATAGGAACTGCCCACGGCCTACTAACTAGAAACACTCACTTACCGATATAACTGTTCAAAAAGGACCGCTGTCTGTGTGCACAAGGCTTCCAAATTCCTAACAATATTTAGGTTACCCCCCCCCCCCATTTATAATGCATCATTTTAATTATTTTTGCTTAGCCCAAGCAAAAAGACATAGTGTATTTTCGAAAGGTGTCTCCGGCAGGATAGACTAGAGGTATGCATACTAGCCTCTAAAGGCCCAGTCACACCTTGACGTTTTAGCCAGCAATGGCAACGTATTAAAATGTATGTAAAACAATGGATTACGTTGAACTTTTGATGTTTTTTTTTAAAGATTCGGACGTATTCATAAAGACTTGGTCTTATGCATAACATAACGTATTAGTAACGGACACAGAACGTTTCGTTGTGTTATAGATAACTTATATCAACGAATGCTGAACCTGTTGTCGGCCTTCACAACCTATGCTCAACGATAGTCTAACTTATGCATAGCGCGCTGCACGCATCGCCGACGATCACGTGGTGTAGCCTATGAAAAGGCTGCCGCACAATGATTCAAATCATAACCGCCGCAGAAATGGAAGTGTCAACATCGCAGTCACACCTTGGCGATCTTGCCAGCGTATGCCGACCTCTGAAAAATGCGTCTAAAACGCTGGCGCACGTCGAATACGGTATGGGTAAGTTTGGTATGCGTGAATAGAACGCTAGAGTACGCTATCATACTTCGTATTAAATGGAGTATGTCTCGTAATTTTAAACATGTTGAAAATTTTACGACGTACTTGCCGTATGACACACGCTCCGCATGCGATGGGAATAAGTTGTACGCATGATATGCGATCGTTGACACACATCGACACACGTTACTTGTAAGGTGCTAATAAGTCGAAACACGTCGAGGTAATGGTTAGCGTCAGTGTTCCAGACTCCCGGTTTTTTTTTTCTTCGGTATGACGGTGTTCAGTGTACAACACGTTACTCATAGGTTATAAATAAGTTTCGGGTACGCTAAGCATTACCTCGACGTGTGTCAACGATCGCATAACGTGCCTCGACGTGTGTGCAACGATCGTGTAACGTGCCTACAACATGTTACTCATAGGTAATAAATAAGTTTTGGGTATGCTAAGCATTACCTCGACGTGTTTCGACTTATGAGTAACTTAAAAGTAACGTGTGTCGACGTGTGTCAACGATCGCATAACGTGCCTACAACTTATGGCCAGCGTTATGCGGAACGTGTGAGTCATAGGCTGGGATAAGTCTTAAAATTTCAAGCATGGAAAATTTGAGGACAACCGAAAAGTACAACGTTTAAAGCCAGCGTACAACAACGTATGGCAGTGTTTTTCAGCATGCTCTCAATGTTATCAAAACTTACCCATAACGAATTCGACGTGTACCAGCGTTTTAGACAAATTTTACAAAAATCGGCATAAGCTGGCTAAAACGTCAAGGTGTGACTGGGCCTTAAGCTATTTAAGGCCCAGTCACACCTTGACGTTTTAGCCAACGTATGCCGATTTTTGAATTTTTTTTCTAATACGCTGGCACACGTTGAATACGTTATGGGTAAGTTTTGATAACATTGAGAGCACGCTGAAAAACACTGCCATACGTCGTTGTACGTTGGCTTTAAACGTTGTACTTTTCGGTTGTCCTCAAATTTTTTCATGCTTGAAATTTCACGACGTATGCCGGCGTATGACTCACACGTTCCGCTATGCTGGCCACAAGTTGTATGCACGGTCTGCGATCGTTGACAGACGTCAACACATGCTACTTGTAAGTTAATCATAAGTTGAGACACGCCGAGGTAATGTTTAGCGTACCCGAAACTTATTTCTAACCTATGATTAACGTGTTGTTGGCACGTTACGCGATCGTTGCCACACATCGACAGACGTTACTTTTAAGTTACTCATAGGCTGAAAGACGTCGGTATAATGGATCGTCCTTGCGTCAGCGTCCACGGCCACGGCCAGGACACTTATTTGCAGCATTCTTCAAACTTTTCTTCGGCATGACGAGGATGTTCACACTTCGATGTCTAGCTTGGCTATGATTCCAATTGTCCATCGGCAGCGTCTATTTAAAATAGTCGAGTTTGAGCGTTTTAACACATTCAGAAGAAACGCTTCAAATTTCAAAACCCCAGCGTCAAAAAACAAAGGCGAGTGACAGAAATTTAAATCGTTCATTGTAAACAAAGAAAATAGCTGAGCGGTACCGTTTAAAAGTCGTTGAGTGTAAAAAAAAAATCCAATTGTTGAGCGCAAGCGTCTACTTTCAATAGTGGAGATGCAGCCATTTAAATCGTTGAGTGGCAGCCTATGAATAGCAAACCCTACGTCACCGGCAAAGATAAACTGCCGCACGATATGGATAAGTTAGGCTATCGTTGGGCATAGTTTGTGAACGCCGGCTTCACGATAATTATTCGTTGGTATACCGTATCTATAAGTTATCGAAGCGCTCTATGCACATTATTAGTTCATTGTGCATTTGTCCAACCCATTATGAATAGACCTAAATTGTAAAAACAAGCCATAGCTCATTGTTGAAAAAGCCCCATAAAAAATTAGCCGCGAAGAACTTCGAACAATGGTGAAAAGATGTCTCCTACCCGTGGACACGCGGACGCAAGGATGATCCATCATAACCCACACCCTCCCCCTCACACTCACCTACTACTGCCAACATGAACAAACTACTACTAATACGAATACTAATACTGATACTGCTGACATGGACATCGACTCAAAAAGGACTCGAAAACACTGTTGGGTTCCCCTTTTATGAGCAGCATTTTTATATACAAATTCCCAAAACCGCTGGGAACACGTCTTTATATGGCAGTTGTAAGCTAGAAACACGTTCATTTATTTTTTTTGTCGACCGGAAGACGTCATTGGAATACGTCTACATACGTCGATGTGTGTTGGGACTACGTAAAGAATTGGTTCAAAGCACGTCAAACATAAGTTAGAAATAAGTTTCGCGTAAAAAAGACATTACCGCGACGTGTTTCGACTTATGAGTAGCTTATAAGTAGCCTTTGTGGACGTGTGTAAGTGTCCACATATCGTGTGTAAAACTTATCCCCATCGCATGCGGAACGTGTGTCATACGCCGAGTACGTCGTAAAATTTTGAACATGTTTAAAATTTATTGACGTACTCTACTTACTACGACGTATGATAGCGTACTTTTAATCCAAGAGCATTAGGTCAAAATAGGCCCTAACCTGGACATTTTTGGTAACAAGCTGATTTTTTCAGGATAGGTCCAGGAATGTGTGTAAAATAACATACTAAAAGTCCTCATGAATCCTCCTTGAGCGTTTTCCGCAATCCAAGATGGCGTCCAAAATGGCCGCCTCTTCTGTTTTTCTCATAACTTTGCAAGCAGGTTTCCCCAAAACACACTTTAAATGTCTACAGATATGTTTTGAAGTATGAGGAACTCATTAGAATACATCTTAAGAGATGCTGAAGCACGCAAGTACCAATAAGACCTCTTGAGTTCTTCCAAAAGTCCAAAATGGCGTCCAAAATGGCCGCCATTTCATGTTTTTCTCATATATTTGCAAGTAGGTTTCCCCAAAACACACTTTAAATGTCTAAACATATGTTTTGAAGTATGAGGAACTTATTAGAATACATCTTAAGAGATATTGAAGCACGCAAGTACCAATAAGACCGCTTGAGCTCTTCCAAAAATCCAAAATGGCGTCCAAAATGGCCGCCATATTTACTGTTTTTTGTCATAACTTTGCAAGTAGGTTTCCCCAAAACACACTTTAAATGTCTAAATATATGTTTTGAAGTATAAGGAACTCGATAGAATACATTTTAAGAGATGTTGAAGCACGCAAGTACCAATAAAACTGTTTGAGCTCTTCCAAAAATCCAAAATGGTGTCCAAAATGGCCGTCATTAACAATTTTATCTCAAAATTGTTTAAATATTTATCATTAATTAATTAACTGTGATATTTCATCCTGAAAATATTCAACAAACATTTCAATTATAAATGTGGTTGCTGTGCATACAGTATTCAAATCAATTTGAATGTTAAAGTCTAGAAGTGTGCCCTTAATCACTTATGACATTACGAGGGAAACATTGTACCATCAGTTTGATGCTAAACAGACAGGGCGACATAAATTTGCCATATGGTCCATTTTCGTCACCTAAAGCTCGGAAATTGAAAACTTGGTGCTAACCTTTTTTACCAACAAGATGCAGTTGATGTCTACCATGAGGTGAGTTCTATTTGAAACATTCCGTTATCATTAAGGAAGTAAAACTATTATTTTTGGTACCCAGACTAAATGCATGATCAAAATTTGTGTCTTCATGCATGTACTACACAGTACTGTGTAATATCACTTGACAGGGAATTTCTGTGGAGTAGTCTATCGTTACACCTAAAACATTGTATTGAATCATTTTATTTGTTTCATGCAGATGAAAAGAATTATAGTATGATAGAAATCAGAGAGTGTATGACACTCCTTCCTATTGGTACATGTATGCTGTATTTGTATAAAAGGTTCCTTTTTTGTGTGTGTCATGTCATTCCTATATTGTGATATGCTAGTATACATTCATTATTAATAATAGCAGACATTTTAAAGTGCCTTTTCCATTGGATACAAAGTGCTATGAGATGTCATCCCTGGTTGTCATAGGAGATAAAATATATTACCAGGCTGCGACAGTACAAGTGCAGTGCACATCTAGGGATAACAAAATAAGTTAGTCTTCAAGTCACATATTACATGGCAGTGAATTTCTGTGGAGTAGCCACTATCATCATCATTTTCCTCTCGGGTTTCCTTGCGAGATTTTCTCTGCCCAATACAATTCCTACCAGACATTCTGGCACCCCACAATGAGTTGATTCATCCGTAATTTAACTTCACAGGTATCAATATGTAAACATGCTATAGAGTACTGTGATTGTGATGTGTTATAGAAATTGCAGAATCATGTGATGGCATATCCTTCCCTCAATGCATCTTTAATGTCAACACATCACTTTTTAAATCTCTTTTGATTAAAACGTAGCAACCTGATTTATCATTTCCAAGCAGCTATGTGAAGTACGTTTCACATTCAAAAAGAAAACAATGTCCATGACATATTTCTGTCATTACAGATAATGGATGTGGTTTGCATCATTTGCAAAGAAACATCACCTGCTACGGTTGAAGTTGGGGAGAAGGGCGGAGGACACTTGTGATGTCAAGTTTAGAACGTGGTGATGGCTTCCATGAGATGTTTCAGAATGCAACACCACTACGAATCCATGCTGTTTGTCGCAAGAATTACACAAGGAAATGTTCCATAGTGTCTACAAAAAGAAAATCATCCTGTCTTGAAGAAGATGAAGATGTGACTCAATTACGGTCGACTGCTTCAAAGACATTCGATATAAAGAATGATTGTATGTTCTGTTCGGATCCTATCACGCAGGACACTAAAAACCCTTCTCGTAGGAAAGATTCAGTAAGCAGTGTTCAGACCTTAGAGTTTCAGGCAACAGTATTGGATCGTGCAAGAGAGCAAGATGACAAGTGGGGCAATGATGTCTCTGATCGTGTGCAACATGCATATGATCTGGTTGCAGCTGAAGCAAAATATCATCGAGCATGTGCCCAATCCTTTCTCAAGAAAAAGTACGAGGGAGTGTCAACTGAAAGTATTCGCCAGGAAGCATTTCAGAAGCTATGTGAGTTTCTTGATGATAGTGATGAATGCCAATACACAGTTCAAGAGCTTTCAGACTACATGGCCACGCTTTTGGATGGAAACGAGGGATACTCAATGAAGCATCTGAAACGGAAGCTCAAAGAACACTATGGTGATGATCTAGTCGTAACCAGCATCAGTGGAAAGTCGAGTGTTGTGAGTTTCCGTGACTCGGCGCACAAAATACTTCATGAAAAGTGGAGCAGTGATCAAGTGTCAGACGTTGAGAACCAAAGCAATCGTATAATAGATATGGCTGCTTCCATCATCCTCAACGATATCAGACTGACAGTGTACAACCGCGAAGAGTACTCAACATTAGATGGAATTGAAAATGGAGACACATTAATACCGAGGTCCCTAAAGCGTTTCGTACATAACGTAGTGGACGGCAAAGGCAAAAATGATCCGGTTACGAACAGGAAATGCACCGCAATAGCACATGCCATCATCTCTGCTAGTAGGCCCAGGTCATTCGTGTCACCGATATTGTTGGGAATAGCTGTGTATATACACCGAAAGTATGGATCTCGTGAACTCATAGACATCTTGAGCAGCATGGGCTTTGCTGATGACTATAAAGAAGTGCAGCGGTTTGAACAAGCTCTCATGTCAAATGATGAACCATCCTATCACCTAGGTGGCTTTACACAATTTGCGTTCGACAATGCTGACTTCAACGTGGCCACAGTAACTGGTCACAACACTTTCCACAACATGTGGAATGTATTCTATTGAGTTCCTTCTATTTCAAAACATATTGTTGCGGATTCGCGCCCGCCGGCGTGCGGACGGCCACGTAACTCGAATCGCGGCACGTCGCCCACCGGACGGACAATCCAGTCGTGACCCTCTCGGACTAACGCCGGGAACCAGTCACGGGTGGACCTTTCGGTCTCACCGCGATCGAGCCAATCGGCCCCCGCGTGGGATAGGGTTGCTCGCCAAATTCGACCTACCTAAGTACCCACACGGAGGGTAGACCGGGCGATCGCACCTCGCCGCAGGTCGACTTCGGACACGGGCCACTTAAGCGACCCGTTCCGTACTATCGGGATAACCGAGCGGTGTTATTCGTCGGCCTCGACGGTTCGATTAATTATCGGGCGTCTTAGCCCACGACCAACCCTTTACGTGAAGCAAGATGGGGATTCAATGAAAGAAATGACGAAGCGAAGCGGGAAAACAGTTCAACAATAAGCACATTTATTTCGCGATGAACGGAAAGCACACATATACAATTCCACCAAAAGCACATGTAAAAGAAGAAGACAAAAAGCAAATGCAACAATGCAGATCTATCCGACTACCGGGCACTCGGCAACACTTATACAATTTTACTTCACAGACGGCGCCGACAACACACATTCCCAAAGCAAAAGGAAAGAGAACCACCCTCCAGGATGAGGGGGGTAGGCGGGCCTGGGGCCGAGACCGTGTCGGGCCTACCCGTCTGATGATGAGACGCGAAGTGGCGGTGGTGCCTCAACTCCGCGGGCCTCGCGGACAGTGGCTGGTAGGGGGTGGGAAGGGGGCCCCCTTTTGTCGCACTATCTCAGCGCGGGGGGGGGAAACAGGAGGGGGTTGCTGATGCTCGGGGAAAGGAGGATTTCACAAAATCTCGGGTCCCGCGACGAGCATCTCCACCACGACCTCGGTCGCGCCGCCGGCCTTTCCCTCCGCAGTTCCCCGAATCCGACGCGAGCACCCCCTCAACCGCCTTCGCCGCCGCCGCCTCTCCACAGTTCCGTCCTCTTCACTCCGACTCCGCGAACTCCCAACTGCCAACTGCCAACTGCGAACTGCTTCTCCGAACTCCAAAACTCAACTCCCTCCACTTCCAACTCAACTCTTCCTCCGCTTCCAACTCAACTCGTCTGACGAACGCAGTCGTTTTTATAAGCCCCGTGGCTTCGCTCTTTCATCTTTGACCTTCTGCCTCCGACCTTTCACCTCGCTCCCCATTGGCCCGAGGAAAAGTGGGCGTGAATGCTTTTCGATCCATGAATTTGCATATAGCGACCGCCCTCCAACGCCCTGGAGGCGGGGCCAAACCGCGCCTCGCTCACCGATTGGACGGAACAAAAGTGGGCGTGAGTCGTTCTTGATCCGTTTTTCTGCGGAAAGTCCGCGATGCTTTTGAACACGCTCCTCGGTGCGCGCCCTACACGAGTCCAGCATCGGTGCCCACAAGTGGCGCGAGAATGGTGGGGGATGCGATGGTGGCGAGTTGTGACGGTAAAGGTCGTGGCGGTTGTGGTGAAGCGGCGTTGTGGTTGATGGTTGTTGTTGTGATGGCCGCGTTGTGGTTGGTGGTTGTTGTGTGATGGCTGTTGAGACGTGGTTGGTGGTGGTAATAATGGCGGCTGGTCCAAAATAAAGATAGTAAAAGAAAAACGGCTATCCTGAAGAGTCGCAGCCCTCATGAATGACATTTATTCCCTCTAGACAATGGGTTTGGGCCGAACTACACATACACTTACCGAGATATCTCACCTAAGGGACCTGAATGGTGGTTTGCGAATTTGGTCAACCACAACACTACCCCCTCCCCTTTTTACAGACTCGTCCCGAGTCGTCAAATTTTCGTGTGCCATCATGTGTAGTTTTCCCCGAGTACATTTTACCTACGGATCCCTGAGTGTGACATTCATGGTATTCGTGTCCCCAAAATAAATAACCTAAGGGCTGAGTAACTACCTAAACAAACTCACTCACACGGACGACTTAAATAAAATTGCCGGCGCTAAGACAAACATGCCGGGGGCGCACTCATATTTACAGTACATCTTAACCTTAACTTACAAATTTTACACTAAACCATGGCCCAGGATCAATGAACTCTGCAAAAGAAAAGCAGTTAGCAGGGAGCCAGGCTGCTTGCATGCAGTCTCTGGCTCAAAACAATGCAGGTGACAGGGAACGTGGCTGGCTGCTCACACGCAGTCCAAGGCCTTCCTTTTTGAACTGAACGCAGTGAACCACAACGGTGCATGGGCTGCACAAACGCAGTCTCCGTGCCAGCTCAAGTGGCACACGCAATGAACACAACGAATGGATGGATGAATGGTTTGAACTGAACGCAGTGAACCACAACAGTGCATGGGCTGCACAAATGCAGTCTCCGTGCCAGCTCAAGTGGCATACGCAATGAACACAACAGATGAATGGATGGACGCAAACACGGTGCACGGGCCGCCACTGCAGGCCCGTGTTGTAGCTGCCAACAGAGCAGTTCTTGCAGCTTGCAAACTGTTGCCTTGATCCTGGCGCACATGGCAATGAACAGGGGGGGGGGAAAGCAAAAATTGAACGGGGGCTGGTGAACAGGGGCAGTGGGCATGGCATGGCAAAGGCAGCAGGCAAACACAGCCCGCAGAAGAAGGCCATTGCAGGCAAACACAGCCGGCAGGTGAACTGGCCGGCACAGGCCTTGAAGTACCACAGCTGCAGATGATCCGGCCGGCACAGGCCTTGCAGCAACACAACAGCTGCCGATGAAGTGGGCCGGCACAGGCCTTGAAGAAAAACAGCCAGCCGGCAGATGAAGTGGGCCGGCACAGGCCTTGCAGTAACACAGCCAGCAGATGAAGCTGGCCAGCCTTTGCCGTTCCGTGGAGGTTGGTGGAGGGAGTGCGGTGGTGCTGGCCACTTGGAAGGCGGGCTCGGACCTACCTACCTGTCTCCCTCCCACCTATCGCCTTTGCCTGTCACTGTACATACCCACTCCCTTAATTTGTCAAACCCCAATTTAGCCCCAACTTATTTTTTTATTATTATTTTTTTTCTTTTACTTCCCCACTATAAATCGTCCCTTAACCCCCTGTACTGTCCTTGTTCGGCTAACCTATTCTGTCACCTAGCCTACTCCCAACCCCCACGTTCCCTTCCCGGAGGGGAGTAAGGGAGAGCTAACGTCCTGTGTCGAGGCCCAACTCAAGCCTCAGAATGGCCTCCCCAGAGTTCGGCAATCTAACCCAAAGTGGGTCCAGCGGCCCACAACGAGAGCGAGGGGATGGATGGTGCGGAGGGGTACATCTCCTAATCTACCCTAACCATTTAACTGTTAAACTACCCCGGGGCTTTCAACAAGCGCCTCTCGCTTAAACTATTGGTTCTAACAACCCAGATTCCCGTCGCCTGTGTTGGTGTCCTCACAATTTCGGGCCTCGCCCCCCAATTTTCTCTCCGTGCCCTCACACGGTCTCATGGCTGGGACACGTGGCCCCCTTTGGCAGGCACGACCCTCTGCCGATTCTCCGACGATGGCACCCCCGGGCACTACACTGCCTCCGAGCCTACCAGCTCCCTAACACCAGGGAGTGCCCCCCCATGGCACCTCCCCTGAAACGCACACGTGGCAGGCTGGCTTCCCAGGCCCCTTTCCGAGGGTCACCCGTGCCCACAACACTGCCCACGCGGTTAATGGCGCCCCGGGCCCCCGCACCAAGCAGGCGCACCCGTGCCCACTACGCTATCCCGGCCCCCCCATGGGCCCTTGGCCTACCACGGCCGACTAGCCTGGTGCCCGGGGTACCCACTCAGCGATACTCACTTTTCGCAGCCACGCTCCCAGCCCGTCAACAGGGCTCCTGCACCCCTCCAAACGGGTTTCGAGCCTACACACCCACCAACAACAAAACGACCTCCATTTTTCAATTTAACTAACCCCCTAAAACTCACTCTACACTGACCCCGGGGTCCCTTGGGCGGGAGTCACTCCTCCCCCCCAATCACTCATCGCACCATGCATTCCCCATTCGCTCCACTCACACAGACCCGCTGGCCTCACTCACTCACCAAGCACATGTACTCACCTCACAACCCACAACTCTTCAACACACACACCGCTGAACTCTGCCATCCTCCTAACTACCTCCCCTAACTAACTCGTGCTCCCACGTCGTCCCTTAAACTATAGCACATTCCTTTTAACACTACGTAGCTAAACTACGTCCCCGCTACACATCCACAAGTCTGTCACTGTCTCCAAATAAATCATTTTATTTCCCAACCTAAATCTGGCTACAATCCCTCTAACTAATCCATTCCACGGACTCCATGAGGACTTACCCCTGCCCCATGAAGTCGGTCTAGCTAAGCTAACCCTTCCCCCTAACTAGTTTCCATCCTGTGCCCTGGTAAGGGGGTCTTCCACCCCTTGCCCAGGAATCCTGTGCACCCGAAAGTGAGGCTTGCTTTTTCTTTTTCTTTTTTTTTTCTTTACATGCGCAGCACCAGCGCGGCAACTCAGAGCTCGCGCACTTTGCACCTGCCCGTGACGTCATGCAGCTGCACGTGTACCTCGTCCCTCCTTGGACGGTACCATCCGGCAGGGATACCCCTCCTGCCGGATTCCAACCCCACGTGCAGCCATGACGTCACCGTGCGCATAAAAAAAAACACAAGCCCCACGTCTCGAGGGGTTCCCCACGCGAACACATGTGTTTTGCCCGTTGGAGCTTAACACACACGATCGCGTGGAGAACCCATCCGGTCCAAATCCGAAATCCTGCCTAAACTTTGTCCGTCCGCGGGATCGGCAAATCCACCGCGTGCGTTTCCGGACCGGGACTTCACTCTCGCAAGCGAGCACGTGGGGGCCTCGTGCGTTGCACAGCACGGACCTCGTGCTCACTGCTGGGTGAACCCGGCACGGTCCCCGAAACAACTACAGCCGCTACTCGGCTTTCTTTCTTCACATGTCGCCGTCGTCGCCATTCGACACACGCACTCCCGCGTGTTACGACGCGAACACACCTCACCATTAAACTCACACCGGGAGACGCGGCTGCATGTTCACACATGCCGACCGACATCTCCCTTACATACCGCTCTCTCACACACACGGTCTCCCTTGCATAAACCATACCACTCACACGTGGTGCTCCATTCACTCGCGGCCTTTCACTCACTCGTGCCTCACTCACACACGCGGGGGCACTCAACCGCGGTGTTTCATCCACACACCGTCCCTCACTCACACACGCGGGGGCACTCAACCGCGGTGCCTCATCCACACTGGCCGTTTCATCCACACACACGGCCTCTTCCACACACGGTGCCTCATCCACACACGGCGTGCTGGGAAGCACACACTCCGGCACACTCGCCACCACACCACTCACACACGGGGTCGCTTCCACACACGGGGACGCACTCACACCTTGCACCACACACACAGGGACAACCACACTGGGGATTCGTGTCCCCACAAGGGTCTCCGGGGCCTCTATACCCCCCAAGCTCTCCGTGCACCTATCCACAGCACCCGTCCCCTCAACCTCGCAAAGCACGACCGAACTCACCTGGTCGTGACTCGCCTCAAGGGGGCACACTCCCTCCCCTCGTTCCTGGAGGAGGCCATCCCGCTGCTCGCACCGGGTCCCTACACGCTCCGCGAGCTCACCCCCATTATCCTCCACTACCTCCGTGTGTGTGTGTGCGTCACTTACCCCGTCTTCATCGTGTAGTCTTCCCTCTATTTTTTCTGTCTCCCGTGTCTCTGCCAACTCTTCACCCTTTACCTCCCTTGTCTCAACTATTATTTCCGTTGTCGTCACCTCGTGTCTCGTCTCACACGTTTTGGTCTCCTCATTTAATTTTTCCCTTTCGGTCATCGTCACGACCCTCGCCCAACACGTTCCCCGAATTATTTTTTCACCCGCCTCCACCGCAGGCCTGTCAGCCGTTGCACCCCCACCCAGCTCGTTTGCTCCCACACGTGGAGTCGCCATTTTTATCTCCCTGGTCACGGCCTTCATGCCCGCCTGCAGGCATCGGCCCATGTTCTGCGTCTCACCCCGTAGCTCTTTCATTTCCTCCTTCATGTTTGCTTCCATTCCGTTTATTTGCTTGTTCATTTCGTTTTTCATTTCATTTGTATTTGTATCCATCCTTTCGTTCATGCCTTTCATTTCGTTTTTCATTTCATTTGTATTTGTATCCATCTTTTCGTTCATTCCTTTCATTTCATTTGTCATTGCCGCCAGCATGGCGCATAGCTGGGCCATGTCGGGTGCGCTTGAGTGAGCCGTTTCGGCAGGGGTTGGGGAAGGGTTTTGGTGGAGAGGGGGAGGGGAGGTGTCATACACCGCGGCCGCTGCCGCACCCATTTCGGGCTCTGGGTTCAGTTGGGCGAGTTCGTTTTCCTGTACTATTAACATTTCCTGCACGGGGATTTCATCCTGAGCCATGGATCCTACACATTCTACATCCATTTCTAATACCCCCGGCTCCCGCTCGCCTTGAGACGCCATCTTGCTTCTCGTAAAGGGTTAATTTAGCTCGCTCGTAATTTGGAGGGAATCGGGGGTCGCTTCTCTCACCCCTGGACCGATTCCCGTGAATTTAATTGGAGACAGGAGAGCCCGTTTTCCCGTTCTCCGATACCAGTGCCGCGAGGAGGACGATGAGTTTGTATCGCACGACCTGACACCAATGTTGCGGATTCGCGCCCGCCGGCGTGCGGACGGCCACGTAACTCGAATCGCGGCACGTCGCCCACCGGACGGACAACCCAGTCGTGACCCTCTCGGACTAACGCCGGGAACCAGTCACGGGTGGACCTTTCGGTCTCACCGCGATCGAGCCAATCGGCCCCCGCGTGGGATAGGGTTGCTCGCCAAATTCGACCTACCTAAGTACCCACACGGAGGGTAGACCGGGCGATCGCACCTCGCCGCAGGTCGACTTCGGACACGGGCCACTTAAGCGACCCGTTCCGTACTATCGGGATAACCGAGCGGTGTTATTCGTCGGCCTCGACGGTTCGATTAATTATCGGGCGTCTTAGCCCACGACCAACCCTTTACGTGAAGCAAGATGGGGATTCAATGAAAGAAATGACGAAGCGAAGCGGGAAAACAGTTCAACAATAAGCACATTTATTTCGCGATGAACGGAAAGCACACATATACAATTCCACCAAAAGCACATGTAAAAGAAGAAGACAAAAAGCAAATGCAACAATGCAGATCTATCCGACTACCGGGCACTCGGCAACACTTTTACAATTTTACTTCACAGACGGCGCCGACAACACACATTCCCAAAGCAAAAGGAAAGAGAACCACCCTCCAGGATGAGGGGGGTAGGCGGGCCTGGGGCCGAGACCGTGTCGGGCCGACCCGTCTGATGATGAGACGCGAAGTGGCGGTGGTGCCTCAACTCCGCGGGCCTCGCGGACAGTGGCTGGTAGGGGGTGGGAAGGGGGCCCCCTTTTGTCGCACTATCTCAGCGCGGGGGGAAACAGGAGGGGGTTGCTGATGCTCGGGGAAAGGAGGATTTCACAAAATCTCGGGTCCCGCGACGAGCGTCTCCACCATGACCTCGGTCGCACCGCCGGCCTTTCCCTCCGCAGTTCCCCGAATCCGACGCGAGCACCCCCTCAACCGCCTTCGCCGCCGCCGCCTCTCCACAGCTCCGTCCTCTTCACTCCGACTCCGCGAACTCCCAACTGCCAACTGCCAACTGCGAACTGCTTCTCCGAACTCCAAAACTCAACTCCCTCCACTTCCAACTCAACTCTTCCTCCGCTTCCAACTCAACTCGTCTGACGAACGCAGTCGTTTTTATAAGCCCCGTGGCTTTGCTCTTTCATCTTTGACCCTCTGCCTCCGACCTTTCACCTCGCTCCCCATTGGCCCGAGGAAAAGTGGGCGTGAATGCTTTTCGATCCATGAATTTGCATATAGCGACCGCCCTCCAACGCCCTGGAGGCGGGGCCAAACCGCCCCTCGCTCACCGATTGGACGGAACAAAAGTGGGCGTGAGTCGTTCTTGATCCGTTTTTCTGCGGAAAGTCCGCGATGCTTTTGAACACGCTCCTCGGTGCGCGCCCGACACGAGTCCAGCATCGGTGCCCACAAGTGGCGCGAGAATGGTGGGGGATGCGATGGTGGCGAGTTGTGATGGTAAAGGTCATGGCGGTTGTGGTGAAGCGGCGTTGTGGTTGATGGTTGTTGTTGTGATGGCCGCGTTGTGGTTGGTGGGTGTTGTGTGATGGCTGTTGAGACGTGGTTGGTGGTGGTAATAATGGCGGCTGGTCCAAAATAAAGATAGTAAAAGAAAAACGGCTATCCTGAAGAGTCGCAGCCCTCATGAATGACATTTATTCCCTCCAGACAACGGGTTTGGGCCTAACTACACATACACTTACCGAGATATCTCACCTAAGGGACCTGAATGGTGGTTTGCGAATTTGGTCAACCACAACAATATATTTAGACATCTAAAGTGCGTTTTGGGGAAACCTACTTGCAAAGTTAAGAGAAAAACATGAAATGGCGGCCATTTTGGACGCCATCTTGGATTGCGGAAAACGCTCAAGGAGGATTCATGAGGACTTTTAGTATGTTATTTCACACACATTACTGGACCTTTCCTGAAAAAATCAGCTTGTTACCAAAAATGTCCAGGTTAAACCCTAATGCTCTTGGACTATTTAGCGTTCTACTCACGTATACCAAACTTACTCATACCGTATTTGACGTGCCCCAACGTTTTAGACACATTTTTCTTAGGTCGGCATACGCTGGCAAGATCGCCAAGGTGTGACCGCGATGTTGTCACTTCCATTTCTACGGCAGTTATGATTCGAATCGTTGTGCGTCAGCCTTTTAATAGGCTACGTCACGACCGTCGGCGATGCGTGCAACGCGCTATGCCTAAGTTAGACTATCGTTAGGCATCGGTTGTGTAGGCCGACAACAGGTTCAGAATTCGTTGGTATAAGTTATCTATAACACAACGAAATGTTCTGTGTGCATTACCAATGCGTTATACATAAGACCAAGTCGCTATGAATACGTCCGAATCTTAAAAAAAAAACATCAAAAGTTCAACGTAAGCCAGCGTTTTACATACATTTTAATACGTTGCCATCGCTGGCTAAAACGTCAAGGTGTGACCGGGCCTTAAGCTATTTGGCTTGGGTTTGAATACTTATCCAGCTATAAACTGTCGTCCTGGTGTTTGGCAGGCAGGCCGAGGCATCAGAGTGTGTGTGTGTGCGTGTGTGTGTGTGTGTGTGTGTGTGTGTGTGTGTGTGTGTGTGTGTGTGTGTGTGTGTGTGTGTGTGTGTGTGTGTGTGTGTGTGTGTGTGTGTGTGTGTGTGTGTGTGTGTGTGTGTGTGTGTGAGTGTGAGATATCCCTAACAGCATCAGTTGGTGGATGTTGGAAGATCCCATGGTATCCTTCACGAAGAGTAGGGGAGCTATCGCCGGCGCCATGAACAAATTATAAATTCCTGCTCTAACCTTTCAGGGGCACTGCATCAGCAGCACAGCTGTGCCCTCAGTAAAATGTGGCTACGTGCAGTCACGTGCTGCATATTTAAGGAGAAGAATAAGAAGAATGTGTCTCAATCTCTATCTGCTCAACACACACACCTTCTATAAATTACAGACAATAAATACCTCGAGGTATTAAACTGAAGCCTCCTCAAAGCTTGATCATCCACTCTTTGATATGTCCCTTATGTAACAGTGCTTCACCACTCACCATCCCCATAAGACCTGCTCCAATGCCAAGAGCAGGACTGACGGCCAGGATAATGAGTGTGAGCTTCCAACCATTGAGGAACCCAATGAGGAATCCGCTGATGAAGGTGGTGAAGCGTTGGACGAAGATTCCACAATTGTCCGAGATGGCATTGTTAATCTTGTTGATGTCACTGCAATGAGGGGTAAGCACTGAGATGACTAAATGTATTTTCAGATATCGAGCAAGAAATATTCATTCGAGCAGAGTGTGAGAGTTCGAGAGCAACGTGAAAGGTAGATATGGAACTTGAAGATTGTAGTTTGGAATTAATAAGGAAGGAGTCTCACTCTGAGATGCGACTGTTGATTTCACCCACGGAGTTGACATCAAACCAGCCAATTTCCATCCTCATGATGCTTCGGAAGTAAGCCTGCCGAATGCGACGGACCTGTTTTGCCGCAGATATCACCCAGAAGCATATCTGCAAATAAACAAAAGATTCTCATGACTCAATTCAGAATATTTGTGTTTTGGTCATGACTCAATGTAATACTCTTTGGTATTATGAGATAACACCTGGGACCAGCAAGTGTGATTTAATTGGGTTGTCACATTGGTATGAACAGGTATATTCCACAGGCTAATCTATAGAGCGTGATTCTAAAAATAATTTTTTAAAATAGTGTTCAGTTACCAAGTTTCTTGGAAAGCGCTCACCAAGTGGCTTAAGCAGTCAAGCAATCACTTCATTCAAAACTATTGATAAGGAATGGCTGGCTTGGCAAGCACAAGCGAGCTGCATGGTACCTGAACACAACCCTTTATATCTCGACAGCATACATACAGTACATAAAAAATGCCAACAAATGGACAGTTTTTTTAAATTAAAGACTTCAAATATTAATCACGAGCAAATACCACCTGTCGCTTTGCTGATGGTAATACTAAAAAGGGGGGGGAGAAACAGGTGGGGGGAAGAGGGAGAGAAGGGTAGGCGAGAGAGAGAGAGCAGGTAGAGAGAAGAGGTGGAAGGGAAAGGAGAGAGGAGGGATGGAGAGCGAGGAGGGGTGGTGGAAGAGAAGACAGTTTGAGATGAGAGGAAGGGAAGGCAGACGTGTGGTGGAGCATTAATTACGATTCATACCATTTCATCAAAATAATTCTGCATAGATTAACAGAGGGGATGGAAACAAAATAGTGTCTGAAATCCATTTTCTACCTGTTGTACTCTAAACATGGTCTGGAGACAAACTCCCATCTGGAGACAAACTCCCGTCCGCACATAAATACCGCCTGGACGCATCTGGAGCCAAGCTGGCTGAAGACAAACACTGCCTGGATACATCTGGAGACAAACCCTGCCCACGTCCGGAGACAAACCCTGCCCAAACACGTCCGGAGACAAACCCTGCTCGAACACGTCCGGAGACAAACCCTGCCCAGGCACGTCCGGAGACAAACCCTGCCCAAACATGTCCGGAGACAAACCCTGCCCGAACACATCCTGGAGACAAACCCTGCCCGGACACGTCCGGAGACAAACCCTGCCCGGACATGTCCGGAGACAAACCCTGCCCGAACACGTCCGGAAACAAACCCTGCCCAGACACGTCTGGAGACAAACCCTGCACGGACACGTCCGGAGACAAACCCTGCCCGAACACGTCCGGAAACAAACCCTGCCCAGACACGTCTGGAGACAAACCCTGCCTGAACACGTCCAGAGACAAACCCTGCCCAGACACGTCTGGAGACAAACCCTGCACGGACACGTCCGGAGACAAACCCTGCCCAGACACGTCCAGAGACAAACCCTGCCCAGACACGTCTGGAGACAAACCCTGCCCGAACACGTCTGGAAACAAACGTTGCCTGAACACGTCCGGAGACAAACCCTGCCCGAACACGTCCGGAAACAAACGTTGCCTGAACACGTCCGGAGACAAACCCTGCCCAGACACGTCCGGAGACAAACCCTGCCCAGACACGTCTGGAGACAAACCCTGCCTGAACACGTCTGGAAACAAACGTTGCCTGAACACGTCCGGAGACAAACCCTGCCCGAACACGTCTGGAGACAAACCCTGCCTAGACCAAACCACCATCCGGATATGTCCAGACACAGACAGAGAGAGAGAGAGAGCAAGAGAGAGAGAGAGAGAGAGAGAGAGAGAGAGAGAGAGAGAGAGAGAGAGAGAGAGAGAGAGAGAGAGAGAGAGAGAGAGAGAGATGTGGGAGGTGGGAGGTGGGAGGTGAAGGTAGGGGAGTTAGCACAGAGAGAATATGTTATGTTTTATGAAACACACACACACACACACACACACACACACACACACACACACACACACACACACACACACACACACACACACACACACACACACACACACACACACACACACACACACACACACTTTATACATGAACATCCGACGAAGTCAGAATTAATCCACCAAACTTGTTACTTACATGCTGACGCTATGCTAGCAAATGCTGGATAGCGGGGCGTTATTTAAATCTAGAAACAACCAATGGACCCTAAGTACTTTTCTACATGAGGGCAGGAAATGGATTTAAAAGGAAGAAGAAGAATCTCACGAGAGCGAGGAGCCACGTGGGATGGTGAAGCTTGAAGAAGCACCAGTGCAACTTGGTTCTTTTGGCTTCCTTTGGTTCTCTTCATTAATCCTGGTTCTCTTCGTTTTCCCTCGTTTGTATCAGCAGTTCCTAACTTACTTCCCATGGAATACTCGCGTCGACCAGATGAACTTTCTTACTTTACAGGCCTTTGTATTCGACCCAGGTTTTGAGGAACATCAGCTGCATCTCGGTGGAACCACCACAGAAGAACTTTCCTATTTCCCGGACTTGGTATTTTCATCAGTTGTAAGTCAACATTTCATGACGCGTGTTTCCGGCCGTGATTTTCAACCCGGATTCTGAGGAGCATTGGCCATATGCATCTCGGTTGAACTTTCCTCATTGCTCCCGTCTCTACATTGGCTGAGCATTATGTTGACTGGGAAACTGCCGGCATTCATCAGGAGGATGAGAAAAGTTCACCTTCTGATGATCTGGAGCTGGATCATCAATGTGTAGGAGGAGATACCATCACACATCATCAAGAGAACATTTCTGAAATGCTGCATCTCCAACAACATGAACGGCACAGTGGATGACAGAATTTACGAGGAGGAGGCTGCAAATGATGGTGACAGCGATGGGGACTTGCTCTATCCTGATTCGGACAAGGAGTTACGTGCTGTCTTCAACGAGGAAAGCATCGATGAGGATTTCCTCGGGTTTAGCTGAAAAGCTTCATCAAACCCAAACTGCCCTTTTCAGAGCCATAAATCCACAATAAATATGTATGATACTGGTATGAATCCCTTTACTTCCTTTTTTGAGGAACAAAAAAAAATACTATTTATAATATTGTTACGAATTTCGCCCGCCCGGCGTGTGATCGGCCACGTAACTCGAATCGCGACGCGTCGCCCACCGGAACGGACAATTCAGTCATGACACTCCTGGAACTACCGCCAGGAGCCAGTCATGGGTGGGGGTTTAACCTCACCACGATCGTGCCAATTGCCCACCCACGCAGGATAGGGTTGCTCGCCAAATTCGACCAACCTAAGTACCTGCGCGAGTGGTCGACCAGGAGATCGTACCGCGCCGCAGGTCGACTTCGGACACGAACCGCTTAAGCGGCTCGTTCCGTGCTGCAGGGATAACCGAGCGGAGTTATCGTCGACCTCAACGGTTCAGATTATTTATTGGGTGTCTACACCCACTACCAATCCCTTACGTGATGCAAGATGGAACTTTCAACGGAGGAAAAGACTCAACGAAATGGGAAACAGTTCAACAAGCAAGCACTTTTATTTCACACACATACACAGGGCAAGCATGTATTTACAGCTATACAAAAATGCACATATAACAGTTAAAGCAAGAACAATACACAGAGTTACAACCGAATAAAAGGCAATTATTTACAGCACACTTATACTGGTTTACTTACAAGACTGGCGCCACACATACATTTATACAAAAAGCAAAGAAAACACAAGCCACCCTCACAGGCATGGAGGCAGACAGGTCCGTGGACCAAATGAATGTGTGACCTGGGTGATTGGCCAGGTCCACGAGACCGAAGGGGTCTTACCCGCGCCCTCATGGCGCGATGGTGGGCGAGCCGCAATGTCTGCGTAACGCGCTTGACTCCGTGCCCCTGGTATGGTCGGTGAGCTCCTCCAGGTGTGCGTCGTGCAGGCACCACCGTTGGGTTGGGGAACGGACGGGGTTACCGGCGCTATCTCAGCGTGGATGGGGGGAGGGGGGGAATTGTTGATGCTCGGGGTCGGGAGAGGGGAATGGCGGACGCTCCATCCCGCTAGCGGGGTCCCAGGACTGCACCTGACTCTGGCGAACTCTCACCCCTGAGCCCTCCTCTGCGTCCCTTCTCCACTCCGCGACTCATCCCTCGACCTCCACTCCGAACTCCGTCCCCTTCGCCGTCCGATCCCCGCAAACACACGCTTCAGACTTCACGACTTCTGACCGGCGCCACTTTCTGCACCCCTTTCTGCACACACGAGCTGAACACCTTTCTGGACACGTTTCTTCACACTCCTTCCTGGACACACACACAAGCTGCATCGTGCTCGCGCCTTTTATAGACCGGGGGAGGAGCCTGTATGCAGATTCGCAGATCAAAACGCGCTTGGAGGCGGGGCCATGCCACCCGACGTTCAGCCATTGGTCGGGCAAAAAGGGGCGTGAAGCCTTCCTGATCCGTTTTCCTCTCCTGAAGGGAACGCGTTCACAGTGGGTTCGGAGGCGGGGCCATGCCACCTGATGCTCAGTCATTGTATGGAAGAAAAGGGGCGTGAAGCCTTCCTGATCCGTTTTCCTCTCCTGAAGGGAATGCATTCGTACCCGCGGTTCGACGCGTTTGGCATCAATTACCGAACGGGCCCTGGACAGCACAACGTTTGGTGTTGATTGCTGGTGTGGTTGATGGTTGTGGAAGGAGAAAGGCGAAGGTGGTGGGGGGTTTGCTGTGGTGGTTTGGTTGTTGGCGGGCGTTGTTTGGGAATGGCGGTGAAGCGATGTTTGCAGGATGGAGTTGTGGAGGTAAAGAGGCAAAGGTGGTGGTGTTTGAGTTGTTGGCGGCTTAATGGTCCAAAATAACGATAGACAAAGAAAAATGGCTAACTCAAAGCATCGCAGCCCGGCTGAATCACACATATTCCCTCTAAACAACGGGTGTGGGCTAACTACACATGAACTTATCGATATATCTCACCTGAGGACCCTTTATTGTGGTGTATTGCTAATTTCCACAGCCGTAACAATATTAGAAAATAAGAAAGAAAAAGAAAAACTTCTTGGTATCCTCTCCTCTCTCTTCAACCTCTTGAAAATGAGAATAAGACTGTTCGATGAAATTAACCGGACAAGGGAGTAAGTCCGACACCATTAACCATGCCCATGTCGAATGGGGATCATAGGAGTGCTCGCTTCACTCCACATGTTTCGATTTGCCCGCCGGTCACATCACGTACCTTCTGGTTGAATGGTTTGCATTAGCTGGAACAATTGTCTGGGTGGCAGACAGACGGTTGCTCTGTGCGCATTATGCGGTTTTACTGTGTGAGACAAAATCCACGGCGATGCTCACCATAACAGTCAGGAGGTGCGTCTGATGTGTAAACGATGAATGTGGTCATCATTGGTAAGATATTTATTGGTAGGGTATCCTAATGAGGGCAAATAAGTCTGAAATCCAGATCGGTGGCTCTGTTTGATGTTGAACTGATGCTGACCATATAATCTTTGCCTGTTTGACAGAGTCACCAGGCCTCTGTGTTGGAGGTGACACTTTGGTGTAGGACTGTGTCCAATTGGGATGGGGGGAGTACTCGTCACACTCCACATGTTTTGAGAGATAGAGATATATATTTATATATATATATATATATATATATATATATATATATATATATATATATATATATATATGTTGATCTGCACATAAACAGCCCCACGCCTCTCCACCTGTCAGTTCAGGTCAGGTATGGGAGCATGCGCCAGAGCAGTGCATCGCTGCGTCCACTTTCCACTGGTACTCCAGGGGCATCTGTCTGGCCATCCCCCAGGCAGATACCTGGCCCATCCCCATCTCCTTGAGATGGCGATCAACCTGCTGCAACCACGAGGCACGTGGTCAGCCCTTTGGCCTCCTCCACTCACGAGACTCCCTCGCTGAGAGAATCTGGTGAGCAGGATCAGCGTCAGGAAAACGAGCCACATGTCCATACAGCCGCAGTTGATGCTCACGGACCATGCAGGTAACAAATCTCATTTGAATCTCTCTCAGCAACCGCTATTTGGACACAAAGTCCGACCAGCGATAGCCAAGGATTCTCCGAAGAAACCTGGTACCGAAGGAATTAAGTCTCCATCTCAGATCCTTGGTCAGAGTCCAAGTCTCGCATCCATAGAGCAAGACTGGAAGTACCAAGGAGCTGAAGACTGGGACTTTCGTCCTCCCGCACAGGTACCGGCAGCGCCACACCCCATTATTCATTGAATCCATGACTCCCCGGCCTGACCCAGACGTCTATTGACCTCTGACTCACAGCCAGCAGAGACATGAATATCACTGCCAAGGTAAGTGAATCTCTCCACGACCTCAACATCCTCACCACAAACAGGCACAGACAGGACAGCAGCATCCAAGATGTCATTGAAAGCCTGGATCTTAGTTTTGACCCAGGAAACCCGTAATCCCAGCGGCTCTGACTCCTCATTCAGCACCTCGAGGGCTCCCAAAAGGATATCTAAAGTCTCCGCAAAGATGACTGCATCATCTGCAAAATCAAGGTCAGAGATCTTGACATTCCCAAACGATGCACCGCAGCTTGATCTCTCTGACATCCTCCCTAGAATCCAGTACATACAAGTGCTGAAAAGCGTGGGGGCCAGTACACACCCCTGATGAACTCCAGTAACAACTGAAAATAAGTCAGAGATGGTACCACCATATCTCACAGCACTCTCAGTACCAGAGTGGAGTTCAGACATCAGATCGATCAGTTTTGGTGGTACCCCACGAAGACCAAGAATCCTCCAGAGGGCATCCAGATTCACTGAATCGAACGCTTTACAGAGATCAACATAGGCTGCAAGCAGCCCCTGCCGAAATTCTCATCTGCATTCGGTGAGGACCCGAAGAGCAAGGATACGGTCAATCGTTGACCTCTTTGGTGTAAAGCCTGACTGCTCTGGATGCTGGTGCTCAAGCAGATGGTGACAAACCCTATCGATAATTATCTGAGCAAAGACTTTGCCCAGCATTGAGAGTAGTGTCACCACTCGGTAGTTGTTGCAGTTTTGGCGATCACCCTTCCCTTTCCAGAGAGGGACAACAAGGCCCCTCTTCCAGTCAGTGGGGATGATGCCTGTGTTCCAAGCAGAGCACAGAACTGTATGCAACGACACGAATGCAACATTTCCACCAGCCTTGAGAAGTTCAGCATGGATGGCACAGATCCCTGGAGCTTAACCCCATTTCAACCGGTTCACCGCAGCCTGTGTTTCCACAAGCGAAAGTGGACCACAGTTGATTGGAGGGTCAGCAACAGGGACTGTAACACCCCTGACGTCCAACTCGACAGCTGATGGATCAGCCTGGTACAACCGCTCAAAGTAACCGGTCCAGCGGGCCTTCACTTCAGACTCCTCTGTCAAGAGCCTACCGCCCTCTGCTCTAACTGCAGTACACCAAGGGATGGGCTTGGATGAACACAATTCGCGAATTCCCCTGTAAGCAGGATTCCCCCGAATTCTCCACCTGTACAACTCTTTTTCTTCCCCAAATGTGCGATGCATGCATGGGCTGACACATTCTCTGTCCCCACCCCACATGCGCATGTAAGAAGTGCATGACCTATATAGTAACATACATTGAAGAAATGACAGCACAATGTCAATTAATCAAATAATGCTAAAGACACATTTTCATCATGTGCCACACATTATTTTCAATTGTTAGTCTAATTATTTCCTTATCTGATTTATTCAATTTTTAGCTCAGCTATGATAACTGTCTGTGAATAAAAACCAGAGAGGTTATTTATACACCAACTAAACGTCTATGCGATCATTGTGAGGAAATAAGTAGACTGGATCGATTAAGTTGTGGTACCAATGTACATGGGCATGATATGATTATGGTTACATTGTGGGTTGAGGAGCAGGAAAGGAGGGGATTACCACAATTTTTGCATATGTAATATATGGATTGCCCTTTGAAGACAGACATTCAGTTGGACTTACCTGCAGGTATCCAACGACCAACACGATGCAGCCAATACCAACGTAGTACAGAGAAAAGGTAGAAAGTTCTGCTTCAATGTTCACTTTCCTGAAACACATGAAACACAAATACTATCAGATCAGACTTGATTTCTAAAGTACCAATCACCATGTTGATCTCTATTTGTCTCAATCATGATTTGACTTTAAGTAATATTCATGCCATGTTTCTCTGTGATTCGTTGTGGTTGTGATCTGTAAGTGGGCGCTGTCGTTACAACCCATCGAGATGGCATTGGATAATGCATTGATAAATAAACAAGATGAGGTCTGATGGATCAGCCCTTGCAGATATGACAAAGGAGAGCAGAAGAAAAAAAAAAATTGCACACAAGAGAGAACTTCACTTTAAATGTGAGTCGGAACATAAAAGCTGCATCGAACAAAGAGGTAATTCCAGAAATGAGAGAAAGGAAGAACAAATGTAGATGAACAAACAGTTGGGATTTCTTAAAGGAATCAATACAATTCGATTAAATCACATTGCGAGATTGTTTTTTTTTTTGTATACATTGTCGAGGCTCTTATGAGAGCTAAGTTTAATCTCATCACATTCAAATTCTGTGCTGTGAAAATCACATGAATTGGCCAGTCAGTATGGTTCAACAATATTCAAGACCATTTTTCCATCAACATCGACTCTTGCTTCTACCTCGTTTCCATGCACCACTCAACCCAGGTTGAAAACCGTTCTGCCCCTGATGCTGCATTTCCATGTAATTTAGCCATGTCGCTTTGAACCATCGAATCGAGCTCGCCGGGATTTTATCCTGACCCTTTTTCAAAGTGCAAGAACACACAATAGGGAAAAAGGCAGTCCGATCAAGTGATGAATGGGCATAAATAGTGAGTCAAACCAAAAGAAAAAAATGGCATTGTTTTTTTTTTGGGCCTACGTTAAACCTAATTATTCTTTGGCATCATTTAAAACCACTGAGTAGGCATAAGATTAAGAAGGTTAGATGTGAGTTCATCACGAGGAGACAATACACAATCAAGGTCTGGATCTAATATTTATATAATATTTATATCATATAATCAAGGTCTAATATTTCCCTCGGGCCGAGCAGCACATCTCAGACCACAGATTTGACTAGTGATACCGGGCGTACTCGAGCCTTGCGAGCCTGGGTGCATCCATCCTGTCAGTTGCACTCAAGGCTTGCTGAGAAAGAAGCATCTACATCCATTAAAAGTGTCCAATGAATGGAAAGACGAGATGGACTGCACCGAGACGGACAGCACCGAGATGGTGGGACGGATTTTCAATTTGCATCTTCATCACGGAAATTGCAACAACAGTATTAATGGAATACAGGAAAAGCTGGAGCTTGAAAGTACCTCGGTGTACAAATTATCCTTCCTGTTGAGCTGAGTTACTCAGTCTCTCACCGTTCAAGCTGAGAACTTGCACACTTTGAAATTTTAAGTAACAGAGTTTAAAAAAAAAAGTAAACAAGTGAAAAATACACTGGCAACCTATATTCATTTCAGGAAATTTTGTATGACAACCTTTTTAAAGGTGATTAAAATGATAATAGTGTAAATACAATGATGAACTAGAACGACACTCACAGAGCGCATAGTTCCGCCTGATACATTCATTCTGAACAAAAATACTATCGTTAACTGAACACGCTACAATTATGGCCCAGTGCTATTATGGCTCATATACCCGTATCATCCATGCACCCTATTATGTCACATCGTTTCTTGGCATGGGTTATGAACATCATAAATTTAATTCTTCACTCACATTGGGTCATAGATCAGATATATGAAGTTTCTGATTTTTTCAAACAAGGATTTCAATTCAACCAATTATGACTGGGATACCATTTCACTGATTATATCATTATTATCACCCTCTATACCCCATGAGGAGTTTATGACATATGCCAAGTTTCAATTCTTTTCATTCAGTGGTTTCGGAGAAAATTATGTCCAAATTTTTTCCTTTAATCCAATATGGCTGCCATACCATGTGATGGATGATGTCACGGTCAATAAAATATTCTCCATGGGGAGTCTATTCCATGTTTGCAGTTTCTCATTGATTGGACAAGTTGTTGCAGTGAAAACAATTTTTAAAGCAAAAATAGGACCACTGGACCTGTAGCTTATCTGGGCCCTGGCCTAATGTAACCAAAATCTGGTAGCATTCTGACTGGTGGGTCTGGAGAAGATTTTGGAAGGAATTTGCATGACTGCCATTTTGACACATTTCCCGCCACGTGATCGGCATTGCCTCTGCAATTTAACATCCCCACTCTGGCCTATTGTTGGAATCCATTTTTGGTCGTATTGTGACTGCTGGGTGTCATTCTGGCGTCACCCTGAGCAAGTGCTTCCTGCTTCCTCACATTCAGCGAGTGGTTCGTGCTCCATCACCCTGAGTGAGTGGTTTTGAAATAACACCCGATTTCTGAGCCGTTTGCCTTATTAACGTGCTTTCTAAATTACCGAGCCAATTTTGTTTTTTTTCCACCTGTCACATGCAGATTTTTATAAAGATTAATATTTGTGAACATATCCTTGAAACGTCGATATAAATGCAACGCTGTTTTTCAGTGAAAGCTACTCAAGGTTTTCGGGTTGTTGTCAATATCGGTCAAGCACCTGTGTGTGTTGTTCATAACGCATATGTCTTTCTTTCTTTCTTTCTCTTTTTTTTTCTGTGTGTGTCTCTCTGTGTGTCTCTCTGTCTGTCTCTCTGTCTGTCTGTCTCTCTCTCTCTCTCTCTCTCTCTCTCTCTCTCTCTCTCTCTCTCTCTCTCTCTCTCTCTCTCTCTCTTTCTCTCTCTCTCTCTCTCTCTTTCTTTCTCTCTCTCCCACATCCTCACTCTACCCCCTTCCAATATAGTGCAGCATCCTCCTCCCACACCTCTTTCTCTCTGTGTCTCTGTTCTGTCTGTTCTGTATGTGTCTCTGGACATATCTGGATGGTGGTTATGTCTGGACAGTGCTTGGCTCCAGACCTGTCTGGGCAGGGTTTGCTCCGGACGTATCCGAGTAGTGTTTGTCTCCGGCCAGCTTGGCTCCAGACACGTCCGGGCAGGGCTTGTCTCCGGACGCGTCCGGGTGGTAATTCACACTTCACCACACGTCTGCCTTCCCTTCCTCTCACCTCACACTGTCTTCCCTTCCCCCACCCCTTCTCGATCCCCGACCCCTCTTTGCTCCTGCTCCTTCCTCTCTCTCCTCTCTCCCCCCACACCCTCTCTCCCTCTTCCCCCCTCTTTTTCTCCCTTCTCCTTTAATATTCCTGTCAGCGAAGCGTCGGGTGGTATTTGCTAGTATGTCTGTATGTACACACACACACACACACACACACACACACACACACACACACACACACACACACACACACACACACTGCAATAGTATCGCATCCCTTTCGGGCCGAGGCTAAACTGGATATCTGCGATCACAAAGTGATCGACAAGATTAAGCCTGCGACTTTCCCTGGCCCACGACTTACCCTGGGCTCACGATTCAATGATGGCATATTTTGTCCAGACCGACATACGACCTTAACCATTTAAGGATAGAGTGTAAATTAAGAAAATGTGTCACCATCTACAATCTATCCATAAACTCAGCATCATGAAAATCGGAGGAAAACTATTCAAGTTGTGATGAAAAGGTGTTTTTTTTTTTGTTAATTAGGTCACAATCCGAAAAAAAGTAGTTCAAGGACACTAATAAACTAACAGGTACACAACATTAATGCAGGTTCACCATAATGATGCAAGAACATCTTAGAGTGGTATGATGTAAATGAAGCGTAATGTACAACTTACTCTATGCTGTCTAGTGAAGGCAATTTCGTTCTGATTGGACAAAGCTTAGTCGAGTTATGGTGAAAAATGTTAAAAGGTCCATAATTAGATCTTGGCTTTAAGCCTGGTGTGTTGGCGCAGTGGTTAGGGCAGCGGCTTGGGATCCAAAAGGTCCTGAGTTCAAGCCCCGTTGGGCCACTGAATTAATACACCAGGGGGTTGACTCAGCCTGTCATCCTTCCGAGGTCGGCGAAATGAGTACCAGTATACTGGGCCGGTGTATACCCCGGTTAAAATAGGTGTACTATATCCCTGTGTCGTAAGAGGCGACCAGGGTTGCGTCAGGAAGGGCATCCGGCGTAAAACCTGTGCCAAATCACTATGCGGATCATTCGGATGATCCGCTGTGGCGACCCCTAACGGGAGCAGCCGAAAGAAGAAGAATAAGAAGAATTAGATCTTGGCTTTACAAATTAGGTTCAGGTCAAAAAAATTATGTTGACCCCACACACAATTTATTCCCATTATTGATGCAAAATTTCATTCCTAATGTCCCAGCCGACTCTGAAATACAGCAAATTGGTCGAAAAAAAAGGGGGAAAAAAAACCCCCCAAAAACCTAAATGGTGATTTCGTAAATGGGGTCTGAGAAACTCTGAGGTGCCATTAAAAATTGGGGGAGTTAATTGTACGAACAAATCCTACAACAGGTATAAGCCTGCCCCTATCCTATAAGGGGGAAACTTAAATACATGTTCTCCTGGTGGAGTACTACGGAGCACCAGCAACCCTCAACATCCCAGATGTAATTGTCAACCACCATAAATAATTTGACCCATTCATTGCATTCACCCCTTTCTATCCCATTCAACAAGGAACTCAATTTTTGTTTGAAAAGGGCCTCCAATACCCATGCGAGGTTGCCCACCCGCATTCCATGCTATCCTCGACGATCGATCCGTTGCCCCAGATGATGGTGTTGTTTTCGCAAGATTTGTTTGGATCCTTCAGATGTTGCTGCTCAATGTCGTAAATGATGAAGGTGTCAGTCATGCTGCGGAACACCAAGAGCATGACAGGGAAGCACATGCCATGCACGATGGCCCCCAAGCTACCCAGGACCATCAGGAAAACATCGGCCGGGCTGGCGAAGCGAAACTGCAGGCAAAAGAATGTGCACTATTTAAATATTTTATTATCGATATAAATTATTAACAGCCTGCTTTGCAAATCCACATTTGTTGGAAATGGAAAGGCATTACATGACAGTAAGGGGAGGATTATACAAACAAAATTGACAAAAAGGCTTTCAATACCAATTCCCTGATAAACTTTTGAATTCACACATTGAAGTAAGCAGGTGGTGAAAGGTGACAACTTTCCTTTCGGTGTTACCACTCACCAGCTCGAAAAATCCGACTTGCTTGGTGTTTTTCCCTTTTGTTTCAGGCTCAGAGCTGTCAGACCTGCTAAGGAAGCGTGAACAAGGGTGGACACCGTGATTGCAAGACCAAAATGCTGCGTATTATTTATTTATGTGCATTGCAAGTTTGGAATACTACTTATGAGTCACGTCTGATTGGTAAGATCAGTACTTTGGTGTTGAAGTAGAAGAATGAATTAACTAGAAGGTCACTCGGTAGAGCGCATACCTCCGCCATGTAATGCCTGATCCACGAGAACATATCGGGCCCAATGCATTTTTGAAGTATCATGCTACACAGAACAATATCGTGTTTGGCCCGATCTCTCAATGGTGAAGAATCACTAATAAAATTCTCGTAGTCGGATCTAGATCTGGATCTTCACCAAAATCTAATCAGTTCGTCCTTGTCACACACACAGACACCCTCTCCACAAAATTTCATCCAGATCCATCCACAACTTTTTAGATATCCTGCACACAAACAGACAAACAGACAGAAAAGGGTGAAAACATCACCTCCTTCACCTTCAGTGGCAGAGGTAACTAGAAGGGCACTCCGTAGAGCACAAAACTCCGCCAGGCTGAACAGTTGACGTTTTGTATCCCATTGTTAGGCCGGATCTGGACCTGGACCTGAACCAAAATCTAATCAATTCTTCCTTGTCACACATCCAACCTGTCCACCAAGATTTGTCCAAATCCATCCACAACTATTTGTGTTATTATACTATATATCGTTTTTGGCTCCAACTCTCAATGGCAAAGAATCACTTCGTAAATTCTAGAATCCGGATCCGAATCGTTACCAAAATCGAATCAATCAGTTGTTGTCACACACCCAACCTATCCACCAACTTTCATCTGAATGCGTACACAACTTTTTAGAGATCTCCTGCTCACAGACAGTCAGACAGACAGACAGGGGTGAAAACAAAACCTCAATCCACCTTCGGTGGTAGATGTAATAAAATGGTGAAGATTGACAAAAAGGATGCATTTGTTCAGTTAAAACATCCATGCATTGCAAAGTGTAGAAAAGTAAGGGTTCGGCCAAAATGTAGGATTGGTGGATCATTGTCTTCCGTATTAACGAATTAGCCTTGAAGGAACTTTGCAGTTTTAAATTCATATCCGGTACCTGAAGCAGTTGAAACATTGGGAAAAAGAAAACGATAAAAAAAAAAAAATACAGCAGGAGGATTTGAAAGAGGAGCGGATATGCTGGAAATTTAACAAGTCTTCATGGAATGCCGATGAATTATTACGACTTCTTTCCTCTTCTTTTTTTTTTTTTTTGAATACAGACTCAAGGCTCGTGAAAGAGCTAGAACACAGAATGGATCAGGACGCAAAATAACAAAAGGAACCGCAGAACGAGAAAGGGGAAATGCCAACAGCAGGGTCGAGGGACAAAATATACGGAGATGGACAAACAAGGGATGCAGGTAACGATGAAGGATATGGGAGAATGCAGGGGATGGACAAGATGGATACAGAAGCAAAATTTGGGGGTGGGGGGGGGAGGTTTTCTGTGGCCACCATAGGAGAGATTATGGTTTTGGATGGGGGATGTTCTGAGATGGTGATGAACTTTAAGACCTGGAGGGAAGAATGAGGTTGAAGAGAATGTGGAGGTTGGTTCCACAGGTGGGGAAAAAGAACAAATGAGTGGAGGTAAGCAGTGATTCTGGATTTTGAGAGTTTCATGAGAAGAGGGTTGCTGGGAACTGTGTGTCCCCTGCAGATACCTGAGAGGGGCGAAACATGAGAGGGCAGAGGGTGCAAGACCAGAAAGGAGGCGGAAGAATACAGAGACCATCGACCTGTCGGCGATGGCAAAGTGATCGGCCCAATGGATCAGCTTCAGCTTTATCGTGACCGATTCCAATTATCTTGAAAGCTTTTAATGGAATAACAACCAAAAATATTCCCACCTTATCAAGTGTTCGGCCGTGTGCAGGTTTTGGTTCAAGACTTTCATGAACTGCTTGGCCTCGCCTGATATTTGACTGTCGGTGTTTCAGGAAGGAATTTGTAATTTGTTTCAGGGTGTCTGGGCCAACTTGCCTACTCTATCAACACAGGGTGGGATCTTTATCATCCACCAGCTAATGCCAGCAGTTAACGACTACCTTAGGGCTGACACACTTTGGTATGCAACTCCCACTAGGCAGGTATAAGAAAAGTAAGCTACCTCTGTAACATCTTGTCAAACACTGGAGTGGCTCGGAAGGAGACAGTTTTATTCGAATGTATAAGAAAATGAAGGATATGTCCAAGATCAGGGAAAGGGCCTTAAAAATTGCAAAACTGAGTAGGTGCCAGTGCAAGTTGTGCAGTGTTAATTCATTGGAATGTAGAAGTAGATCAACAATATGTCCGGGATCAAGGATACTACACAAACGACTTTTTTAAAAAAATGGCAAGACTGAGTGCAAGTACAAGTTGTGCAAACGTGACACATAATCACTTCAGTCATCTTATTACCTCCGTCCACCTTCGATGGTGGAGGTAATAACCACGGCCACCGAAGGTGGACGGAGGTGATGTTTTCACCTCTATCTATCTATCTGTGAGCAGGATATCTCAAAAAGTCGTGGACGGATTCGGGCGATATTTGGTGGACACGTTGGGTGTGTGACAAGGACGAATCAATTCGATTTTGGTAAGAATTCGGTTCCAGATATGAGAATGTTTCAATTTTTTAATAGTTTTTTTTTTTTTAAGTAACTCCTTACCGTTGAGAGATAGGGCCAAAACTATACAAAGCATATTTCAAAAAGTTGTGGATGGATTGTGACAACACTTGGTAGGTGACAAAAATAAGCCGATTCGATTTCGGTTCAGGTCCGGATGCATATCCGGCCTATCAGTGGGATACAAAGTGTAAACCGTTCAACCTGGCAAAAGGTGTGTGCTCCACCAAGTGCCATTCAAGTTTCAGGATGCAATGCACCAATCAAGACAGCAGTACCTACAGAGGCATAACAACATGTGAAGAGTAATCCATTGACTTATTTACAAAAAACGTCAATGCCCCAGTCCCCAAAATGTCACGGAAGCGCCAGCCAGAAACATTGACCGATAATGACACTCGCATATTACGTGAACATTGAGTCAAAAGTGAACACTGAAAACAAGATGGTGTTGATAACCAACTTAGTCCTCAATGAACGGGGATAGTTTGGGCCACGATTTGCCTTTTGATAGCAAACCAAGGAGATTACAACTAACGAGTGTCCAAATTCAAGGAGTTGTTCCAAAGTGAGGCACTGGTCTCTTTCACATCTACGCCTCGATACACACCCAAAACCAACCTGAAATCTGTCACTATTGACATGCAAAACCATTTGGAATCCTTTGACCTGGTTAGACCTGCAGCCAAACAAAAAAAAACTTTAATAACAGCACCGGTAAGTTACGTGAATGGTGTAATCTCATGTGAAGCACCTGGACACACTTGTAATTGAGAAAAGTAAGAGAGGCAGGGATGTTAGGAGACAGAAAAGATGGGAAGAGAGTGCAGGAGAAGTGGAGAGAAAAGGAAAAGATAATTGTGAGAAGTTTGGAGAAAAGGGAATTGAAGACACATATGGAGCATAATGGTGAGAGAAGGGAAGGGAAGGGAAGGTAAGGGGGGGGGTGGTAAAGGTTAAATATTTTGCCATAATTGCACATATAATAACTAGGTCAGGTCAGGTATGGGAGCATGTGCCAGAACAGCGCGTCGCTGCGTCCACTTTCCGCCGGGACTCCAGGGGCCTCCGTCTGCCCTTCCCCCAGGCAGATGCCAGGCCCATCCCCATCTCCTTGAAGTGCTGGTCAACCTGCTGCAACCACGAGGCACGTGGTCGGCCTATTGGCCTCCTCCACTCACGAGACTCCCTCACTGAGAGAATCTGGTGAGCAGGATCAGCGTCAGGAAAACGAGCCACATGTCCATACAGCTGTAACTGACGCTCACGGACCATGCAGGTAACAAATTGCATCCGAGTCTCTCTCAGCAACCGCTCGTTGGACACAAAATCTGACCAGCGATAGCCAAGGATTCTCCGAAGAGACCTGGTACCAAAGGAATTAAGTCTCCATCTCAGATCCTTGGTCAGAGTTCAAGTCTCGCATCCATAGAGCAAGACTGGAAGCACCAAAGACCTGAAGACTCGGACTTTCGTCCTCCCGCACAGGTACCGGCAGCGCCACACCCCATGATCCAGTGAATCCATGACTCCCCAGGCCCGACCCAGACATCTATTGACCTCTGAATTTTTTTTTTTTGCCACACCACCAGCGTTGGAATACCAAGTCCAGCGATGAGCTTGTGGGTGCTGAAACCATGAACCGGCCTCCCTAAGTCCATGACTTCTTGCAAAGTCAAGGAACTTAGTGCTATTCTGATTCATAGTTCCTGACCCATGGGGACCAACACACGTCTCATAACCATCCCTCTCAGTTACAGTCGATGCCTTGAAATCCCCCAAGACTAGAAGTGTATCTCGTCTGGGGCACTGATCAACCACAGACTCGAGCGTGGCGTATAATGTGTCCTTCACGGTGAGATCACTCGCCTCAGTCGGAGCATAGACAGAGACCAGGGAAATGACACCTAAGGAGTGACGAATCCTTAGTCTCATAATACGCTCGTTGACCGGTGTTGCCTCAATTATCATTGGGGTCAGCTTTTTGGACACAGCTACAGCAACTCCTTGAGTATGGTAACCATCAGAGCGACCAGACCAATAGTAGGTGTAACCACCCACCATTATCTCTCCGCAATCCGGTCTCCGAACCTCAGAGAGAGCTGCAATACCGATGTCCAAACGCTTGAGCTCAGATGATAACAGAGACAGGTGATCATCCTCTCTTAGGGATAGGACATTCCAGGCACCCATCCGAAGGGACCGCCTCAGGTTAACCCAAGGAGACCGCCGTCTGGTGGACGACACCTCAGCACCACTCCAACACACTCTCCCACAATCTGACCCAGGGAGGTTACCCTGTGGTTTCCCTCCTTTCATCAAAGATTGGGGGTCCCGAAGGCTTTGCCCCAATCCCGCCATCCAGTGAGCTGCCCTGCGAAGGGAAGCTGCACAGGAGGTACTCCCACGGAGTGGGTTTTCAATTTTTTTTGCATTTGTGTGTTTTGTGGAATGAAGGGTTTTACGGTGGCCGGAGTGCAAATCCCGCCACCAACCTCCTAATAAAAAAGTAACCCAACTGCAGGAGGATGTCCGCAGACACAGTTAGGCACTAGATATGGATGGCCGTTGGCTCACAAGGAGCTCCTCCGCCCTTTGACAGGTTTTGTTTTTAATCCTGCTGGGTGTCCATATCCAAACACCCTCCTCACCAGAAAACCTGGTGGGGGAGACGGTTTAGTCGCCGACAACCCGACCATGGAACAGGTTAGTACAGGTTTGCATGATACCTGTAGCAGGTCACAGATCTGACCTGACTTGACTTCATAATAAAAACATAATAATAACTAGACATTCCCAATGGACGCGGCTTCCTGTTAAACATCTTCGCAAGTTGCGAAAACCTGCAAAATTACACCATCAATAATAACCTCCACAAGTACCTCTCTTGACACTATTTCATGAGCAATTACAAATTGTGCCTGATCAATCCAGAAAAGGACCAAACATGTTGGGTTTCCTGGTGAATACTGCACCAGGTGGTGTTCACATCATAGGATCCACCAGGTACTTTCATCCCTGATTCTCCCTGTTCTTCAATCCTTGTTTGCCTTGTGTTTTCCCTCTGGTTCGGTTACAATCGAGCTCTCCATCGTCTTTCATGATGTTTTGTTAACCACATGGTTCAGCATTTTGACGATAGAGCATGGATAAACCTTGTGGAGGGAGATTTTCCCCCCAGAAGGGCTCCACTGACTGTGGAGGGAAAAGTGCCGCCATGAGTGTGCGTGGCTGGCACCCAGAGTGCATCGGGAGGTCACGTCCCCCAAGGTCAACAGCTCTGTGTTTGTGCCATGTCAAGTCCTGTGCTGTCTGTTGTGTCTGTCTGCATGTGAGGGAGTGATTTGTGTTTGACGGCTCTTCCATGACCCTGACAAAATTTACAACAATTATATACTAATTTTTTGATCTCATTTCAGGCTACAGCCATGATTTTTGAAATAAATTCGCCGAAATATTGTTACGGATTTGGAAACCTTGTGCACACAAGCAGCCAGAGTCCCCGTAGTTCAGTTATTTCGATAAGTATGTGTTTATAGTTAGAATCCATCCCCTTTGTCTAATGGGAATTACATGTGTGCGCTACAAGTTATTTTATAGTCAGGTTTATTATATAGCGAACGCAGTGAGCTTCATACTTAACGCGTGCACGTGAGAGAATAGGATACAACAACAATAACAACACAATACCCCTGGCAATTTGGAATCCATGTCGTTAGCTATGACCTTTTGCTTCCGGTTGTTGTTAAACGCTGTGCGGTGTATAAACACGATTGGGTTTTTATTTCTATCTTGTGAATATTACTTAAGGCATGCACATGAGAGAATAGGAAACAACAAAAACAACACAATACCCTGGCAATTGTGAATCCGTGTCGTTGGCTATGACCATTTTGCTTCCGTTTTTTTTTTTGCTTCTGGTTTTTTTTTTTGTTTCCGGTTTTTGTCATGGGGAATGATGCATGCCGGGAGATCATGACCGGAAGTGTTTATTTATTTATTCAATTATTTTTTGTCCTCAAGTTAATTTTATACTTCTGAAAGTGATTTTTTTTTCATGACAGGAAGTGTTTATTTTGTATTTAACATTACCGGGAGTGATTTTTAAACTCTTTCCGGAACTTTTAATTTCTTTTATTCTTGACCAGAAGTGATCGTTTATTTATGACATGAATGCGTGCAGTAATTCAATTATTTTTTCCCAGAGTTAATTTTAATAAAGATATCTCCCGCATCATCAAAAAATATTTTTTAATCGTGATTTACATTATTTGATCGCTGATCCCGAACCAAGGCCGAAGTAACCGGAAATTGCGTCAAAATCATCAGCTGTGCGACGCTTACACGTACCACGGTAGAGTTGGCACGTATACAGTTGTGAACAAGTTTTATGTAAAGTCAGAAGCGAATGTAAGAATAATTCTACGTTCGCTTCTCGGCTTTGCCGATTCCATATTATCCTCATCAACAACAACAACAACAACAACAACAACAACAACAACAACAACACCCTCACTTGATCCAGTCGCCATTACGCACGTGTTCGGGATCACGGACGTGAGCGGAGGTTTCATCACCTCAGGGCTGGCTCCGCCTAAGCCAGATGGAGTGTTTGGCCCGACCAATGAAGGGCCGCCACGAGTCGCCTGACAACGGATCGTCCAATCAGGAGGTGAGTGGCGAGGAAAAGAAACCCCTCCCACCTCAAGAAGAGGGGTGTGCTTGTCAGGACGAGCATGTTCTGCTGTGATTGTGGTGATTGGCTTGGTCTGCGGTCGTGGTTCGAGCGTCTGCGGCCATTTGCGATGGAGTCTCGTGGTGGTGGTGGTGGCGGCCGAGCTGCCGGGGACGTGGGCCGTGGACATCGGGTTGTCGGTTCGAGTCCCACCGTGGTGATTTGCGTTGGAGCGCTGAGCTGGGATCCCTGTTCCCGTCCACGGACTCCGAGCTTCACAAGTGCGGGTCCGGTGAAACCGCACGAGGCGGGGAGGTACCCGGCTATACCGACTAAAGATCCACTGGTCCAGGTTCGTGCGTGTGCGTGCGTGCGTGTGTGCGTGCGTGCGTGTGTGCGTGCGTGCGCGTCCGTGGGCCCCTTCTTTAAGTAGGATTGTTAAGTGTTTTTGCACATTGTACATTGCCTACCTTTTATTCGTGATAACTCTGCTCTGTGTCCTCCTCCCTGATTATTCTTTGTAAAATAAACTCCTGTTAAATGTACCAGCTCGTTTTCTGTGCTTTTCTCCATTGGCCGAGCATGGTGCGTGTTGCGAATTGGTAGGGCCGTTCATGCCGTGGATTGTTCATTTGGTTCGGCGCGGCTTTGGTAACTTCCGCTTGGTTACGCCGGTGTAACAGTTTAACTACCCCCCCTGGACAACTTCCCCCCCCCCTCCCGAGGGGGTACTTGTCCTAGGATAAGTTCGCCCCCACCCTGGATAACTTGCCCCCCCCCCCCAGAATAATCAAATCAAGTACCCCCCCCCCCGGGTGGGGGGGAAGTTGTCCAGGGGCGACTTCTCCTGTTACACCGGATCCGAGTCGGTGATAGCGACTCAATTCGGACAAAGTCGGTCGAGGGTATGGTTTTCCCCGGTAGTTGGACGTGGGTATTTAGGTATATTGAAATTAGGCAATTAACCCTACTCCATGCCATCAAAATATTGGTGACCACGATCCGCGAAGGGACCCGTGAACTCGGACTTATCCGAGAGTCACGACCTAAATTCCGGGTGTTCGGTGGGAGACGACTCCACTGCTGCACCTAGTGGTCGTTTATCGCCACCGAACCCCGGCCCACAACAATATGTCAGTGTTAACGCCTGACTATTAACAAAGGAGGAAATCAAAACACTTGAATACGGTAAAGTACGTGCCTCTGCCAGGCTGAACAGTTCACGTTTTGTATCCCACTTGTAGGCCGGATCTCTATCGGGATCTTCACCAAAATCGAATCGGCTTGTTCTTGTCACCGACCCAACTCATCCACCAAATTTTTTCTCATTCCGTCCATAACCTTTTTCAATACCGTGTTATACAAGGGGGCTGCAAAAGTAGGTATACAGTAAGGATTATACCAGTATTACCAGTATTATAATAGTTGGTGCTAGGATTCATTTAATACTAGAATTAATTTAAGTCATTAAAATCATTATTACCATTTTTTATATTTTTTATTTTCGTAATTTTTTCTATAATACATCTTTTATTTGCAGGTAAAGTGGAATTTTAACGATGGCTAGTAATTTAACGGATGAGGAGCGTATTACTGTACTGTATACCTACTTTTGCAGCCCCCTGTATATCGTTTTTGGCCCTCCCTCTCAATAGTGAAGAATCACTTAAAATTTCTAGTATCCGGATCCGAATCTTCATCAAAATAAAATTGATTCGTCCTTGTCACACACCCAACCCATCCACCAAAATTTCGTCCGAATCTGTCCATAACATTTTGAGATATGCTCACAGACAAACGAACCAACAAGAGGGCATCATGCATTACCGCCTGACAGGTATGACGAAAATCATGCAAATGACGTCACTGTGACCTCGACCTTTGAAATATATAGTCAAAAAACATTGACAGCCTCACTTTTGTCCTTCGGAAACATTTGGTAAAGTTTGACGAAGATAACTGAGAACAGGGCCGGATTTACCCAAGAGTAACCGGGGCACGTGCCCTTATCCTGTATCCTGAAGGTGTCTTTGTTGAGGTAATATTTTTTTTTTTTTCTGAATGTGATCCTGTTCTTTGAGGTGTAGTTGTTGAGGTAATATTCATTTTTTTCAGATGAGATCCTGTTTTAGGTGGTGTAGTTGTTGTGAAGGTAATATTTATTTTTCCAGATGTGATCCTGTTCTTGAGGTGACGTTGATGTGAAGGTAATGTTGAGGTAATATTTATTTTTCCAGATGCGATACTGTTCTTGACGGTGTAGTTGTTGTTGTGAAGGTAATGTTGAGGTAATATTTATTTTTCCAGATGAGATCCTGTTTTAGGTGGTGTAGTTGTTGTGAAGGTAATATTTATTTTTCCAGATGTGATCCTGTTCTTGAGGTGACGTTGATGTGAAGGTAATGTTGAGGTAATATTTATTTTTCCAGATGCGATACTGTTCTTGAAGGTGTAGTTGTTGTTGTGAAGGTAATGTTGAGGTAATATTTATTTTTCCAGATGCGACACTGTTCTTGGCGGTGTAGTTGTTGTTGTTGAGGTAATATTTCTTTTTCCAGATGCGATCCCATTTGGAGAGTGTGGGCAGAGGTCCCCGGGCGAGTTCGGGCGGATGCCATTACAGGACGGTTTTGAGTGTCGAGGGTGCATCAGCTTTTTCTGGTATTCTGTATCCTGTTAAGCTTGTATTACACTGATTCTTAGCTCAATTGGCCAAGTTAATCTTCCGGGGTGCCAGGAGGAGGTGATTAAGGATGATCAACGTTTCTGGTGATGACGAGGGTTCATCTTGGTTGTTTAATCGAACTAGGAAGAGGCGAGAGAGTACCGAAGACCACGACGGGAGAATACCGAAGGGTCGGAACCTCCCAAAGTGGTTCAGGCCCCCTCTACTCCCGAAGAGCACCATTACAAACTAATGGTTATAGTTTCACCTCCTAATAGCTTTACATCCTCATGCCCCGACAACCCAATTTCAATGGCTACACTGATTAATAAAGAATTCGGAGATGTGTCCAGTGCCAAAAAACTCATCCAGCGACCTTTTCATTAAGTGTAAATCAGATGACCAATGGGAGACTGTGATGAATGCCTCCTATTTTGGCAGGGTCTGGATCGTGTGTCAGGTTCCTATGTATCTAAAGGAGAGTCGAGGAGTCATTTATGGGATTGGTCCCTCTATTGAAATTGATGATATCAAGAACCATTTAGTAGATATGGGAGTTGTTGACGCCCGCCATCTCACCACGGTCAGGGATGGGATCAAAGTCAATACCACCTCCGTGGTTCTATCCTTCGGCAACCTAGTCCTTCCCCCAAAAGTTTTCCTAGGGTGTCAAGTCTTCACTGTACAGGAATACATTCCAGCCCCTTTAAGATGTTACAAGTGCCAAAAGTTTGGTCATCGTGCTCCAGCCTGTAGAGGCAAACAACGCTGCAGCAAATGTAATGGAGAACATGAATACGGAAGCTGCACTAGTGAAAAAAACGTCTTGTGCTAATTGTGGTGGGATCCACAGTGCAGCCTTCAGAGGATGCCCCAAATTCCAAAGAGCTGCCCAGATCCAACTTGTGAAGACACAGGGGAGACTGGTTTATGCTGAGGCTGTCCGGATGGTTCCCAAAATTAAGAAAATTTTGACTCCAGTAAAAGCGGTTGAGAGCAAGTCCAAAACTGAGGGCCCGGTTAACGTCCTAACCAAATCGGTGGGAGTTCCGACTGAGATGAAAGATGCACAATGCCAAACTGAGAGCAATCACCGACGTGGTTACGAATATTTCAAAAGAGGGGTTCGTTGGCTTTATCACCGAAGTAGTAAACTGTACAGCTCAAGCAGAGAACAGATCGGAGAAGATCAATATCATTTCCGCTGCAGCCGTCAGACATCTGGGTTGGGTGGGGTTTTCTTCCAAGATGATGAACAAAATATTCAGTTGATCAGGCCAAATACGCAGAGGGGTGGACTCCAAACAGTCCCAGGATTCCCCTGCTGATTAATTTAAATTATCCAATGATATGCATAAAGTTTAGCTGCTCATGGGCCGGAGTTTATTAAATTCATCAATGATCACACATCCAAACTGGATATAACCTATTCGTTATTTAAGGAACCTGGTTTAAAAGTCTCAACCTATTTAGGATCCCTGGATACACTTTGCCAACTGAGTTCGATGTACCCTCGACTCTTTAAATTGGTCTTAAAATTCATGAAGGAAACTGTGCGAACAGTATAAATCCCAATTATTTTTTATTTTATTATCTTGCCAAAACGAAGTTTTTGCAAGATATGTAAGTCAGCTTGTATGTTTTTTTTTGTCTGTAATCACGTATAAAAAAATTCTGCAGAGCACAGTTATTGGAAATTTTTGTAACTTCGCATATCAGAGGCCTATAGAGGTCCCTTTCAGTGCACAAAATTTTGAAGGTCAAGGTCACTTTGTCGCAAATCAGGGGAGTCGACGAAACCCTTATTTTTTGAGTAATTTTGATCAGATCGTCTTCAAACTTCATGGGAATATAGTTCATGGTCTGGTGCTCAGCTGATTAATTTTTGGTGGCGATTGGCCTTGACCTTCATGGTTAGCGCCTGAGGTCAAACATATTTGACCCCAAGGTCAAATTTTCAAGTTTTAGGAACCATATCGTGTAGTACCTCAAATGGAACACCTCGATGAGTGCTTTCTAGATATGTCAAGCTTGAGACATTATGACGTCATTTGGTGACGTTATGAGGCAAAAGCATATTTTTCATGGTTACTCTGTAGAACGATTCTCATCGGAATCTCCCGTCGGCAGATATTCCTCAAGGAGTTGCTCCTGGTGGATAACAGCTCTGTTCACCTCAGTGTGACCTCAAAGAAGTCACACATGGTCACCTTTTGGCAAGATACGGGTCAGCCTGCGGGTGACATTGGTTTTTATTTTACTATCATTACATTTTTTTTTGTTTGTAGTTGTATTCATGAGTTTGGGTGTGTGGTGTTTATGGAGCCTCAAGGCTCTGATAACACCAGTAAACACAAAAAAAATAAAAATAATAAGCAATCCTGTTCTTGAAGGTGTAGTAGTTGTGAAGGTGATGTTGAGGTAATATTTCTTTTTTCCGGATGCGATCTTGTCTTGGTGGTAATAAAAGCCCGCAAAGTGCTCCTGAAATTATGTATTTTATCCACTAATTTAAGTCGTTGAGCCTGCAATGTTAAGGCAATGATACAAATTGAAGATAGGAGAGGGGGTGCCATCAGTGAAAAAGGTTGAAAACCACTGCTTTACTTTATCGTTCATGGCAGAAAGGGCCTTCACCACCATAAATCCGACTGGCTGAGAGCATTCACAAGTTGTCGCACTCAGACAAACATACAAACGAGGCAGACCGACATATGACGAAAATTGAGAATAAATGGGTAAAAACAGCTTCCGTCCAACTCGGAGATAAATATTGCAACATGTGGTTGAGGAACTTGACGGGCATGCAATTTGCTGGAATGCCAGCTTCACTTAGCCCTGTACGGTGCTCTTAAGTATCAACCTCTCTCCATCCTTGCAATAATTGAAATTGAAACATTTGCTTATGATGAAGATGAAAACTTTCAGCAGAAGAGAGATGGATCAATGTCTCACTTACTCAGTGATGACTTCAGTGTCTGCAAAACCAAACAAGTCATTGAAATCGTTGAAAAAACCAACAAAGACGATAAAGAACCCCATCCCCCCAAATCACGGGTTGTTACCATTGCATAATCCATTTCTGTCGTAGTTGGGTTTGTTATCTCTGATGATTCTGATGCTCTTCAGCTTCACTGAGTTGTCTTGCATGGTGCGCTGCTTGTTGGCAATCCTGTAAACAAAATCCATGATACACATCAACACTGTCGACAAAGCAAGTCACAAATGCTGCTCTTGCGTAATATTGTGTCCTGTTATGTTATTGTTGGGATTTTTAGCCAATGATGACTAAACAGATGATGTGAAAACACCTGGATGCAGGTATTTGTGTATAGTGTAGGAACTTCCATCCGCATTGGAGCTGGCAGAATGGCTTAGTGTTGTGCTCGTGGGGCTTATTGCTTGGTGACAATGGGAGGCTCTGCCGGTTATGGTGTTTCTTGTGTGAAATTCCGGGTCAGCCGTGGGACCAGAACTGCTCCCTTTATTTCTTTTCTTACGATTTTATTTTATTCTTCTGTTCAAAAGACCTTCTTTATCGACCTTTGCCCTCATTTGAGGGCTCTTCAATTACTTCCATGGGTGAAAACCTCATGAGGACTCATAAAAATGGAAATGCAAAGAGGAAGTTTTGGAGGACATCGGGACAAAACGCAGGATGCGTGGCCCAAGTTTGGCAATGAGCGATCCCCGTGGGGCTCCCTGTTGGTGGTGGCATCTGTGGTGGAGGTGAGCCACTGGCTGCACGTGGTATCATAGAAAATGATGGAGAGAGAGCAGAAGTGTTTGCTCCTCGTCGAGTATCGTCTTGGCCAACCTGAGACCACGTGCTACATCAGGGTTTTGGAGGAATTGCTCGAGTCTTGGGTTGTGAAGTTTGCGGACACATCCAGAGAGAGACAGAAAGGAGGGGGTGCAGCACCATTCTCGTGGCCTGCGGTGCGGATGAGGCCACCAGAACGTCATCTTAAACAGGCCTGAATCCCCGCCCCCCCCTTTTCTTTTACCTATTATTTTACTTTATACCCTGGCAAATATTCCTTTGTTATTTTGTTTCCCCTCCCCTCCCTTGGGTTCACATCGGGATATCTGGGGGGGGGGGGTGGTGTTTAATATGTTGGCATCTATTTCTATACCACCGAATGTCAGCGGGATCTCCTCCCGTATGTTTATTAATTTTTTTTGTATACCCTGTTCTCTTATCCTGAGTAAAGGATTTGCATTCATCCCACTGTTCAAATTTGCATGCATTTGTTTACCTTTGCATACTATGTCTGAGTGGGGAGTGTAACTTTGCGTCAGCATTCGGATGATAACTCCGCTCGGTCATATATGGTGCGACCCGCACACTGGGAACGTGGCCAAACATATTGGCACCCTTGCACTTTTTTTTCCAAATAATGCACCATTTCTTCCAGAAAATTGTTGAAATTAAAAACTCTTGTTATCCACATATGTATTTCTTTGGTTTTCAGTGGAACAAAACAAAAAAGCTGAAAAATCCTAAAATCCACACAGAAATCCTAAAATGGCCCAGACAATATTATTGGCACCTTTTAAAAGCTGTTCGATGTAATTAGATTTCAAGCAAGTGATTCTCTAACTTTGGAATTTAACTCACCTGGGGTGAATTGCAGGTGCCTGCAGTATAAAAATCACTCATTCAACCAGTTTGAATGAAGCAGAGGAATGGACATGCTGTTTTGTGTCACTGTGTGCACCACAATGAGCATGGAGAAAAGAAAGAAAAACCAGAGAATTGTCTGAGGAGGTCAGACACAAGATTGTAGCCAAGCATGGACAATCTCAAGGCGACAAGTCCATCTCCAGAGACCTTGATGTTCCTGTGTCCACCGTATGCAATGTTATCAGGAAGTTTAAGGCCATCGGTACTGTAGCCAACCTCCCTGGACGTGGCCACAAGAGAAAACTTGATCGAACATTGCAGCGAAGGATTGTTCGAATGGTGAAGAAATCGCATCGATCAACTGTCAAACAGATTCAAGCTGAACTTCAGACACAAGCTAACCGACCCTTATCTCCTCCTGCTATTAAAGATGAAAATAAGCTTCCGCTCACATGGCAGCCATATTCTGACATCTGACATTGTACAGCAGAATGCTGGGCTCATGTACATCATTCTGCCTCAAATGTAACAGACTCGTAACCAGAAGGCTCAGCTCTGTCCATTCCGACAGCTGCCACAAATGGCTCCACACAACATACTCCAATCTCGCACGAGAATAGAAACCTTACACAACGCATTCAATGAAATATTAACAGTATTTCCTGGAAAACAACTCAACTTGATTACTTCCTAAACAAACACAACATATTCATCTGGTATGCCTAATTCAAGAAACCAAACTTGCACAAACATTTCACGACTACTCCATAGTCAGAACAGAGGGACCGCATAGTCCAGGAGGAGGCTGTCTCACCATTGTTCAGAATGACATCGTACACAACAACCCAAATCAAATACGCACTATCCCAAGCCGACGCAACCACTGACATCAACTCGGACAAAATCAAAGCAGCCAACAAAATCTACAACTACATCGACGTTCACATTCCAGCGATCATCTCATGACCAACTGATTCCACTCCAAACCATCAAGTATTCACAAATACACCCGACCACACACGAGGACAAGCGAGTGACTCCATACAATTCCCACAGTCCGACCTGGTTGTCATCCCAAGCTGAAAATATAAACCATTGTGAATAGCAAATTCATACTCAACTCCACCAGGTAACCATAGGAAATGGTGAGCAACCCACTCGAATACTCCAATCCGACAACCAAACACCAACCTCCATCGACATAACCTTCAGCTCACCCGAACTGACTCCTCTGGGAACAAATATCATACAAACGATCATTCAACCACCTGCTCATCCTCTTTACCTCCGCCACCGAAGGAAAAGGAGGTTATGTTTTCACCCCTTTCTGTTTGTTTGTGTGCAGGATATCTCAAAAAGTTGTGGAGGGATTTTGACAACTTGGTGGAGAGATTGGGTGTGTGACGAGGACAAATTGGTTCTCTTTTGGTAAAGATCCGAATCCGAATCTGGATACGAGAATTATTTGATTTTGAAAGTGATTCTTCACCATTGAGAGATAGGGCCAAAAACGATATAGTACTGTCAAGCATGATGTTTCAAAAATGTATTGGGCCCGATATGTTCTCATGAATCAAGCATTACGTGGTGGAGGTATGCGCTCTACAACGTGCCCTTCTCGTTAAACATCAGTTTCACCAAGACATAACTTGATCCCACAAACCTGAAACTTGCATCAATAACCAAACGACCAACTGGGATTCAATTCTTCCAAGACTCATCAACAAAGCAATCGAACTTCACCATCTTGACAAAGCCTCCAAATAATTTAACAAACTCCTTCCCACCTCCAATAATAAACACAAAAACCACAAGGTCATATGAAACAGTGCAACCCTCACTTTTCGACAGAAATCAAGCACTTTATCCACTCAAGAGCCACACTTCATGAAAACAAATCCCCCTCAAATGAACACTGAAAACAAATCGCCAACCTTGATTACATCACCTTGCTCATATAACAACAAAAGCGATAAAACTGGCAACAATATAAAACCAAATCCATACAACTTCGGCAAACAAAAAATAAATTCACACATCCAGCACCACTCCAACCCCATCCCACAAAGCACTAACCTACACAGCATCCATTCCCACCACCAAACAACAAGTCAAACGTCCTCATGAAACACGGCTCACACATAAACTTACAGACGCATAACTTAACTAGAACGGTACTCGGTAGAGAGCATGTACCTCCGCCATGTAATGCCTGATCCATGAGAACATATCAGGCCCAATACATTTTTGAAATATCTGCGGTGGCGGAGGTAACAAATATCGTTTTTGGCCCCATCATTCAATGGTGAAGAATCACTTTAAAAATTAAATAGTTCTCGGATCCAGATCCACATTCAGATCTTCACCAAAATCGAATCAATTTGTCGTGGTCACACACCCAAGCCTGTCCACCAAGTTTCATCCAAATCTGTCCACAACTTTTGGAGATATCGTGCTACGTATCGTTTTTGGCCCAATCTCTCTCTGGTGAATCCGGATCCGGATCTTCACCAAAATCTAATCAGTTTGTCCTTGTCACACACTCAACCTTCACACCAAATTTCACCTGGATCCGTCCACAACTTTTTGAGATATCCTGCACAGACAAACAAACAAATATACAGTATACAGTATATATATATATATATATATATATATATATATATATATATATATATATATCTCTCTCTTCTCTCTCTTCTCTCTCTTCTCTCTCTTCTCTCTCTTCTCTCTCTTCTCTCTCTTCTCTCTCTTCTCACTCTTCTCACTCTCAACATATGGAGTCGATCCGCCGATCCGCCGATCCCCATGGGACACAGTCCACACATGGGACGCACAGTGTGGATCGGCAGAGTGCTCGTCACACTCCATATGTTTCGATTTTCCTGCCGATAACATCACGTACCTTCTCATTGAATTGTTTGCATTAGCAGGAGCAATTGTCTGGGTGATAGACGGACGGTTGCTCTGTGCGGATTATGCGATTTTACCATGTGAGATGTAATCCATGGCGATGCTCACCATAAGTCAGGAGGTGCATTTGATATTTGATATGTATGTGTGTGTGTGTATATATATATATATATATATATATATATATATATATATATATATATATATATATATATATATATATATATATATATATATATATATATATATATCGTTGCGGCTGAGGGTCAGGGTGAGAAGACGACAATGGGGGGGGGGGGAGCTATCTTGTGTTCCCTCCAGACTCTCCGGAATTGCAGGCCATCACACGTAACTCCGTGATGCAGCAGGTAGCTAACTGACCGTGCATGCCAATAACTCAACAATATGACCTCAGGTCCTCCATCAAACCGGTTACCTAATTAATCACGTGACCTAATTACCGGGAAACACGCCCTTGGTATGCCTTGTCGGAACCGGTCACCTTACCGGGTCAGATGCAGCCGAGCAACACTGCCGAGGACGTACCGGCTGGAAGAATGAATCGTTGGGAATAAAGTCCCGGCTTGGCTAGGATACGGACTATGTTGGATCAATGAAAGAAAAGACAAAAACGAGCTGGGAACATTTCGACACAAGCATTTATTACAGGCAGGTGAGAAAAAAAAATATGTGGAACAATGAATAGATTTATTGTTGTATGCAAGCAGGGACAGCAAGGGATTCGTGAGGTGCGACAGCAAGGCAAGCAACTTACTAAAGCAGACACAGAGGAGACTTATCCCGATATAATTCTTCTGCACTCAACTTTAGCGAGGACAGGTGTCATGACACACACACACACACACACACACACACACACACACACACACACACACACACACACACACACACACACACACACACACACACACACACACACACTGATGAAGAGGAGATAATCATGTGAAAGGAGAGGCGATGAGGGCTAATGGTCTCGCAATACCTTGCACGGTCGGCCAGCCACGCTACCCAGTACATTTTGGAGGACGCTCCGCTGAGCGATCCCTCCTTGAGATTCAGCGTGTTGTCTCCGGCATGGTTACGGTGCTGGCGCAGCGCGTACACCGATCCACAGAATGGGCGAGGCCATCAGGCGTGAGGAAGGGCGGTAGGTGGAGCCAGGTGGGTGGGTGGAACCAGCGGTGAGTGGGTGGAGAAGGCGGCGAGAAGCAGGTGGAGTCAGGTGGGTGGGTGCAGCAAGCAGTGAATGTAGAGATCACAGCTTTTGAGGCAAGGTGAGCACACTCAAACGGCTTAGCGATCGTCTTTTATAAGGTCCATGGTGCAGGGTGTGGCGACGACCCGAAGCAATGTGTCGTCACCCGACTCGGGCGCTCCCATTGGACCCTGGCCACCGCACGACCCGGCCGCCAAGGCTGGAAGCTGCCTCATTTTACATCCAGTGAGACATGGCTGAGCTGCGGAATCGTCTCTCTCCGAACCCCGTGATATGAATCGCCTTGCACCTAACTCCTGGGCCGTGCTCCGGCGACTGGCCGAGCATTGCTTCAGTCCCGCATGCCCGCTCAGGCACACCTGGCACGCTGCAGATGGCGCTGATCAATGCGCTTGTTCTCTCCATACGCCATGCGGCCCGAGCGATCAGAGCCGTACAACATGCCTCTGCTTGGTGGCGACTGCATTGAGGCGTAGATGCAAGAAGTTCCCTGCCGTCCACGGGAGATATTGGTGGCCGCGGTGGCGAGCGAAGATCGACGGTAAGATGTCGTTGTAAACCAGTGCGCAGACCCGAACAAAGATGTGTGCCATGCACGTCCCATCCAGTGCGATGGTAATTATCATGGGGCTGCGCGTGGGTTTGTTATCGTGGTGTTGATGCTTTTTTTGGCCTCCGTGAGACGGTACTCTTGCAGTGGAGTGTTTTTCGTCGTGGTGTTGATGCTTTTGTTGACCTCCACGAGGAAATTCATACGTACCTATGCGGCACCCTTCCTGATGGCGGAAAGGAAGAAAGAGATATTATCAGACCTAACTGTGAGACCCACACAACGCACTTCGTCCCGCTGATGCATTTTACATGAGGGGTAGGTCTAACTGCACGTACACTAAAGAAATAACTGTTTGGGGATCACTGTATGTTGGGTGCCATTGCCTTAGAGGCGGCATGCGGTCTCCAGAACCGCATGCATATATATATATATATATATATATATATATATATATATATATATATATATATATATTTATTTACGAATTTGCCGCCCACCCAGCGTGCGAACAGCCGCTTCAGCCAATGGCGGCCGTCTCGCCCACCGCACGGACAATTCAGTCGCGACTTTCCGGAACAACGCCGAAAACCAGTCACGGGTGTGCTCCAAGCACACACCACGGCCTAGTCAACACTCTACCCGCGCTCGACAGGGTCAATTGCCGAATTATCGATATACCTAAGTATTCGCACGGGCCGACTACCGAGAGACCATACTTCAACGAAGGCCTGCTTGGACACGAACCGCTTAAGTGGTTCGTTCCGTTCTGGAATAACCGAGCGGTGTATTATCGCCAGGCCTCGTTGGACCCAATTATTTTATCGGCTATTAAAAAGCCCACTATTATTCCGAAAGCACGATAGCAGTTCAATGGGGAAGGAGGACACAACGAGCGGGTTCACATTCACACAAGGACATTTACTTATAAAACGACACATATACAATCAAGCATGCATGTATGGAATCAAAACACCGACATGCATGTATGCAGAAAAGCAATGGAATTGACAGGAAGGGACAAGCCACGAACAAGGCAAAGCACTACAACCGTCTATTATTATTGTTCACAAGCACTTACACAGTTCTACTTATTGGACTCGGTGCCACAACATTCATTCAAAGAAACAAGGAAAGACCCCCTCAAAGACAAGGGGGTCAGACTGGACCCGTAGGCCTTTATAACGTGGAGCCGTGTAGATCGCAGAGGCTCCGCGAGACCGTTGCAGGTTACCTCCACCCTCGTGGTGACTTCCTTGGGCGACACTCGATGGTCCTTCTCCAGCGACCCACCGACTGCGGGGACTCTGGACTCCAGGCTCCAGCGTGGCTACCCACAACTCTGCACTCCGACACGAGCCCAGATCTCCACTGACTGACTGACTGGCTCCACCGACTCACTTTGACCCAGGCAGAGAGCGACCACTACCTCCAGACCTACAGCCCCACACACTCGACCTCTCGTTACGCGTGCCCTTTTATCTCGACGGCCCATCGCCCCTCCCTTCGCGGCGCGCGGGGGAGGAAAATTCCAGGAGAGATCGGCCCAGCTCTTTTGTTTTGAGAACTGCCTCCCTGCGTCTCTTCCGCACATGCTTTTCATTCGGGGGGTGGGCGGAGGGCGGAGGGGTGAGGCCGTCGTCCGTTCTCTCCCGAGGAATGTCAAGCTTCTCGCAACCCTGCTGAGGTGGAAACGTGGTGGTGGTGTGGTAGGTGTTAGAGTGGCATGACTGGCGTTTTGTGGTGGTAGTGAAGGTGGTGTGGTTGGGCGGTGGTGGTGGTTAAGGTGGTTATTGTGAAGGCGGCTGTTCGTTGTCTGTGGGGATATTGGCGGTTGACGAGAAGGTGGTTGTGGTAATCATGGTTGTTGTGGTTGGTGGCGCTTTGTGGTGGTAGTAATGGTGGTTGGTCCAAAATAACGATAGTAAAGAAAAACGGCTAACTCAAAGATCACAGCCCGGGTGACACAAATAAATCCCATTAAACAACGGTGGGGAAATCTAACTGAACACGGACTTATCGGCATAACTGAATTAAGGACCTATATGGTGTTCTGCAAATTTCCACAGCCATAACAATAACAATATATATATATATATATATATATATATATAATATTATACATATGTATGTTCTGTCACCAACAAGAAGTGGTGGGGGTAGAGGGGTACAAAAATATTGCCTCGTTTGTGCAGGCTTTTTTGGCCTAATGGACTCCTCGTGCATTGATGTTCCTTGTAATTCCTTAACTGACCCTTCCTTACCGTCCCATATGATTACTCTGCTGTACAGATAAAGTGTTTCAATGCCTCATGCTCTCTCGCATCAACCCTCAAATCCCTCTGGCCCTCCATCAACATTGGTCCAGTCCACAACTACATATCTCATCACTTTAATGAAGCTCATTACTCCTTGCGCGTGAAGCGAGAAGCGGGGTTAAGCAATTGTTTCCCTTTGTCAGTCTGTTTGTCCGTCCGTTCGTCCATCTACAAACATCAGTTTATGATCGAGGAACAACGTCATTCAATTGAATGTTATATTTTGAACACGAATAGGAACACGAACCCGCAGTTCAGCAGTACTTTGGCTTTGAATTTGTTCCGATTGCGCATGCGCAGAAAGAAGTAATGTTTTTTTTTTTTCATCTGTCCGCCTGTCTGGCAATCAATCAAAACTGAAAATCATCCAAACAGGAAACTTACTGTTTTTAAGGATGTTAGAAAGGACGCGAACAACAGGCACGAAGAGCTCATGTATAACGTGCTAAATAAGGTGGTGTCAAAGACGGTGCATCAATAGCAATACACTTCTGAAAAAAGTTTCTTTTTCTGCAACCTTTAAAATCTTTATTTTATTTAAATTGAGGTATGATACAAGAACACTGTCGAAAACAAATCACCTTTTTGGGACTTAAAAAACCCTTCGTTTAGCAGTACTTGGACAAAATATTACAGCATTTTACATCATCTCAACCTATCAAATTTGCCGCTTGCAGATCTCGCCTATGTCCTTGTTTCTCAAAACTTCATGAGGTAAGGTGTTCAATGTATTCTCTAGTTCTAGATGTAGTCAATCACCCCAAACCCCCTCAAACGCACACAACTCGGCATCATCGACGTCAACAAAGCCTTTGACACTGTACCCAGATACATTGAAGTCAAATATTCTCACAACAAACATGGACAACAACAACAAACTTTGGACCTCAAACTTTCTCTCTTGCAAACAAGCACGTGTTGCATTCAATAATACCTATTCATCATGCAAAACCCTCCCAAATGGTGTCCCACAAGGAGCTGTCTTTTCCCCAGAATTTTTGACCTTTTCCTCCATTACATCCCAGAACCCCCATCCAGTCTGAAAATCTTTACCAATGCAGATGACCTTTCCATAGAAGCACAAAACCACACTGCAAATGTAACCATTTGCTTATTTCAACAATACAACACGATTCCAATACTGCCTCACACTCAACAGAATCATCTCACCAACCAAAGCGAACAAGCACGAATCCAACTATCACCCAACGATCACAATGTGCATCCAACAACTTCCACTAAACAATAATTCAAAAATAGTCGGAATCACACTCAACTTTTGCAATACCTTCACTGAACACGTACAACGAACCAAACACGCAACGCACTAAAAGCATGAACTAACACCAAGTTTGGTCAACAAACTATCAACTATGCCAACTATCCCAAGCTGGGCTCCAACCATATCCAAAACCAAACATACTATAACTTTAACAAACCCAAGACAAAGCACTCAGAATCATCACAGGCTGTATCCAACTCGCCGACATCGATCACTTTCAGGTAGAAACAAAAATAATTCCTCTCCAACACTACTTTGCCATCAGAGGCACACTTTTAATCAATACTTCCCAAACACCAGAACACCCATGTCACCACTTGCTCAATTAACCACCACTTCCCAGACACAAAAAGACCTCACCCACAACTGACTAAACATGTTCTTAAATGTGCCACCTCCACCCAAAACACAACATGTCAGAAAAAACATTTACAATCACATGACCACCACAGTTAAACAACAGCAGAACTACAATAAAAGTCAAACGAACAACATTCCATAATCCACTCATCCGAACAAACCCTTCCACACTACTCCAGAGTAATACGAGTCAGAGTCCATTCTGGTTACAAGCCCACACTTGAAACATATTGTTATGGTCAGGTATCTTCCACAACAGTCGTGCTGCCACCAGGTGAGAATGGAAAAGGACCCCACGTATCCCGGTTCAATCTGGGGTGAATTCGCATTTAAAAACGCATGACTGCGAGAATCTGCCTGACAAGAGTGACTGAGCAAGCCCACCATGAAATTTGCTTGACAAACGCTTCAACGCGAACCCAATCTGCTCATTTAACAGGTTAATTTGCCAATTGACTATGCACTATGGAGTTGTCCTGATGACCACACAGAAGTTGACATTAACAAGAAAGGGGTTCATTGCAAGAAAAATGGAGGGTGGGCATGAGAAAAAGAAGGGGAAGAAGAGCATGGCCGTGCCACTGGAATCACGACAGCTTAAACAAATAACTTATTCTTTTCATTCAGGGAGGACAAGACAAAAAAAACTGTGGCAAGAGCCCTGTTTGCGCAAGCAGTCTTGGTCCCTTTTACCTGCCCGAGTGTGGTCTTTGGTGGCTTGAACTGATTACTTCTCTCTCCGGGCTGCGCATGACCACGAACTGCCAGGAGCAATACCACGAGACGAAAAGCACTGGGACAGAAGACTGGGGGTGTGGAGGGTGGACTTTTTTTCTGGATGTTTCTTCTTCTTGCTCTTTTTTCCTCCAAGTGTCCCTCTTCTGTGTTCTACCCTGATGTGTTTTCCTCCTTTCCACTGTGTTCATACATTTATGACTACCGATTTATAACTTCAAGACATATATATATATATATATATATATATATATATATATATATATATATATATATATATATATATATATATATATATATACATAGATACATGCACTGTTTATACAATGAATTTGAAACTATGACAGTTCGTCATTGCAAGAACATTATTTTTCACCTGCCAATGACATTCATTATCTATGACAATGCAAGAATGCAGTATCATAACTAAAGCTCCCACATCAAATATAAGCTTTCCTTGAGTAATTTCAAGCACCTGAATCTTATTTACCTGCCTGATGACTTGTACATCGACGTGAATTCAAGCAGTCTATAACTGTCCCAATATGCACATCGACATCACCCAGAAGGCTGAACAGGAGTCCAAGAATATTTGTGAGGTTCATCAGGCTCTTTGACCAGCCTTTTATATAGGACCCCTCCTCCCTCAATAAACACGTGGCACATCGCTGGGAAGGGCCATTGTCCTGCCAGTCAAATGGGTCAAAGGCAATTCCCAAAGTCCACATTCCCTGCACTCTATGGTTCCCATTGAGAATTCTTGGGAAGAAAAGCACTGGGAACAATGGATAACATTCGTGTTTGACCCAGGTTGCCCGGTTTCACGTTCCCACCTGAACTGAGGGACGCATTGTTTGGAACCCTGGTTCAACGTCCTTGCAATTCGTATTACAGTGTGCTGATATCAAGCTCCTCCATGAGTCTTACGTCGGGAAGGGGGGGGGGGCGGGAAAGATGATTTTTGAACATTTTCAGAAGGAAGGAAAACTGATATTGGTTCAAATACATTCTGCACATGGCATTGCTTTTAATGTCATGATGAAGATTCTACTCGATCATATCTCTACTACTCAGAAGAGTGACATTTCTTGCAATGGTATTGCCTTTTGTACCTTTCGTTCATACAAGATCATTTCAAATATTTATTCACAATTATAATATTCTGGATCTTTGTTAAAATGGTGTCCTGTGATTTATTCTCATTGAAGGTTTCAGGTTGGGATCGAAGCAGATGAAGAAAGCAATTTCACGTTCAGAAGGGAGGCTTTCTGCATGCCTCAGAGGTCAGGACACAAAGAGTATTGACCCCTTGAGGAATAACACAATGGTCGTTTCACTCTATCTAACGATAACTCAGAGCACAATAACATGCGTGAGTTAATCTTTCTCGTTTATCAGATCTCATGTGGATGACGAGTCATAAGCACAGTAATAGGTATCAAGTGGTAATCGGGGTAAAAAAGCTGAATTTGAAGAAGGAAAGGGAAAATAAAAAGGAAATCCATGAAGGTTCTATTATATACAAGCAGCTAACTGGGTAGTTCAGTGGTAGTAGAGTACATATCTTGGAGTTGTCTTGTCTCAGTTCGAAAAATAAAGGAACAGGATCCGATGACAGAACATCACCCTAATGGTTCACTGGCAGGGCGTTGTGCTTTTTTGAGTGCCGTCCAGCACTAGATTTATGGTGATGGAGGCCCCGGGGCACACATGGGTGGTGGTGGCCCTTTCTGCTACCAACAATGAAGTAAAGCAGTGGTTTTCAACCTTTTGTCCATTGATGGCAGCCTAAACCTTTATATCTTATTCTGTGGAGCTCCTATTCACTTTTCGATTTGTATAGTTTTCTTAAGAACATTTCAGGTTCAATGAGTTGAATTATTGGATAGAATACATAATTTCAGGAGTGGTTTTACAGGCTTTTATTGCCACCAATGGATTCCAGACATAACTGAAGATTAGCAAAGCATGCAATTAGCCTGTCAAAAAGACATTATAGTACTGTTACAACTTCCAAGCTACATTTGATTTCATTCGAGTCATGGAACTATAAGTAACGAAACGAGAAGCATTGCTCTATATGTTCCTGGTATAGGATTCCACCAATACAGAGAGTAAACATCCCTCGAACAAGTCAATGTGGACTATATTACCGAAACAATTTCTAACTAGACTTGTCAAATACTCATTGAATGGCAATTTTTGGTAGCAAATTTGCTACACTGGTTAATATAAGGTTAATAAGCTATAATTCATAACAACAAGAATAATTCACAACTCGAGAATGCCGCTTGCGTGTACACTTTCGGCTGGCAAAGTAAGGTGTGTAAAAATTACATATATATCATGACAATAACCCTGGATGAGCCCTCGGGTGATGGAGGCCCTGGGGCATGTGTTGTGTGTCGTGGAGCCCCCGAGGAACGTGCCCCAGTTGCCCTTGTGTAAATCCAGCCCTGTGCCGTCCATTTAGTGGACGTGTTAAGCCAGCTGTCCTGTTTCTAACATTCACTCGTTGAAGTTAAATATTCCTTTCTGAGCAGAGTGGGCCGACGTGAGCCCTTTGCTCTGATCATATTCCAGAGTGGAGGTGCACACCACATTGCAGTGCCTTGCTGAGATGTCATGATGACTACTGCATTCATGGCACCCAATTGTGATCATCAAATTCAATGGAATAGTGCAACAATGCCATAGTCTGTATTTTTCTCAAAAGGTCAAACTACAGTATCTCAAGCACTTTCATAACCTTGAGGCTCTGCCAGCAGTGCCGATATGACTGGAGTAGGCCGCTTCAGTGTGAAAGTTGTGCTATCGACATGATGATCTTGTGTTCAGGCTCGGGTGCAAGTTTGTCATATTCGTTGATTTTATGAATGTTATTTTCTCTTTTGAGATCTATTGTGATCAATTTGTTTTGGAAACTGTCAAGATGAACTGCATTGTTCAAGGAGGGCTCGCAGTACGAAGTCGTAATTTGAAAAAAGTAGTGTTGGTGTGGAGGGAAAAAAGGTTGGAAAAAAAAAAATGGAACATATGTGTGGAGGTGAGTCGTGATTATGAATTTTGTGTCACCAGAAAGGGGGTTGCTTGTGGACCGTGTGCACCCTGAGAAACCTGAAGGGAGGAGGGGGGCACAAAGCATGGAAAGAGCAGAGGGTGCAAGACCATAAAGGAGGCGATAGAAGATGGAGAGACCACTGACTTGTCTGCGATGGGAAGGTGATAGGCCCAAAGAATCAGCCTCAGGATGGAAGATGCCGATGATTTTGAAGGCCTTGGTTTCCACGGCTTCAAGCTGAGCAAGGTGTGAGGCAGGGGCACCGGCCTAAAGCGGGAAGCTGAGGATGAAAGCCTTGTAGGTGGATAGGATTTCAAGTGTGCCATGAAGGACATTGCACGATGGAGGATGCCCAGTCAGTGGCTGGCTTCGGAGGCTAACTTTGAAACGTGGTTTGCCCAAAAATTATCATGGCTGATAGTGAGACCCAAGCATTTGAGTGACTGAACTACTTTGAGATGGCTGTTCAGGAAGAGAAGGCGAGAAAAGAAACCAGATGAGTTGACGGGTGGGGGTGGGGGTGGTTTGACAGATGGTTCTTTCGGCGAGGAATGAGAAAAGAGAAGATTGTCAGGATTGAAAGACATATTTCAAGTTTTTGATCAATTTGTGATTTCATCAAAGTCTGAAGAGAGGGAAGAAGCTGCTGCCTGTCTGACAGAAGGATTGCAGATGTCACAGCAGAGAGTGGAATCATCAGCAAAGAGATAAAGAGGATTTTCCAGAGTCAGAGAGATCATTGATGAAGATTAGGAATAATATGAGGCCTTGAACACTGCCTTGGGAAACTCCAGCCTTGACAGGGAGAGGAGATGAAAGGATTCCATTCAGAGCCACATGTTGGCTACGAGAATAGAGGGAGACAGTAAGCCATGTGTGGAGTTCACCTTGGATGCCATAGGTAGAAAGTTTGGAGAGCAAAGCAAGGCACCAGACCGTATCGAAAGCTCAAGATACATTATGTCAAGAGTGACGGCTCTGATCTCGTGTCTGACATTGATTACCTCCATCCATTGGTGGGAGAGTAGAAGCAGCATGTACAGGGTGGAGTGGCCAGGTCTGAATCCGAATTGATGATCTGAGATGAGGTCATTGCAGAAAAGGAATGATTTTATGTCAACTGCAACTTTATCTGTGGGAAAAGTGTTGGAGACATGAATTAACGAACAGATATGAAACATATGAATCAGTATAAACAAATTAAAGGCAGTCAATATAAATATACCAAAGGGAGGTCATGGTTAACAAATTTATTACAGTTCTACAAAGCCGTTTCTGATTGGTTGGATGAGGGAAATGCAGTGAACATAGTATCTCTCAACTCTCAGAGTACTTTTGAGAAGGAACCATGGAGGAGGTTGTTAATCCAAGGTGAGGGCTTGTGGACTGACATGTATAGTGGTCAACTGGATTGGAATCTAGCTTAGTGACAGGAAGCAAAGCGTGGCTGAAAGTGGGAGGATGTCTTGCTGGGAGGATGGAAGTTGTGCGGTATCTCAAGGGTCAGTCAGTACTGGGACCATTATTATTCATTATTTATATCAATGAGTTGGATTATGGGGTGAAGAGTCAGCTTTCCAAATTTCAGATGGCAGAATACTTGGAGGTAATCAAAATAAAAACCAATCACTGCACTGTAGTCCCAAGAAGGAAGCCAGACATGATACACATGCATTCGTGCGCGCGCGTGCACACACACACACACACGCATAAAAAGACCCACCCACATCTCTCATTTGTGAATGGAGGGAATAGCCAATCAGCTCTCACCAAATAAATATATCATCAAAAAATATATATATATATATATATTGTTACGGATCTGGAAACCATGTGCATACAACATACAGGTGTCCCAAAGGTCAGTTATCCCATTAAGTACATGTGAGACAGGTCCCTTCCTTTTGTCTAGTGGGAGAATCAAAGGCGTGCATTGCGATTTCTTTTAGCAAGGTTATTAAATCTTCCCACAAACAAACCAACAACCTGCCACTGAACAAGCGCTTCACTCGCCGAACCGGCGACTCGCTGTCCGAGGCAGAATCTCTGGCAGTTCCTTCTCGACTTCCACAAACTTTGAAACTTCTTTTTGATGAGTATGGGCACGCGTGGAGTGGGGGTGGGGTTTTTCCTGCATGGCCGAAACTCCGCCCAGAAAGGGCGGACCAATGGGAGCCCTGTTCAATCAGGGCAGACAGTGACGTCTGTTCTACCGAGCTCCGCCCCGTTCGGGGAGGTCCATAAAAGTTACGACGCCATCCTCAGCAGAGAGTTTGATTGGTTCTGAAGAAGTTTGTTGGTCCTTGGCTGGGAGGTTTGAGTGCTGAGAGAGTTCTGAGTTCTGAAGGGGTTTGTTGCAGCGGAGAGTTCTGAAGGGGTTCGTTGTTGCTGATTGAGTTCTGCGTGGGGCATTCGTTGGAGCTTTGCTGGATCTTGTCCATGACCCTGATTCCCGCCCTGGGACTCCGACCACTCGACTCGAGTTCCTCCGCGGGCACGAGCCCCACGCGTGTGACCGTGGGCCGAGCTGCACGACTATTGGCAGGTGCCGCACCACGGAGCACTCCCTCCCTTCAACTTGTCAACAATGTCAACTGTTGACATTGTTCCCCACCCACAAAGTCCCCACCCACAAAGTGATGTGATACTATATATATATATATATATATATATATATATATATATATATATATATATATATATATATATATATATATATACAGCCACATGAACTGCGACCCCCCCCCCCCCAGCTCGTCTCTCTCTCCCTGGCTGCGAGGGTCTAATAAAACATCTGGGTTTATTATCATCTGAGTGTGTGGGCCCGTCTGGTAAGTAGAAACTGTGTAAATGCTTGAATCCTTGTAAATTTTGCCTGCTTGCATATCCGCGATAAGTCTTGCCCTGTGTCTTTTCTTTATTTGTGAATAAAACAATTGTGGAAATGTTCCCAGTTTGTTTGCATCCTTTCTTGCATTGGTCCAGCATGGTTCGGATTTGAGTTTTAGTCGGGTTTTTATACCCGATAGTCCGTTCATCCCAGCCGGCACGGCTTTGGCAGTTTCCGCTCGGCTGCACCCGAACCGGAGTTGGTAGTCGGTAGTTGGAACTCTACCGCAGTCGGTAGAGTGACCCGGTTCGAGCAAGACGTGTCGAGGGCGTGGTTTCCGCGGTCGTCGAAATCGCGTAGTTAATCAGGAAAATTGATTCTCGACAAAAAGACCCGACGCTACATGGTTAAAATATTGTCGACCACGGTCGGTTCTGCGACCCGCCGCCTCACGGAGTTATCTCGAGCGACGGCCTACAATTCGGGAGAGTCCGGTGGGGATTGACGTAACCTCCACAACCTCGTGGTCATTCTCGCCACCGGACCTCCGGCCCGCAACAATATAAACATAGATATATTATAAATATAAATGTGTATATATACAGTATATATAGATAAATATAAATATATGTGTGTGTATGTGTATGTATATATATATATATATATATATATATATATATATATATATATATATATATATATATGTACATCTATATTATATGTACATTCACTCTGGTTGAGGAAGACCAAGAAGTAGGCTAATTTGGCCGAAAGCTTGTCACCATAAAAATCGTCCAGAAGCTACGTCCGTGACTCATTTCATATGTTTCTGATATACTGTATACATATATATTATTGAGAGGAGCACACTGACCCTGTGACACTACACTGACGTCATGCACTTTAATTATCCCAACACATCACCTCCAAACTCGGATGGCATCTGTGTGGCACTCTGGTCTTTGCAGACTGAGATTTATTCCTTTATGATCACAAGTAAATGAAAGCAGAGCCACCGATCCAGATTTCGCCCTGGTTTTGAGCTCATCAGGACGCTATACTGCCCAGCCATTTACTCGTGACCATATTAAGCTCGTTAATAAATAAATATCGAACTTGACGAGGCAGCAGGGTACAGAATGAATGCCATCGCACTTGCTGCCCAACCTGTTAGTTACAACTAACAACTAACAACTAACCTGTCAGAAACAACTAAAGGAGGTTTGCAGGCGGGAATAATAAATTTCACGAAAGGAGCACACTGACCCTGTAATATTAATATACAGTGCCAATAGAAAGTCCACACACCTATTCAAAATTTTCACCTTTACTTGCCTTATAACCTTGAATTCAATTGCATTAAATCTGAATTTTTCGCCCTTTATTTACACATTGCAACACACAACGTCCAAATGAAAAACAAATTCTACAAATTTCAGAAAATTAATTATAAATGCAAAACAAGAATATCTTGGATGGATGTGTCCACCCCCCTGAGTTAGTACTTGGTGGAAGCACTTTTGACAGCAATTACAGCTGTGAGTCTGTGGGATCGGTCTCCACCAACTTTGCACACCTTGATTGGGCAATATTTGCTCATTCTTCTGTACAAAACTGTTTACGCTCAGTCAAGTTGTGTGGGGAGTGTTGATGGACAGCAATCTTCAAGTCATGCCACAGATTTTCGATTGGATTTAGGTTGGGGCTCTAACTGCATTACTCAAGGACATTTATCTTTTTGTTCCTTAGCCAAACCAGTGTAGCTTTGGCTGTGTGCTTCGCGTCATCGTCATGCTGAAAGGTGAACTTCTGTCCGTCCAATCTCATCTTTCTTGCAGAGGGCAACAGGTTTTCCTCCAGGATATTTCTGTTTTCCCTTCCATCCTGACAAGTGCCCAAGTTCCTGCTGATGAAAAACATCCCCATAACATAATGCTGCCACCACCATGCTTCGCAGTTGGGATGGTATTTTTTGGGTGATGTGCTGTGTTGGGTTTGCGCCAAATGTAACGTTTTTCATTTAGGCCAAAAAGTTCCATGTTGTTTTTGTCAGACCACAAAACTTTTTGCCACATGGCTTCAGAATCTCCAGAGTTTTTTTGCAAACCTCAAACGGGACTCAAGGTGGGCTCTTTTTTGAGTAATGGCTTCGTTCTTGCCACACTATTACACAGGCCAGACTTTTGGAGTGCTTGGAATATTGTTGTGGCATGCAGACAGTGACCAGTCTTTGCCATAAAGACATGTTGCTCTTTCAAAGTTGCCATTGGTCTCTTGGTGGCCTCTCTGATCAGATTCCTCCTTGCTTGGTCATCCAGGTTGGAAGGACGGCCTGATTTTGGCAGGGACTTGGTGGTACCATACGCCTTCCACTTCTTAATGATTGTCTTGACTGTGCTCCAAGAGATATTCGAGGCCTTTGAAATATTTTTAAACCCATCCCCTGATCTGTGCCTTTCCACAACTTTATTCCAGAGGTCTTTTGAAAGCTCCTTGGTGCTATGGTTGAGTCTTTGCTGTGAAATGTACTATCCAGCAGAGGAAATGTACTATCCAGGGGTGGAGGGAAAGCGAGAGGTCACGCCCCCCTTCGAGAGGCTTCTCCAAGAAGCTCGAAGGGAGGCGGGGCCGAAAACGGAGCGGAGCGAAGGGCGGAGCCCCGCGCGACAAAAGGCGAACAGGACGGACCTTGAAGGTTGTTGGGTTGGTTGGTCGAGAGTTGGAGGGAGTGGTTAGTTGAGGGTTGGTCTTCATGGTCGTCTTCTGGCTCGAGTCGCGTGCTTGTGGTCCCTGCCTTGCTTCGTTGACCCGTGCGCGAGCACGGAAAACAGCGCCGAACGAACCCCGTCCGTTTCCCCAAAACCCCGTCCGTACACTCGAGCGGACCACACGAGAGACACGCGCCACGAGCTCGCGGAGCACGCCGAGGGGCTCGGAGTTGCGGTCGCAGAAGGAGGACTCGACGGGATCAGGGAAGTTGCTACTTCCATTTCTTTTGGGGTTTGGTGTAAACGTGTGTGTGTGGCGCCAGTCTGGTGAAGTAATTCTGTTAAGTGTTGCCGTGTGCTCGCGTAGTCGGTCGTCGCTCTGCATTGTTGTTGTTGTTTTTCGCATTACATTTGCTTATTGTGCATAATTGTTTAAATTGCTTTATGTGCATTCTGTTTGGCTGTATATGTGTGCTCTCCGTGTGCCGCGGAATAAATGTGCATTATGTTGAACTGTTTTCCTGTTTCGCTTTGTCTTTTCTTTAATTGAATCTCCATCTTGCTTCATGTAACTGGTTCGTCGTGGGCTTAATACGCCCGATAATTAATCGGAACCGTCGAGGCCGACGATAACACCGCTGGGTTATCCCGATAGCACGGAACGGATCGCTTAAGCGGCCCGTGTCCGGAGTCGACCTGCGGCGAGGTGCGATCGCCCGGTCTACCATCCGCATGGGTACTTAGGTAGGTCGAGTTTGGTGAACAACCATATCCCACGCGGGTGGCCGATTGGCACGATCGTGGTGAGGCCGAAAGGCCCACCCATGACTAGCTCCCGGCGTTAGTCCGAGAGGGTCACGACATAATTGTCTATCCGGTGGGTGACGTGCCGAGATTCGAGTCACGTGGCCGTTCGCACGCCGGCGGGCGCGAATTCGCAACAATATATATATATATATATATATATATATATATATATATATATATATATATATATATACTGTATATATGTTGTTCGTCTTTCGGCTGCTCCCATTAGGGGTCGCCACAGCGGATCATCCGTTATGTTCCGCATACTGATTTGGCATAGGTTTTACGCCGGATGCCCTTCCTGACGCAATCCTGGTCGCCTCTTACGACACAGGGATAAGGATTGGGTTTCGCCATGATTCCGGGCTGCCCTATACCCTCTCATAGCGCGGCCCAGCGCAAAGTTCCCGTTCTCAAGCGATCCTCCAACCCAAGCCTCCGAGTAGCCGGATTACAGGCGCACGCCACTACGCCTGGTGATATGTGTGTGTATGTATATATATATATATATATATATATATATATATATATATATATATATATATATATATATATATATATATATATTGTTACGTCTGGGGGGGGGGGTATGCATTCAAAGGGTACTTAGGATGTTTAATTCGGTATGCCATGCTGTTCGAGTTGTACCAGGATCCCGATGTAATAAGTAGCAATTCAGTGGTGATACATTGTCTAGTAAATGTCCATTTCTTTAAGGGGGAAATGATAATTGTCACGTAATTCGATAGGAAGACGGGTTAGGGTAAGTGTTGATGCGTATTCCCTTGTAGTATTTCCTGATGGCTTGCCGTGATGTGATAGAACGGTGCTGCGGATGGCTCCGCCCCTTGATGACGATTGGCGGAGGTGACAGGCAGAGGACCAATGAGGGGTTGCGTTGGAAGTGACGAGGACTCTTGAGTATAAAAACGATCTGGTTGGAAGAGGAAGGGGAGGAGTAAGAAAGAAAAGCTCTCATCGAGGCTGGCTTCTCTGAGCGCGCTCTCTGGTTGTGCATGTTCGTTCCTTGATTCATCATGTCTCGTGGCCTTGCTGTGCCTCGTGCCTCACCTCGTTTGGCTCTCGTGTTCTGCTGGCTCTGGGTACGGGACCGAACAGTGAACAGACCTGCCTACCCGTCCTGCTCGCATCTCGGCGCATGAACTTGGTTCCCTGGCGGCTGTGAGCGGTCTTGGGCCCACACCACAGAAGGTTGACAACCCCAAGAACAATACCATGATGGCTGGTTGGAGCTCACAGGCAAAGAGCTACAACTCTGCGCGGAAGGTTTCACGGAAGATCGGCACCGTCGTGTCTCCTACCCCTGATGGGTGCAGCACCAGTTGGTCCAGCACCAATCCAATGACTGTGGCAGCGGCACCACGGGAGAGCCTGATGAACTAACTGCGTGTGTGTGTGTGTGTGTGTGTGTGTGTGTGTGTGTGTGTGTGTGTGTGTGTGTGTGTGTGTGTGTGTGTGTGTGTGTTTTCCAAGCGCCTTAGAGGGTTTGAGATTCGTGTACCGATGAATTGATTCTTTACATTTTGCTGTATATCCATTGAAATTGTTTGTGTTTCCCCCACGCCCAAATCCACACCACCTTTCGTTGAATCGCCCATGGATCCCTCCTCTTGCCGAGCCTTCTTATCGTTCTTGTGTAGAAATAAACGTTATTAACTCAGTAAAAAGCGACTTGTGCCACCTTCCTCGGCCCGTTTTCTCGAGAGCGATCAAAACCACCACCCTTGGATTGTAAAACAATAAACCACCTCCATCGTTTCAGCTCATCCTACGTTGGCGGGACCGTTCAAGTCCCGTGGACGTCACATTGGTGTCAGGAGTGGGATATTCGAACCCCTCTAAATTATATTTGGAATCAGGAGAATATACCAAGATTAAAATCTCGCCACGAATTGGAATATAAAATTACTTCAGAAAAGCGCGCGAGCGCAGGAAAATTTTGGCAGGATTTTTCAAATTAAATTTAATTGGCGGCAAATGGGACTTCTGCACCATGGCGGATGTGCAAATGTTTGAGGAGGAAGGTCACGTGTCTGGCAGCGAGTCGGGGGAAGAAGGGAGAGACGGGGGTAGGATTGGAACCTCCCCCATTCTGAGCGTGGACCGTGCTTCATCGCCCGTAACGGGGCCGGCAGCGCCGGAAACCGGCGCGATGTTGATCCAGGCAATGTTGGAGCGTTTAATGAGTGCAATTACAGCACAGGGGGCAAAAATGGCAAATCAATTCGTGACACAGAGGGCAGAAATGACAGATCAATTGGGGGTAATGGGGGAACAGTTGGGTGCACGGATTGATTTAATGAGGGATGAATTAGGGGAAAACATGGAGAAAATGAAAACTGAGATGCAGGAGTGTGTGGATGTTAAATTGGGGGAAATACAAAGTAAATTCGAGGATAGATTGGAGGAAGCAAAGGTAGAAATTACATTGGAGGGGGAAAATAAACGGAAAACATTGGAAGATAAAATTGATGCAACGAACATTCGGGTTGATAAAGTGGATGAAAGCCTGGAACGTCATCGTGCCTGTGTGGATGCTCGTATGCAGCTGCAGGTTGAAGAGTGGGGAGAGCTGAGGAAGCAAGGGATGAATTTGGCGGAGGAGGTAAAAGGATTGGAGGCTCGTTTGGACGAACAAGATAAAATTATGAGCCAAGATGAAGTCTTGGATAAAGGCCTGGTAGAGCCATGTTTTGTAAGTAGAGTGTCCGGGTTGGTTGAGGAGCAGCTACAAACTCGCGACGGAGCCTTGGAGGAGGTTGTGTGGGCCCAGAAGATCCTGCGGGAAGAGGTGAATCGGTCCATTCAACGTTTGGAACAGGAGGCAAAATTGACCCATGAGATCCTCACCACAAAACATCTTTGGCCACAGGGGGCTCCGAAATTGGATACGCAGCCACCAGGGTGTTTGATCCCTGGGCTGGATTCGGACAAGGGAGAAACTGGGAAGCGGGCCACCGGGAAGGTGATCCCCCTGGTAAATTTTGACGGGTCAGGGAGTCTTGAAGCTTTTCTGACGCAATTTGAGTGTATTTCCCGACGAAACGGGTGGAATGAGCGGGAACGTACAGGGAATTTGGTGGCAACATTGCGGGGACCAGCCGCAGATGTGTTAAACGTGATCGCAGAGGGGATGTTAACCAGCTCCCACATTTGCGAGGCGTTGAGCCGTCGGTTTGGGTTCACAGCAAACTGTGATCTGGTGCGGGCCCAGCTCCAGCACTGCAGATTAAAGTCGGGCGAGACAGTGCAGGAGCTGGCACAGGACATTTACCAATCAGTCAGGATCGCGTATCGGGACCTAACAGTGGAGGTGTGGGACAGACTGGCACGAGAGAATTTTTTAGCTGCTCTTCTGGACCCTGAAGTCCGAGCGCTAGTGGAATTACAGGATCCACCCTCCATACACCGAGCGGCCGAGTGCGTGGCCAGGCTAGCCTCGTGGAGTCGGCCGGGTCGGGTGCCCGAGAGGCCTTCGGTGATGGTCCGACAGGTGGAGATTCGGGATCAGAGAGGGCGGCTGGAAGAAATGGGCATTACCCAAATGCTTCAGGACATTTGCCAGAAACTGTCAAGTTTGATAAGGGGTAATTCGGTAGTTGGTGCGCCACAGCGGCGGGGTCCAGCCCAGCCAATAGAGCAATTCAATTATGGCCGAGGGGGTCCGGAACCAGAAGAGACATTATACCGATACCCACGGGGGCCTTTTATGGGGAGTTGTTTCCCGTGCGGGCGAAGAGGACACATGCAACGATATTGCCGGTACCTGGCGATGGAGAGACCCTCCAATGGACTTTTAAGCCCGGAGAGGATGAATCCTCCTGCTGAACCGCCAGGTCTATCCGCGGTACCCTTACCTTGATTGAGTCCGGAGATCACTGTAAGGGGTCGAGGAAACTAGTTCGGGCTGAGTATACAGGGCCATGCTCGGCTGGTGAGATTGTGGCAAAGTGCCCTCCCTTGGTGAAAATAGTGAATTGTGGGAAAATTGGCATGGGTTTGTAAGTTCTGCTGGGTTTTGGAGTGACAATAGGGACAGTGGGTAATTGGTAACAAAGCAGGCACAAGTGGCTGTCCAATGGTTAGTGCGTGGATCGGGTGAGGAGAAGTGCTGTGTGAGTTGTTTCAAGTTAAGAAGTGAAATGTACGGTGTGCACATTGATTTTTTTTATTGGACGTGGTGTGGTAACAGGGAAGGTCATGGTCAGTGAAGTGTTGGAAATGCAGGTGTCACATGTGAGGCCGATGGGGTGGGGGGAGTCATGTGGGTTTTGTGGGTGGGGATGATGTGCTTGTCCGCAGGGATTGCCGAGGCTCATGGTGAGCGGAAATTGCGACCCCCTTCAAGGAGACTCACCCCTGGTGGCCGATGGTGACAGTGTCTGGAGGCAACTGGGAGAGGGTCTGGTTGGGCGACCAAGGCGGTAGGACCTTGGCGACCCAAGAAGGCCAGGGGAGCCAGTGAGACCCCTTCCAGTGTGTTGTACGGGGATAGAGCTGATGGCCACCAGGGGGTGGGAATCAAAGGGAGCGGGGCGGAGAAACGTCCACGTTGGACTAAAGCTTACCTGTGGGCACCGTTGCACCTGAGATGCCCCCATCATCTTGTGGTAGCCCACCCCATGGCCATGACAGGATTCAGTCTGCAATCATTGAAATGGGGGCCATGACCTAGAAATGTGATGATGACCATGGTGTGAGTGTTGTGAAGATGTGTGAGTCCCACTCGATCCCGCACAACTTGAAACGTGCAGCAAGGGCATAATGTCGGCATAATTTTCGAGTGAGGCAAATTTAAAAATTGGCTCCCCAGGTAACGCTGGGTCTATTAGCATCCACTGGGGGACGCAGTCGCATGTAAATATCCCGTAAATTGTGTCGTTAGGCTTAGAGTAGGAATGTAAAGTATGTGTTGTGTTTTTGTAGAACCTTTTGTTTCTCCTCCCCAGATCACCAGAAGAGTGTTGGACAGGAGCGATGATCCAGAGGGTGGAGTGCAACTTTGCTCAGTGCTCTCATGTAATTAAATAAATAAATAAACAAGCAGTCGTAGACTGGTACTTACGAAATCGTCAACTTGACCTCTGACCTTGTCGAATAAAAGCTTTCTCCAGAGAAGGTAGCAATGCAAACCAGAAGTTTCTACGTTGATTCTGAACCAAACCATCAAAAATCGAATGTTTTGGATGTTTGACCTCACTGTGACCTTGACCTTTGACCGATTTTTACCAAAAATCGGAAGTTTCTGGAAATCGGAATTTCTGGAAGTGATCAATATACTTACAAAATCTTTAGATTTTGTAAGTAATAAATGGAAGTGATTGTTTAGGCGAGGATAAGGCCATAAGGGAGTAGTTACGTTAAGCAGGATAAGTAAGTTAGCTGCGGCTCGCTGCCCATTGCCCCTCCTGCTTTTTTTTGTTAGGTTAAATAGGTGTGAGTCAGTAAGTTGTAAGGCTGGTACGGTAGCACCTGTGATATACCTTGCAGGAGCTGCGGTAACAGAGGAGGGGGAAGTGTTACGTCTGGGGGGGAAGGGGGGGTATGCGTTTAAAGGGTAATTAGGATGTTTAATTAGGTCTGCCATGCTGTTCGAGTTGTACCAGGATCCCGATGTAATAAGTTGCAATTCAGTGGTGATAAGTTGTCTAGTAAATGTCCATTTCTTTAAGGGGTAAATAATAATTGTCACGTAATTAGATAGGGAGACGGGTTAGGGTAAGTGTTGATGGGTATTCGCTTGTAGTATTTCCTGTAGGCTTGCCGTGATGTGATAGAACGGTGTTGTAGATGGCTCCGCCCCTTGATGACGATTGGCGGAAGGCGACAGGCAGAGGACCAATGAGGGGTTCCGTTGGAAGTGACGAGGACTCTTGAGTATAAAAACGATCTGGTTGGAAGAGGAAGGGGATGAGTAAGAAAGAAAAGCTCTCATCGAGGCTGGCTTCTCTGAATGCTCTCTCTGGTTGTGCATGTTCGTTCCTTGATTCGTCATGTCTCGTGGCCTTGCTGTGCCTCGTGCCTCACCTCGTTTGGCTCTCGTGTTCTGCTGGCTCTGGGTACGGGACCGAACGGTGGGCAGACCTGCCTCCCCGTCCTGCTCGCATCTCGGCGCATGAACTGGGTTCCCTGGTGGCTGTGAGCGGTCTTGGGCCCACACCGCAGAAGGTCGACAACCCCAAGAACAATACCACGGTGGCTGGTTGAACTCACAGGCAAAGAACTTCAACTACACCTCTGTTGCCAAAGAGCCAACAGCGCCAGTTGGTCCAGCACCAATCCAATGACTGTGGCAGCGGCACCACGGGCAAGTCTGACGAACTATCTACGTTTTTATGTGTGTGTTCCTGGCGCCTTAGAGGGTTTGAGATTCGTGTCCCGATGAATTGATTCTTTCAATTTTGCTGTATATCCATTGAAATTGTTTGTGTTTCCCCCACGCCCAAATCCACACCACCTTTCGTCGAATCGCCCACGGATCCCTCCTTTTGCTGAGCCTTCTTATCGTTATTGTGTAGAAATAAACGTTATAAGCTCAGTAAAAAGTGGCTCGTGCCACCTTCCTCATCCCGTTTGCTATAGAGCGATCAAAACCGCCACCCTTGGATTGTAAAACAATAAAGTGCCTCCATAGTTTCTGCACATCCTACGTTGGCGGGACCGTTCAAGCCCCGTGGATGTCACAATATATATATATATATACATATACATATACACACAAATACATATACAATATACATATACAGCATATATAGCATATATATATATATATATATATATATATATATATATATATATATATATATATATATATATATATATATATATATATTGTTGCGGCCACGGGTACAGAGACACCAACTTGTCACTCGGGTATTCATCCCCGGTCGTCCTCGGAAGAGCCGGACCTGGGGCCACCGCTCACAATTAACGTTGTGGTACGGTGAGTTGTTTTAAAACCACGAACGCCACCTAGTTAACCACGAGTTCCAGTGTCCACCGTCTAATTATACTGTTTAACTAGAGGTCACGTAGTTACCTGAGCGGGGAGCGTGCCCTCGGCAAGTACCAATGTTATCTCGATTAGATTTTAATTTGGGCGGCCGAGCGTTTTAACCGCTGGTGCGTGCCAACTATTTTTGGTCAAATCTGTGGTAATTACCTCCCAGTCTATCTACGTTCGGACAATGCGAGACCAATGTCAGGAAAGGACAAAGGCGGACAGATTGGAAATTGACAAATGATTTATTGATGATAAAATAAATAAATGAAAAGAACTTTTTATTTTCTGAGGTAAATAAAATAATAAATTCTTTGGGGGAGAAGAGTCGTCTCGCTCACGGGAGAGTGGTTGGCCGTGAAGTGAAAACGTCCTGAAATGTGTGCGTGCATGGCACGTCCGTCGCCAGCACCCAGTCCTGCCGTGCACCCTCTCGCAAACAGCCTTGAACGAAAGTTGACGTCTGGGAGGGCACCGAGATGGTCTGTCGCGGGTTGAGACCATGGTGCTGCAACACGGGCAACTCCTCACGCTACACGAAACTGGTGATGTCTACTGACCCACACGGCCATCGTTGACTGGCCCCTGCCTCACACGGTGACCCACCCGTGCCACACGCGCTCACACCCACACGTGCACCACACGCTGGCTTGCTCACTTGCGGCTTGCAAGTATCCTCACTTGCACGCTTCCTCTCTGGCTCGCTTCTTCCCTCGTGTGCTTACACCTGCTTCTTGCTCGCTTCTTGTGCTTTCTTCTCCCTCCTTTTACATCTCTCCCTTTCTTCTCTCTCAGAACGGACCTCCAATTCGTTTTATATCTCTGGCCTGTCTCGGCGGGTGCAGATTGTACCCCAAGCTCACCCCGCCCCATTTGCGCACGGTTACCATGACGACCCATGCGCTCTCATAAAAGGTGAGCGTTGGCGCTCGCGAAAGAAATACGTGCATAAATGTTGCTGAGGAAAAATAAGGGTGCGCGTCAGAGCTCGCGAAAGAAATGTGTGTAAACGTGTCTGTCGTAAAGAAAAAAAGCTTCCCATAAGAGAGGGGATCTATTCTTTACTCTTCTCAACACATCACATTTAAGATCTCATTAGACATGGGGATGGGGCTAATGTGAACATGCATTTTAGGAAATAACTGTCTGAGGACCTGGATGTGTGGATGCATTCATCAGACCGGATTCTGAAATCCGTGACAATATATATACATATATATATATATATATATATATATATATATATATATATATATATATATATATATATATATATATATATATATATATATATATATATATGTACTGCTGAAGCACTTCCCTTGCAGGTGAATAAGTTGGAATTTGAAATCTGATACAAGTACATACTGGCCTACCTTTAATATCTACAAGCAAATGTAGCTGCTCGAAGGAGGGCCCTTCTGGTTGCAAATGAATCACCTTCTGGCTGCATCATTTCCAGCAACATGGGGATGTACTTCCTCCATCGTATGAGCGACAGTGGTTCCAAGGTTGGGCAGGGAGGGTATCAATGTACAAATTCCTCCTCTTTTCAAAGTATACCGTGGGATCTTGTATAACGTCCACAAGCGAATGCAGATGAGGCAATCCATATCGTTGTCCTCTCTGGTGAATGGCACACTCAATGATCTATACCTGGGGTGTTTGCTTCATTAGCAAGCGGCTTGCTTACCGCTCACCAAGTGGTTTGCTTGATTTTAAGTGCTCAAGCACGCCAACGGAACAGAGAACTCGACACCGCAAAACAAAATGGTAGCGTCCAGTACTGTTGTGGCATTCGAGAAAATTCTGTCCGAGCCATCGTTTTCAATTATACTTATGGTCTTGTGGAAACAACTTCCCCAAACTAGTTTCTTGCAGTGGCTACAAAGAGTACAAGGTAGAGGAGAGGCTCCCCACTGGTCAGAATTGAAGATTACTTTCAGAGCAGACTGCCCCATACTCACATAACAACGTTTAAGTCTCAGTTCCGATTGTTCATATCAACCTTTGCGTTAAGTTCTGGAGAGTGTTGAAACAATTAATGTATAAATGGTGTTTTATAATTATAATGATGAGTTATCTTGCAAGAAACTTCGACATGGGAGGAGGCCAGTAGGCCCATTCAAGATTGGGCTATTATTACTCGTATATGGTTACTTATCTGTGCTGTATCTTTTTAAATGCTGAGCCTCGAGTAAGGAAGCAGTATGGACTCCAACACAAAAAAGAAAGTTGTTCATTACTCCGTGCACACCAAGCGAAAAGCAGGGTTAAGCAATTTGTTCACTACTTTCTATCTGTACTTCTGTCTACAAACATCAGTTTATGATCAAGGAACAACTTGATTTGAATTGAATGTTATATTTTTGAACGCAAACCGGAACATTAATCCGAGAACAAACGTGCAGTTTCACAGTACTTTGGCTCTGAATTCATCCCAATTGTGCATGCACAGAGAGGAGTGAGAATTTTTTTTACTATGTCTGTCTGCTTGGTAGTCAAACAAAATTGAAAATCATTCCAAACAGGAAACTTACTGTTTTTATAGACATCATAAAGGACACAAACAACAGGCACGAATAACTGATGTAACATGTTAAATAAGGTGGTGTAAAAGACGCTGCATCAATGGTGGTAAACTTGTGCAATTTTTTTTTTTTTCAACGACCATTAAATCTTAATTTTTATTTCAATTGAATTATATACTTGAACGTTGTCGAAGACAAATCGACTTTTTAGCACTTGCAAACCCCTTCCGTTTAACAGTACTTGGAGAAAATAATTATGGCATTTTACATCATCACAACCGATCAAATTGCCGCTCGTAGATCCTGCCATGTCCTTGTTTTTCAAGACAGTGCAGTGTAATGTGTTCTGTGAACTCAAGTTTTTAAAGTCATTGGTACGATTCGGCCATGGTTTAAACTGCCGAACCCCCGGACTGGAGCGGATGCTCTAACCATTACGCCACCGAGGCTGGTAAAAAGGCCTATTGCATGTTTTTAACATTGGAAAAAGACATATTGTATGTTATTAATAGATTGTAAATCACAAATAATATTGTCGACTCTGCAAATATGGAGAGTATGACCATGAGACAGGATCTTAATAGTGTAGAAATGCTCCATTGAAATGTAAAAATAATTAACTGACTGGGTTGATAAGTTTGAAGTGTTGACCAGACCCTTGTCAAAATTTGACCAAATTTTATTACCTCCACCACCGAGTGTGAAGGAGGTAATGTTTTCACCCCTCTCTGTCTGTTTGTTGGCTGCTCTTAGAGCACCCTTATTCTGGACATTTCCATCTGTCTGTCTGTCCACGAAACTTTGGTCAAGCCGAGGGGCTAAACCACTCAACCGATTCTAATGAAATTTGGTAGGTTGGACCAATATTTCTGGGAATCATGTGCTTTCGAATCTGGGACCCTGGGCCCTTGCAACGGCCCTTTAAAGTGGTCAAAAAATCGAAGCTTAGAGTTTTGGTTTTGGGCGAGTACATGTCGAACATTTCAGAAATGGTTAATTGCGAATATCTTTAAGAGAAAGAGTCTGTTTTTGATGAAACTTGGGTGAAATGTGTACAATGTGGCTAGCATGTAGACAACAATGAATGGTTGCTATGCACTCCTCCGTTGCTTAGCAACAGCTAAAATACTTTATCGTACATTGTACACTTATTGTGGACTGTACAAAAAAAATCAATTTCTCCGAGGGACCTGGTTTTTTTGTGCCCAAGGAGAATGTCTTACAGCATCATATAAAAAAATAAAATCTTTAGCGAATAGATAAATGGAATTACCAGGGCTGCCATTTGTTAGAGACTATGGAAACATGCCTGAAATTTCACATGGCGGGTTTCTGGGCGCAAACTAAGATGGCTGTGATAATCATATTTATTGTGCTAAATTGATTGATAGCATGTACATGAATATCGGCTAGTCGCGTTGGCCAGCTTTCCATCTAGAGCGAGCAGCCATGTCGCCTACCGGCTTGTTTGTCTATTTGTCTGTGTGCAGGATACCTGAAAAACTTGTGGACGGATCCGGATTAAATTTGGTGGGCAGGTTGGGTGTGTGACAAGGCCAAAATGATTACATTTTGGTGAAGATCTGGATTCGAGAATTTTTAAAGTGCTTTTTCACCATTGAGAGCTGGGACTAAAATGATATTTAGCACGATATCTCAAAATTTGGGGAACACGTTGGGTGTGTGGCAAGGAAGGATTGATTTGATTTTAGTGAAGATCCGAATCCGGATCCGATAATTTTTTAAGTGATTCTTCACCATTGAGAGATAGGGCTAAACTAATATGTAGCACAATATCTTAAAAAGTTGTAGATGGATTCAGATGAAACTTAGTGGACAGGTTGGGTGTGCAACCATGACAAATTGATTCGATTTTGGTGAAGATCCGAATCCGGATCTGGAATTGAGAATTTTTTTTCTTTTAAAGTGATTCTTTACCACTGAGAGATGGGGGCCAAAAACAAAATACTGTTTGATATATCATTTTTGTTTGATAGTTTGATAAAAACTAAAACAAAAAAACGAGAAAAAAAAGCATGCTATTCCAAAAATGTATTGGGCCTGATATGTTCTCGTGGATCAGATCAGGCATTACGTGGTGGAGGTATGCACTCCACTGAGCATCCTTCTTGTTAGATTATGTTTTGAGAGGTGCCGAGTAACGTTGCTTTTGATGACAACTTTATTCTTCCTAATCACAATTTTGTGACCTCCATTGTATGTCTGTTGTCTGAATAACATTAGTCTGAGTTGGTTGTCATGGAGGTTTGTGAAGTGTAATTTTACTGTCACTTAAATTTCCAAATATAGCTATACAGCTTACATGGCAAGTGATCCATACATTTGGGGTTTGACCCGTTTTCTTTCTTTAAACCAGCAGACCCGTTTTAGTGTCGTTAAAACCGGTATTGGATAGAACGATTTCAAAAATGCAATGTTTAGCTTCCATTCCACTTGCATGGATTCACACACAGAGTGATAGATCTGCAGAACCCTTTTTCCGATATGCAAGGTATCACTCTAGTCTAACTCTATTGGCTGGGTGACGTCAAGAGCTTTACCCAACCAAACAAATCCTTCAATCTTCATCCTTACCTCCACTTGTCTACCATTTGTCATCATCCCAAATCAATTGGTAGGCCTAATTGCTTTCCAATTCACTCTTCGACTTCTTACTGTGATATTTATCAGTACTTTCAAGTATTTTGAATGGTACGATTAGATTTGGATTGTTTTCATTTGTTTACAGGGTGTCCATAAATTACCGTTCCACATTCAAACCGTAATAAAAAAATAATAAACCAATGTCACCCGCAGGGTGACCCGTATCTTGCCAAAAGGTAACCACGTGTGACTTCTTTAAGGTCACACTGAGGTGAACAGAGCTGCTATCCACCAGGAGCGACACCTTGAGGAATATCTGCCTACGAGAGATTCCGATGAGAATCGTTCTACAGAGTAACCATGAAAAATATGCTTTTGCCTCATAACGTCACCAAATGACGTCATAATGTCTCAAGCTTGACATATCGAGAAAGCACTCATCGAGGTGTTCAATTTGAGATACGACACGATATGGTTCCTAAAACTTGAAAATTTGACCTTGGGGTCAAATATGTTTGACCTGAGGCACTAACCATGAAGGTCAAGGCCAATCGCCACCAAAAATTAATCAGCTGAGCGCCAGACCATGAACTATATTCCCATGAAGTTTGAAGACGATCCGATCAAAATTACTCAAAAAATAAGGGTTTCGTCGACTCCCGTGATTTGTGACAAAGTGACCTTGACCTTCAAAATTTTGTGCACTGAAAGGGACCTCTTTAGGCCTCTGATATGCGAAGTTACAAAAATTTCCAATGATAACTGTGCTCTGCAGAATTTTTTATACGTGATAACAGAAAAAAAACAAACAAAAAAAAAACATACAAGCTGACTAACATATCTTGCAAAAACTTCGTTTTGGCAAGATAATAATCATTAAAAGGGATACAATGATGCGGTTTCTGTTGCTTGTGAATGAACGAACATTTCTCAATTTTATTGTCAAGATTTGTCAAGATCATCATATCACATTCATCATCATTTATCATCACCTGGTCTTTGTAAACCAGGCAACACTGCTCTTTATTGTGGGGATGCTATTTGCAGTAAATGTGACGTCGCATGTCACAGGCAACAACTGGAAACGAATAAAGCAAATAAAACTTTGAGAAATGTTATGCATGTTTGTTGTCTTACTTGGGACCTCCTTATCATTACTTATGAGTCAACATATCGAATCGCATTTTTACCACGTTTGGTTAACCCTTTGCATGCTGCATTTTTACAGCCACATGGTTCCCTGTTGCTTAATTAATTTTTTTCATTGCGCTGTGAATTTCAAATGGTATTTACAAAAAAAACACAACTTGGGTGTCAAGTTAAACGGATAACCAAAATTAAAACAAAAAAATTTGAATTTTTTTTTTTAATCTCATGGCAAATCTCTGACCACAGCACACAAAGGGTTAATAAAAAAAACCCCGCTTTCGATTCCTACCCACGCGTTTTTTGTCGCCTTCAACTTGCCATGTATGATATTGACGCAGTTGTTCGTATCACTGTTAATGCCATTATTACCTCTGCCACCGAAGGTTATGTTTTTATGTTTGAAGGAGGTGAAGGAGGTGAAGGAGGTTATGTTTTCACACCTTTGTGTCTGTTTGTTACTTACGAAATCTAAAGATTTCGTAAGTATATTGATGACTTCCGTTTCTGTTTGTTTGTTTGTTTGTTTGTAGGCACGATAACTCGAGAACGGAAGAAGCTACCAATGTCAAATTACACCACGTGATTCAGGAGGGTGATCGCTAGTGCTGATTAGATTTTGGTCAAAATCGGTCAAAGGTCAAGGTCACGGTGAGGTCAAATATTTGATTTTTGATGGTTTGGTACAGATAACTCGAGAACGGAAGAAGCTACCAATGTCCAATTACACCAAGTGATTCAGGAGGGTGATGGCTCGTGCTGATTAGATTTTGGTCAAAATCGGTCAAAGGTCAAGGTCACGGTGAGGTCAAACATCCAAAAAATGATAACTCGAGAACGGAAGAAGCTTCCAATGTCAAATTACACCACGTGATTCAGGAGGGTGGTGGCTAGCGCTGATTAGATTTTGGTCAAAATCGGTCAAAGGTCAAGGTCACAGTGAGGTCAAACATCCAAAACATTCGATTTTTGATGGTTTGGTACAGAATCATCATAGAAACTTCTGGTTTGTGTCGCTACCTTCTGTAGAGACAGCTTTTATTAGACAAGGTCAGAGGTCAAGTTGACGATTTCTTAAGTACCAGTCTATGACTGCTTGTTTGTTTGTTTGTTTGTTTGTTTGTAGGCACGATAACTCGAGAACAGAAGAAGCTACCAATGTCAAATTACACCACGTGATTCAGGAGGGTGATATCTAGTGCTGATTAGATTTTGGTCAAAATCGGTCAAAGGTCAAGGTCACAGTGAGGTCAAATATTTCGATGTTTGATGGTTTGGTACAGATAACTCGAGAACGGAAGAAGCTACCAATGTCAAATTACACCACGTGATTCAGGAGGGTGATATCTAGTGCTGATTAGATTTTGGTCAAAATCGGTCAAAGGTCAAGGTCACGGTGAGGTCAAATATTCGATTTTTGATGGTTTGGTACAGAATCATCATAGAAACTTCTGGTTTGTGTCGCTACCTTCTCAAGAGACAGCTTTTATTAGACAAGGTCAGAGGTCAAGTTGACGATTTCGTAAGTACCAGTCTATGACTGCTTGTTTGTCTGTTCGTGTACAGGATATCTCAAAAAGTTGTGGACGGATCTGGATGAAATGTTGTGGGTGGGTTCGGTGTGTGACAAGGACGAAATGATTCGCTTTTGGTGAAGATCCGGATCCGGATCCGACTACGAGAATTTTTAAAGTGATTCTTCACAATTGAGAGATAGGGCCAAAAACGATATATATCACGATATCTCAAAAAGTTGTGGATGGATTTTGACGAAACTTGGTGGACAGGTTGGGTGTATGGCAAGGACAAATTGATTCGATTTTGGTTAAGATCTGGATACGATAATTATTTAATTTTTAAAGTGATTCTTCACCACTGAGAGATTGGGCCAAAAACGAGAGTACTGTATAGCATGATATTTCAAAAATGTATGAGGCCCGATGTGTTCTCGTGGATCAGGCGTTAAGTGGTGGAGGTATGCGCTCTCCCGAGTGCCCTTCTAGTTGTAAATTGTAGACATAGTAGCAGTTATGGATCCAGAGGGGAAAGATTGGAGGGGACCATTGCTTCCTCTTTGGAAAAGGGTCAATAAAACAAACAAAGAAAGACGAGAGGGGGAGCACTCGGTAGAGTGCAAAACCTCTGCTGCCAATACTGCTGGGTCACTTAAGTGAACCTGATATCCTATTCATTGTAGGTCAAAACGGATCAGACTCTGCTGAACCACGATTGAATAAACTAAACTAGATCGACGCACATGTAGAAATGCCAAAAAAAAAAATCTAAATTTTTTTGAAAAAAAAGTTGCAAAATTTCTGGGTTTTTTTTCTCTAACAATTTTTTTTGGGGGGGGGGGTTGGAAATCACTTAAAACATGTAGAAATGCAAAAAAAAATTCAAATATTTTTCAAATAAAATCGAAATCTTTTTGAAAAAAAATTTGCAAAATTTTCTAAGTTTTTTTTTCTCTAACAAATTAATTTTTTGGGGTTGGAAATCAGTTAAAACATGTAGAAATGCAAAAAAAATTCAAATATTTTTCAAATAAAACGAAATTTTTTTGAAAAAAAATTTGCAAAATTTTCTAAGTTTTTTTTTCTCTAACAAATTAATTTTTTGGGGTTGGAAATCAGTTAAAACATGTAGAAATGCAAAAACAAAAATTCAAATATTTTTTCAAAATGGCCGCCATTGCGGCCATATTGGACTTTGGACCAAGTCCAAAATCTAATGGCATGATCCTTGGACCATACCTAATCCCCCCACCAAGTTCCGTCGAAATCCGTCCAGGAGTTTTTCCGTAATACTGTTCACAAACAAACAAACAAACAAACAAACAGACAGGGGTGAAAACAGTAACCTCCGTCCATCTTCGATGGCCGAGGTTAATAAAGAAATGGGGAGACAGAAGTTGGAGCCACCCACCAAGCTCATCTTTGAACTTTCCACTGTGCATTTTGGGGTGGGGTTTGCAAGTTAATAGATGTTAAAGAATTTGGATGAAAAGTAGAAGTAACAATAAAAGTAAAAACTGTATGTTTGATTGTGTTATGAGAATATATATATATATATATATATATATATACAGCAATGCCAACCCTCCCGATTTCATCGGGAGGCTTCCGAAAATTCACCCAAACTCCCGCCCTTACGATCACTATCCTTATCCTCCCGAAATTTTGATATTTTTGCACTGTTCACTAATCAGAATGTACTAGTATGAGAATTGAATGAAAAGCATCATCTGCTACGTATAGCATGTGGTAACTCCATAACGTTCGCTGCTACCAAATTGTACGTAAAAAATTGCAAATTCAAATGAGGAGCAGCGAAACATTGGGTCTGGATCTCGCTTATGCGATCATGCACTGAGATTTAGTGCATGCGGTATGTGTGCAATACAGTGCATGCGGTATGTATGCACAGTGTATATGCATGCGATACGCTCACTGCATGCAGCTGGGCCCCGTACCAGCCCGGCGGTCGCGACCACCGTGCGGTGTTTAACAGCCGCCAGAGTTCTACGAGTCGCGCTGCAGCTGTGGAACATCGACTTCGAAGTTACCGATGCTTCAAGCCCCTCGATGTTGATTACGAAATGGCAGAAAAGAAGCTTACGAAGACCAAGAAATGGTCTCAGAAGTACAAGACCGAATACAGTCTCCAATACCCGTGTATTCGAAAGTCTGAAAGAGGAATTCATCATGCGTATTGTACAGTATGCAGCGTTGATATTTCAGTTGAGCACGGAGGTCGCGATGATATTCGGAAGCACGTTGGAAGCAAACGGCACACAGACATTGCAAAGGAGAGATCTTCGAGCACGAGTACCGGTACACTTCTGAATTATTTCACCAAACAAGGGACAAGCGAGGAAGAGGATGTTACCCGAGCGGAACTCTCTTTAGTGGATTTATTGTGGAACATAACTTGCCCATATCAGTCTCAGATCATGCTGGACCTCTATTTCAAAAGATGTTTCCAGATTCAAAAGTTGCTTCAAAGTATGGATGTGCAAGAACAAAAACTTGCAAGATGTGCAAGATGTGCAAGAACAAAAAAAAATAAAATAAAATAAAATAAAAAAAAAACAAGAACAAAAAGCAAGAAAAAAAAAAGAAAAAAAAAAAGAAAAAAAAAAAAAGAACAAGAACAAAGAAGAAAAAAAGAACACTGGTCAACAATTTTTTACTTTCTGAATGTTGTCTAGATTTCTACAAGTGAATTAGGGTATTCTGGCACTGCTGAATCAGGAAATGGCATCCGTTTCTCTCCATCAGGTCAGGTTTTTGTGCTAAGTTGATTTGAAAAAATCAGATCTTGTGACAAAATCAATTACATTTTTGTGGCATTATCAGCTGATTTTTGTCAACACATATCATCCTAAACATGTTTTTAAGAAAAAAAATGTTTTGCCAACAACATTTATTGATTACATGATAGAAACATCGATTACTGTCATCTGAATGGTGGGCATTGATAAAGGTAAGTACAAGTAAATTGCATGTTGCGTCACCACTGTTCAAACTTCAGGGCTTGAACTTCCGTTTCTTCGAACTCCTGGAATGTTCAGCGGCAGGGAGGTCTCTCTTCAGATTCCAACAGTAGTCAGCCATCATGACTGCGTCCCAGCGACCCTGATACCTGGTCTCCATCTCCTTCATGTCCTGATGGAATCTCTCCCCCTGCTCGTCACTCATTGAACCCAGGTTCTCAGGAAACCAGATCATATGTGAAAATAGGTAGTGCATCTTGATGCTCATGTTGCAGCCCAGGTTTCTGAAAGCAGTCAGCATGTTGTTGACAAGTTCTGCGTAGTTTCTGGCCTTATTGTTGCCAAGAAAGTTCTTCACTACCAAAACAAATGTCTTCCACGCTTCCAGTTCCACTTCGTTCATTGAGTTTTTGAACTCTGGATCTCTGATGAGCTGACGGATCTGAGAACCATCAAAGATGCCAGCTTTCAACTTCTCCATGGTCAATCCTGGAAAAGCCTGGCACAAGTAAGTGAAGCAGTCACCATCTTTGTCCAGAGCCTTGGTGAACTGCTTGATTAAGCCGAGCTTGATGTGCAGCGGTGGGAAGAGTATTCTGTCTCTGTCCACCAGAGGGTCGTTGATGACGTTCCTTTCTTTGCATGGCACCAATTCCTCCCGCACAGGCCAGTCCTTCTTCGTGTAATGCTGAGCACGGTCCCTACTATCCCACATGCACAGAAAACATGGGTACTTGGTGAAGCCAGACTGTTGTCCCAACAAAAAGTTCACCATCTTCAGGTCAACACAAATAAACCACTTATGCTGATCATAACCAATTTTCTCCAGCACGTACTTCACCGCTTCATACTTCTCCTTCAGTGTAGTCGAGTGAGCGATGGGTACAGAGGCAAACTGGTTGCCGTTGTGTAGCAGAACACATTTCAGTGATCGCTTGCTGCTGTCAATGAACAGTCTCCAATCTTTGGGTTCGTACTGTGGCACTCCAAGCTTGAGCAGAAGCGCATGTCATAAATTGGCGCATGTAGGTATTGTACATTCTTCAGAGTTCGTTATTTCAAGAAATACAACTTTTTGTATCACATTATTACAAAATCTGCCCCATTAACTTTAGTTTTGATCCACGAACTTTATGCTTTGCCTCACCAATTTTTGGAAGATTTTGAGGTTTTATGACTTCAAACTGATCCCTTTTCGACATAATCACCCAGAACTATCGTACCTGAATACTTCTTGTCATATTATTTCCAATCAAAACAATTATTTGACATGATATTTTACCCCCACCAACTTCTTCTAAAATGCTCCACACATGCGTACATGTGAACAAAAATGTAAAAAACGACATGTGGCCATATCTCAAAAACTTGACCTGATTGAACAAAACTAATGTGAGTTTTGGATTCAGCGCATCAGATTCGTCCTAAATCAGCTTAAAAAAATGCAGACAACAAATTTGTTGTTGACCAGTGTAATTGGTGAGTTGTCAAATGTTACTGCTTCATCTATTGCCGATATTGCTAGACGAGCTCCATTTAGCCTAGCTACAGACGGTAGCAATGACAGTGGTGAGGCCCAGCTATATCCTGTCCTGATTTCGTACTATGACAACAGTGCTGGGATTGTGAAGCAAGGTTTGCTAAGTTTGCTTGCGTGCAAACAAGATTCCACTGGAGAAAACATTTTCAAACTGCTTGATCATGAGTTCAGTGACAGGAAAATTCCGTGGGGAAATTGTGTTTCCTTTTGTGCTGATAATGCCTCTGTCATGGTGGGCAAGCACAAAGGAGTCGCTGCTTATATCCACAAACAAAATCCAGAGTGCTACATCATGGGATGCCCTTGCCATATGATGCACAATACGCTCAAGAAGACGGCTCAGGCCTTACCCATTGAATTAGATGACTTTCTCATCGATATTTACTACTACTTGGACAAAAGTAGTAAACGCGTCAAAGGAGTGAAAGCACTGCAAGAACTCTGTGATGCCCCGACACACAAGATTCTGAAGCATGTCGCAACAAGGTGGCTGTCCTTGGTCAGTGCCTAGACAGGCTGATTGAACAGTGGGAGCCACTTCGCCTCTTCTTCAAAGAAGAAGTACGAAGAAAAATGCAACCAACTGTAGCCAAGACTCTAACAACGAGCAAGAAGGACGGCACTGTATCTACTGCCAGTACTGGCACTGCAGGATCAAGCACTAGTGGAGCAGCATTCACCACTACCACTGCAGTATCTGCTGCGAAGAAGACAGCAGGGACAGCACCAAAACCAATGCTGAGAGCAGGTAGCATCACCCGGCCCTTCATCACGTTCATCTACAAAGCAGATCCCTTCAGAGTCGAGAAAGACTGTGATAGTCCCATCTACAGGCAAAGAAGGACCCAAGTTAAGTTCTGCTTTTGCCAAATCACTTGATAGAAGCTCAGCAAAACCTTCGAATCAGAGGTCTTCTTCCTTGGCTGCACCTACCTCAAGCTCTCTCCTCAAACGTAAAATTGGATCTGGTACTACGAGTCTGACCTCTTCTGCTGGCAGTAAAGCAGAAGTGTGATCGCCCTGCGGCTAAGTGTACTACGAGTTCTACAACTAAAGCGCATCTTCCTCAAACACTGTGCAGGAATCTCGAGAAAAACGTGTCAACAGGATGTTCTTGTCTCCACAAACAAAACTCTATTGTTTCTTCCTTCGATATGCTAACAAGCTTTTTGAGAAGGGGAATCTTCTGCTCCAAAGAGACGAACCCTGTATTCATCTCCTGCACGGAGAATTGAATGGTCTTCTGAAAGATATCTTCGTACGGTTTTTGAAACCATCGGTGTCATCGGTTCCTCTGGTAAATGTACCCTTCTCTGACAGAAATCATCAGAAGAATGATGAGGACCTCATGATTGGGAACGATGCCAAACTGTATATAAGGGAACAAAGGAGTCTCAAGAAATCCACCTTCACTCTGAGTGAGTCAGACATCCAAGGTTTCTTCAGTGCAGTTCGCTCATATTATGTGAAAGCCTGCAATTACATCTTCAAAACCTGGCCGCTAGATGATGAATTAGCCAAGCATGCTCAGGTGCTGGATGTTAAGCCCCACCAAGAAGTGGGGTTTGACTGTGTGGAGTTTTTCATCAAGAAATTCCCCTGTCTGTTCAGTGGCGGTGATAGTGACATAGACAGTCTTGAGAGTGAATTCGCTCACTACCAGGCAGACGCCTCCATAGCTACAATTGCTACTGAGACAGTGAGAGTGGATGAGCAGTGGCATCGGATTTCACAGCTCACAGATCCCTGCACTGGTGCCAAGAAGTATCCTAATTTGAGCAAAGTGATGAAGGGAATCTTGGTCATTCCTCATTCGAACGCATCATGTGAGCGGGCACTCAGTCTTGTACGGAAGAATCATACTGAATTTCGTCCCAATTTGAGTGTCAAAACCCTGGAAGTTCCATTAATTGATATCTAGCTCATAGCACCCCTTGCTACCAGAGAGAATACAGCAAAGACATAATCAGAAGGGCTAAAAGAGCCACACAGCTGTCACTCAGCAAAGCTGCCATGGAAAAAGCAAGCAGCAGTAGTACCAGCCAGTAAGGTAAGAAAAATATTGTTTCTTTTGTGCTTTTTGTTAATCTTTGATTGTCCCCTAACTTACTAATATTAACATACATGTAACATTAAAAAGTGCACAATTTTCCCCTTTTTTTGTTCAAAAAGTGGGAATTCTTAACATGTTAAATGCTCCAAAATAGGGCTCAGAGGGCACGAGAGAGCGTCTAGAACCCCAGAGCTTCCAGGGCCCTAAGGTGGGCCCTGGACCCCGCCGCAAGGGTCGAGCGCTCCGCGCTCGAGATGTGCGCTTCGCGCACATTATTTGGTGTCGGTTAAAAATCCTCCCTAATTCTGATTTCCAAAAGTTGGCATCTCTGTAATATATATATAACAAGTAGAATGTGGATTTTCAGCCTGTTTCATGTGTGTGTGTGTGTGTGTGTGTGTGTGTGTGTGTGTGTGTGTGTGTGTGTGTGTGTGTGTGTGTGTGTGTGTGTGTAGCAGCAGAAGGGGGACGCTTCTGAACACTTTGTTGGTTGCAGTATTGGGTGTGATGCTATGGGGAAATGGGAGCAGCAAAAGTCTATTTAAAATGAAGAAGTGGTCACAAAAAAGGCTTAAAAATCACTTTTAAAAATATATATGTCCCAGATGGTGTGCTGTGTTATTCTCACCCCGTGCATAAAAAAGTTGTAAATTGTGTTATAACTAGTGATGACTCAATACTGGCTATGTGATTACATGAAGAATATGTCTGTAATAATATCGTTAAAATCTTGTTTTCAATTTCGGATCGACTGTGCAAGTTGGACCCAACTTTATGTTGCAAGATGCTGTCTGCAGGAAAAAAAAGATTATATGCTTTCTCTGGCTCATGGGAAATAAAGAGAGTTTGCAATGTTGCTGATCACATTGTCATTAGTAAAAGTTTGCCTCATCACAATCTCATTCATGTTGCTAATAGCTTGCAGATACTGTCAAAGGAAGATATTCACTGACCAAAGGAGACTTTCTAAAAGAAAGCTGCAGCAAAAGGGTTTGAAATTTTTCCTGGTGTTATTGGATGTGTCTGGAACGTACATACCAATGAAAGCAAATCTGGTACGAAAAGGGAATCGTACATTTGTAGGAAGGCTTCCTTGAATTGCATGCCCAGGTGGTATATGACGTTAATTTGACAATCCAATTGATATTGTCACAGAATATCCAGGCTCTGTAGATGATGCAAGAGTATTCCGACACCGATTTTACACCAGGCCTTTCAATCCCTTCCATCTCAGTGCGTTCCAGAAAGTCTGCAACAAGTGTGTGTCCACTCTCAGGAAAACCAAAAAAAAATAACATCTGTCCAACCTCAAGAATGAACGTTCAAACTTGCCACCCTCCTCTAAAATCTGGTGGTGCCTTGTCAAGTCTGTCTCTAGTGTATGCCCCACTTCCATCCCTTCCCTCTCTTCAAATGGCACCACAGCTGACTCTGCTCATGAGAAGGCTGAATGCTTCAATTCTGTGTTTGCTTACAAATATTGTGTCCCCAATTCCTCACTCCGGCACCCATCCTTCCCTGCCATACCCAATTGCTCTTGCACATCCTCTCTCTGCCGTTTTCACCATATCATTTGTGCTCAATCGTCTTCCATCTGCTTGGAAATCCTCCAACATCACTGCATTACATGAGAAGATCAGTTTTTGCACCTTTTTTTTTAAACTACAGACCTATCAGCTTACTTCCGATCATTGGCAACCCCATGAAATCCATCATCACAATTGATATGAAATCCTTCCTTTTCTCCAAAAACCTCGTCTCAGATCAAAAATTCAGATTCAGATAAGGTCACTCCACCTTGGATGTGCTGCTTCTAATCACCCCACAATGGATGGAGGCCCACAATGTGAGACATGGGATCAGGGCCATCTCTCTCAACATATCTCATGCTTTTGATACAGTCTGGCATCCTGCCATGCGCTCCAAACTCTCTACCTATGGCACCCAAGGACAACTCCACACATGGCTTACTGACTTCATATTCTCTCATAGCCAACATGTGGCACTCAATGGAATCCTTTGATTTACTCTCCCTTCAAGCCAAAGGCAGTGTTCTGGGCCCAGTCATATTCCTGATCTCCATAAATGATAGTTCTGACTCTGGAAAATCCCCTTTATCTATTTGCTGATGACTCCACCCTCTGCCATGACATCCCTCATCCTTCAGATAGACAGGCAGGCTGCAGCCTCTTCCCTCTCTTCAAACCTTTAAAAAAAATCACAAGCTGGTCAAACACTTGGAACATGTCTTTCAATCCTGACAAATCTCACACTCTCACTTCCTCTCTTGAAAAAAAATTCTCTTTTTCTCTGCTGATGACTCCACCCTCTGCCGCACCATCTGTCATCCCTCAGACCGGTAAGCAGCAGCTTCTTCACCCTCTGCAGATTTGAATAAAATCATGAGCTGGTCCAACACGTGGAACATGTCTTTCAATCCTGACAAATCTCACACTCTCACGATGTCTCTCCAAAAGGACCGTTTGGAACCCCCCACCATCTACTTTCTCAACAATCCACTGCAAGAAGTCCTTTCATTCAAGCTTCTGGGTCTCAATATCTGCCATGATCTTTCCGGAGAAAGCCACATTTCCAACATGGCCTCCAAAGCCAGTCGCCGACTGGGAATCCTCCGTCGTGCAAAGTCGGCCATCAGCCATGGCTCAGGAAGTGACTGAAAATCAAGTTTCGTTCCACTCATCTGGGGGGTAGACAAAACCTTGATAATATGATAGTATATATCCAAATACATACGCATACAAAAGTTCTCCACTCAAATAGCTGCAGTTATTGTGTATTTTCATCTTGAAAATCGATGCATTCCCCGCGTTCTCTCATTTGAATTTTCTCCACTCGGATCGCGTGTGGGCCATGTGACGCCTCGACAGCCAATAGATCGGCTGGCATCGTATGCAAATTACGTCAGACTGTCATGTGACCAGCTAAGTTGTCCAAGATGGCAGCTTCCTGCAGGGAGGAAATCACCGGCAGCTGATCGGCGATTTATCGGTAATTTTTGATGAACATGGCCAGTGAGGATGCTCCCCAGTGTATTATTCACCAGGACAATGTAGCGAACGAAGAGGTCAAACGTTTTACGTCTGTAAGATGGGATAAATGGAGAGAAAGTGTCAACAAATGGCTCGTCTGAGACGGTCACGAACGACGTTTAGCCGAGAGTGCCGGCACGGGAGGACTAACTTCTATCATGGGCCTATTGTACCCGGAGTGCCGGCGCGGGAGGACTAACCATTGTGCAACGCCAGCGCATCGACCCATCAAATGAACGCCATTGACCCTGCCTCGGACGGCTTTATATATAGCCGGTTAGCCACGGCCGGACATTACATACATACGGCCGGTGGAGCAGACAACTGGGCAGTTGAACCGGCGCTGATCGACACTTGAGGCGCACTCAGTCAGCGCGAGGATTGACTTTGCCACATCGCTAGTCGTGTGGCGTCTTCGTCTGGGAAGAGCAACCCTCGCCTCGCCATTGCCAGGGTGGTCTTGGGCCAGCCCCGCAGGGTTGAGTCAATGTAACGGGGCGCCGGGCGGTATCGTGTATTGATGCAATTATATTTATATATTTTACACCCATATAGTTCGGCTCTCGTGTTGAGGACGTTCCAGACCTCACGGGGTGGGGACCCAGCCTCCTTACCCGTAACTGCATCAGCCCCTAGACGGCCCTGACTACTACAATAGGGAAAACGGGGTAACCTAATTTTGGCTTTTCGTGGGAGTTGTAGGTATACAAAATGTCCAGCAATGTTCGATGCAGAGCGCAGTTTTTTTGGCGATGGTTCATACATGCAATCATCAACAATCGCAGAGTCATCATGGTTTGTGAACAACGTTTCTCAGCCCCACATATTCTTTTTGCATTGATGAAGCGACGGTAGCAAGTGTCGTGATAGCCCAGATGACTAGGGATTTCTTCACACTCAATATACACTCGTGCACTCTCGGCTAAACGTCGTTAGTGACCGTCTAAGACGAGCCATTTGTTGACACTTTCTCTCCATTTATCCCATCTAAAGGCCCTGTCACACATTGACGTTTTAGCCAGTGTATGGCAAGGTATCAAATTGTATGTAAAACGCTGGCGTACGCTGAACTATTGATGTTTTTTTTCCAGTTTTGGACGTATTCATAATGAGTTGGACGTATGCATAACGTATTAGTAACGTACACAGAACGTTTCGATCACATATAGATAAATTATACCAACGAATGCTGAGCGTGTTGTCGGCGTTCACAACCTATGCCCAACGATAGTCTAACTTATGCATAGCGCGGAAGCGTATCGCCGACGATCACGTGGTGTAGGTTATTAATAGGCTGTGGCTCGACGATTCAAATCATAACCGCACGAGACATCGAAGTGTCAAGCCGCTGTCACACCTTGACGTTTTAGCCAGCGTATGCCGACGTATGAAAAATTTGCCGAATACGCTGGCACACGTCGAATACGTTAAGGGTAAGTTTTGTATACGTTAAGAGCACGCTGAAGCACGCTGGCAGACGGCGTATGACACACGTTCCGCATACACTGGCCATAAGTTGTAGGCACGTTACGCTATCATTGACACGTCGACACACGTTACTTCTAAAGGCCCGGTCACACCTTGACGTTTTAGCCAGCGATGGCAACGTATTAAAATGTATCTAAAACGCTGGCTTACGTTGAACTTTTGATGTTTTTTTTTAAAGATTCGGACGTATTCATAGCGACTTGGTCTTATGTATAACGCATTGGTAACAGACACAGAACGTTTCGTTGTGTTATAGATAACTTGTACCAACGAATGCTGAACCTGTTGTCGGCCTACACAACCGATGCCCAACGATAGTCTAACTTAGGCATAGCGCGTTTCACGCATCGCCGACGATGTCGTGACGTAGCCTATTAAAAGGCTGACTCACAACGATTCGAATCATAACTGCCGTAGAAATGGAAGTGTCAACATCGCGGTCACACCTTGGCGATCTTGCCAGCGTATGCCGACCGAAGAAAAATGTGTCTAAAACGTTGGGGCACGTCAAATATGGTACGAGTAAGTTTGGTATACGTGAGTACAACGCTAAAGTACGCTATCATACGTCGTAGTAAGTAGAGTACGTCAAGAAATTTTAAACATGTTCAAAATTTTACGACGTACTCGGCGTATGACACACGTTCCACATGCGATGGGGACAAGTTTTACACACGGTATGCGGACGCTTGCACACGTCCACAAAGGCTACTTATAAGCTACTCATAAGTCGAAACACGTCGCGGTAATGTCTTTTTTACGCGAAACTTATTTCTAACTTATGTTTGACGTGCTTTGAACCAAGTCTTTACGTAGTCCCAACACACATCGACGTATGTAGACGTATTCCAATGACGTCTTCCGGTCGACAAAAAAAATAAAATTAACGTGTTTCTAGGTTACAACTGCCATATAAAGACGTGTTCCCAGCGGTTTTGGGAATTGGTATATAAAAATGGTGTTCATAAAAGGGGAACCCAACAGTGTTTTCGAGTCCTTTTTGAGTCGATGTCCATGTCAGCAGTAACAGTTTCAGTATCAGTATCAGTATCAGTATTAGTATTAGTATTAGTATTAGTAGTAGTTTGTTCATGTTGGCAGTAGTAGGTGAGTGTGAGAGGGAGGGTGTGGGTTATGATGGATCGTCCTTGCGTTTAACGATTTAAATGATAAACTCAACGATTTAAATGGCTGCATCTCCACTATTGAAAGTCGACGCTTGCGCTCAACAATTGGATTTTTTTTACACTCAACGACTTTTAAACGGTACCACTCAGCTATTTTCATTGTTTACAATGAACGATTTAAATTGCTGTCACCCGCCTTTGTTTTTTGACGCTGGGGTTTTGAAATTTGAAGCGTTTCTTCTGAACGTGTTAAAACGCTCAAACTCGACTATTTTAAATAGACGCTGCCGATGGACAATTGGAATCATAGCCAAGCTGGACATCGAAGTGTGAACATCCTCGTCATGCCCAAGAAAAGTTTGAAGAATGCTGCAAATAAGTGTCCTGGCCGTGGCCGTGGACGCTGACGCAAGGACGATCCATTATACCGACGTCTTTCAGCCTATGAGTAACTTAAAAGTAACGTCTGTCGACGTGTGGCAACGATCGCGTAACGTGCCAACAACACGTTAATCATAGGTTAGAAATAAGTTTCGGGTACGCTAAACATTACCTCGGCGTGTCTCAACTTATGATTAACTTACAAGTAGCATGTGTTGACGTCTGTCAACGATCGCAGACCGTGCATACAACTTGTGGCCAGCGTAGCGGAACGTGTGAGTCATACGCCGGCATACGTCGTGAAATTTCAAGCATGAAAAAATTTGAGGACAACCGAAAAGTACAACGTTTAAAGCCAACGTACAACGACGTATGGCAGTGTTTTTCAGCGTGCTCTCAATGTTATCAAAACTTACCCATAACGTATTCAACGTGTGCCAGCGTTTTAGAAAAAAAATTCGAAAATCGGCATATGTTGGCTAAAACGTCAAGGTGTGACCGGGCCTTAAGTTACTCATCAGTCGAAACACATCGAGGTGATGGTTAGCGTCAGTGTTCCAGACTCCCTGGTTTTTTATATATTTTTTTTCTTCGGTATGACGGTGATGTTGACACTTCGATTTCTAGTGCGGTTATGATTTAAATCGTTGAGCGGCAGCCTATTAATTATATTATATTATAACCGCACTAGAAATCGAAGTGTCAACATCACCGTCATACCGAAGAGAAAAAAACAAACAAAAAAAACAACCAGGGAGTCTGGAACACTGACGCTAACCATTACCTTGACGTGTTTCGACATTATGAGTAACTTACAAGTTATATGTATCGACATGTGTCAACGATCGCGTAACGTGCCTACAACTTATGGCCGGCGTATGCGGAACGTGTGAGGTCATACGCTGGCATACGTCGAAAAATTTCATGCATGGAAAATTTGTCTAACAGCTCGGCGTACTACGACGTATGCCAGCGTACTACGACTTATGCCAGCGTGTTCTTAACGTATACAAAACTTACCCATACGTATTCGATGTGTGCCAGCGTTTTAGACAAATTTTTCATACGTCGGCATACGCTGGCTAAATCGTCAAGGTGTGACAGCACCTTTACAGACGTAAAACGTTTGACTTCTTCGTTCACTACATTGTCCTGGTGAATAATACACTGGGGAGCGTCCTCACTGGCCAGATTCATCAAAAATTACCGATAAATCGCCGATCAGCTGCCGGTGATTTCCTCCCTGCAGGAAGCTGCCATCTTGGACAACTTAGCTGGTCACATGACAGTCTCATACCTGCCAACCCTTTTTGAAGGAAAAGTGGCATGCTGGCGTGCGACGCAGTGGCACGCGTCCCTAGGGTGGTCCAGGGGCATGCCCCCCGGAAATTTTTCAAAAAAATGGAGCAAAATGGTGCAATCTCCTGCATTTTGAGACCACAGTTAGCTGAAATATATCAACATATTTTTAGAGTGAAAAGAGAAAACTTAACATGGTTGATCTACTCACCAATCTTTATTTTTCTAAGACATTATGATCATCAGTCACGTTTCCTTAAATTACTCACTGTCCAAGCTCTACATGTATGTGCCCATACATGTACACAAGAGTTTACAAAAACTCACTGATACATCTTTATGAATGAAATGACTGGCCACTCTGATTTCATAACATATTTACAGTTTCACACATATTTACAGTTTTCAGGTTTAAACAGTTAAGATGCACATTTAGCTATTCAGAGCCTGGTAGGTGGCAGATTTGCCTTCTTAAGAAGGTCGGCATCTGGCTTCCACGAAAAGCAGCTGACTCCATCCGGCTTGAAGATGTTAATCTTCCCTGCCAGCAAACCACACAGAGTGTTTCTGACGCCATGGCTGTCCTCGTACACGCTTGACTTGGCGTGACCTTCCTTGCCGCGTCCCAACGTGCTCCTCTGATCAGTTGTCATTTTCTTGACCATGCTGAAAAGGGACTCACAGTAGGCGTTACTGTGAGGGATCAGCAGGACGTGTTTGGCCAGTCTACAGAGCGATGGGTAAATGGGCTGGCTGGTGCCAGTGTCAGGGTCCGTCATCTTCTCCATGGCTGCCCCAAACACATCCACCCTCTCATCTGGGTCATATGCTGGCAGGGTGACATCTGACTGATATGTGCAGAACTCTCTGCACAGCACATCTCTGTTCTCTTCTGGGGCAACAGATGCATGGAGCTGTTCAACCAGTGCAAGTAGCCTCTGCATGGAAGCTGTCTTGGAGGAGGCTGGGTCCACGATGACCGCATTCCTGATCAAAGGATCCTGGAATAGGAATTTTTCCGTCATGTAGGTCAGGGAACCAACGTAGAACATTCGGACCTCTGCTCTGAATTTCGTCACTCCACTGGTCCCCTCCAGGGCGTTCTTCACAATGAGCTGCATTGCCTGGAAACCGACAAATAGTTCCCTGTTCGACCTCTGGTTGTCCTGTTCAGTGACAGCTTGTATCCTAACAGCTTGTGTCCCCCATGACTGATGGAGAAGTCTGATCGACACATATCACAGAAGCCATGTCCGTCTCCCTTACGCGAAGCCTTGATACACTTGAACTCTGTTGTCCAACTTGGCTTAAACTTGTTGACCCAGCGTGGGGGTGGTTTTTTTCTTTTCTGGTGTTTGCATTGTTGTCGTGCACTGAAGCCATGAGTACTCTCTGTTAACTGCAGTCTTTGATCATGAATGGAAAATGGCGCGTTGTCTTGAAATCAATGCCCGCTGTTTCCTGTCGTCCCATTGGTCAAGCTTAGTTTGGAAGCAATAACCAATCGCTGACGAGATAAGAAATCAAGGTCAGGCACGAGTTTTGTAGAATGTAGAAGCAGCCGCGTGTAATACGATCTTGGCAGTGAGAAACGAACGCAAAACTGAAAAAAACGCAACTATTTATTTTTTTCCAATAACAATTTCCAAATGCGGTATGTCTGACTAACAAAATCGGGATGCGTTGGGAGCATCTATTGGCTGTCGAGGCGTCACGTGGCCCACACGTGATCAGAGTGGAGAAAATTCAAATGAGAGAGCGCGGGGAATGCATCGATTTTTAAGATGAAAATACACAATAACTGCAGCTATTTTAGTGGAGAACTTTTGGATACGTATGTATTTGGATATATACTATCATATTATCAAGGTTTTGTCTACCCCCCCCCCCCCGGTGAGTGGAACGAAACTGCACGATACAGCTTACGGCTGATGGCCTAAAGTCCTTCATTGGTACACCTGAACTCCTTTCCACCTGCAAGGCTTTCATCCACAGCTTGATGGAGTACTGCTCTTCCCTCAGGGCTGGCTCTCCTGCCTCACATCCTGCTCAGCTTTACACTGTGGAAACGAAGGCCTTCAAGATTATTGGAATCTCCCGCAACAAAGCTGAGTCTATGGGCCAATCACTTCGTTATCGCAAGTCTCTCTGTCTTCTTCCACCTCCTTTCTGTTCTTGCACCCTCTGCTGATTCCGTGCTTTGGCCTCCCAGGTTTCTGTAGGGTACACATGGTCAACCATCAGTCCCCTTCTGATGAAATTACCGAAATCCAGGATCGCTGCTCACCTCAACTCATTCAGACCTCATTTTTTTTTCCCCACCTGTAGAACTAACTTCCACATTCCCTTCAATCTCATTCTTCTTTTCAGCTGTTCACCACCATTACAGGTCATCCACAATCCAAAACCATTATCTTTTCTTCCCTCGTTAACCCAACCCCCACCAATCCCTCCTCCTTCCAAATTTCCAGTTTTTTTCCCTCCTGAGAGTTTGCTCTATCCATCTTGTCCACCCCATGTATCCTTTCCTGCCCACCATTCCTCCCCACACCCATTGTTTATCCAACACTCCCTCTATGTTAGCCTTCGCCTCTGCTGTTGGTGTTCCACCACCCCCTCTCTCTCTCCTGTTCATTTTGTCCTGTACTAGTACTAGTTCTTCCACGAGCCTCCACTAAAACCACATACCTCAAGATGTGCTCGATGAACATTTTGTTTAAATGCTTCAGTCGTACGTGGCAACGTCTTCAATTCAGGAGCTGACATCACTTTAGGTTTAGCTTTCTTTGTTGACTATGTGTAGTATCAGACCTCTGACATGTTCTGATAATTAGGTGCTCCATAACAAGAAGCAATAAAAGACATTGCTTCATCCAAGACATCATCCATATTGGCATCAAGTTTGCCAATATGTTCTACTTTCTCTCCAGATTTCAGTGTCTTTATAACAATTACCCTTGCAAATTCGAAACAAATGAGGGACTGTATCAAAACCTATTAATGCATGTGTACATAAAAGTAGTGAAGCAACATTGGTGTGCTTCTCCGGTGTTGCTTTGATGTCATTGGTAATGTTCCCGAGCTTCTGTCCATCACCGCTACACTACAAGTCAGTTCCAAAGTGGAGTAGAAATGGACCAACAGGATGAATATATCAGTATCACATATTCTGGGGGAAAATTTGTATCCTGAGCTTCATTCAGAGGCATGGCAGGTTTCTTTGGGCCTTTGTAACTTCCAACTGTGACATCTGATGTGAGTTCATTCATCATCTCTACTTTGATAGATTGATTGAAATCTGTGTGCAACTCCTGTATCATAGTGGCTTGACACCTCCACCGATCTCCGAGTCTGTCTTCGTTGAATTAATGAATATGGCGACCCGTTCTGTCGAGTTCAGTTTCATTGATTCAATGTATACTCAGATCGATGGTGTCGTGATGGGATCTCCTCGAGGTCCCGTCTTGGCAAACATCTTTGTAGGTTACTGAGAAAAACGTGCCTTTACAGATCCACATCCTGGAGTTCAACCCCCCTCCATCGATTATATCAGTACGTGGATGACATCTTCGCTGTCTCTGAATCGACCTCAGCATGTAAAATATTATTGACATACCGGAACTCTCTCCATCCATCCCCAGGGTTCACCTGAGAGATGGAATGCTCCGGCGTACTTCCCTGCTCCGACCACTTTGAGAAGTTGCAGGGCCCACTATGTCCGCATCACAATGAAAAAAAAGTCATGACGATCATGTTTTCAAACTGAAAATGTCACTTCCAGGTATTGCCTACAGCATCAATCTCCTCACATACCATCATTGCACCTTTTTCTACCCTCCTTTCCAGTGCAACACTCCGTTTCTTACTGCGGTCACATTTACCTTTGAATTTTCTTCACAGCTCAGAGCAAAATGGAACTTTTGGTTGTGCATCTGTTGGTTGTATTGTAAATCGAGCAGCGCTGTGGCCAGCTATACCTGTCAACACAGCTTAGATTGAGGCCATGCTTGCCCCATGTGATCAATTCACATCCTCGATGTATGTCTCATGATTTGATTGTGTACTGCCACACCACATGACCCATGTCTTTATTATTTTCACACTGCTTGCACCATTCATATCGGATGATTTGTATCAAGTTTCACATGGTCAGGTGAAGCGGTTTCTTCCATGAGCCGAGACCATGTAGATATACAAATATATTGTTGTTTTGTTGTACTGCAAAACGGTATACCTCAAAGGCAATGGCACCCAACAACATAGTGATCTCCAAGCAGTTATTTCATGAGTATTCATGTCGTTCGTCCTTCCCTCATGTCTTGTGGGTTAACGGGACAAAGTCCGTTGCGTGGGGTCTCATAGTTAGGTCTAATAAATATCTGTGATTCATACTCTTACCTGTTCTCTAACCCTTTCTTTTTTGCCATGGTACACCACAAACATGTAAGCACACACGTCATTCAATTGGCAATTGTTAAAAAGCACACCGCGGTGCCTTCCGTGCCTCGGAGCACACCCATCTCTGCTGCACATTAAACAACCCGCACATGAGAATTCGCGCGCCATTATTTAATTTAAATCTGCATGCCAATTCCCAACCGGCACCTCACCTTACTCCACAACTCGCTCACCAAATTTCACCACTTTGACCACAAACGCCTCCCGCACACGGGAAAAATATTCCCACTCTCCCTCGTACCTCTGCATCGCTACGATTCGCCACTCTATTTTGAGGAGCACCACGCGTCAGAGTGTGCTTGGTCCCGCGCGATGCTCAACAATGCAAGAGATGCTAATAGCTCCACCGCATCTCACCCGGAACGTCCCAGGTGAGCGTCCGGAATTGATACAGCCTTCATACAGTCGTTAGACCACGGCAAGACCGAGGGCAGCAAGGGGGGGTTCGGGTCCCGGGTGTGCATCAGAAGGGCGATCAGGGAGTTTGGTTCGGGTCCTGGATGTACATTTTGGTTCCTGAAGGAGCTCGTTGGTGGAGGCGAAAGCCCGCTGCCATCCGACATTCAGACTGCACTTGGTGCACATTCAGGGCCGGGGTGTCGGCTTGGGGAGCTCGCCCCATGTTAAGTCAGGAGCTCCGAGCCGTGCCGGAGCTGGGAGGCATCTGAGCCGGTTTCCGGTCCCAGAGCCTGGCAGGGCGTGGCAGGACCGCTGTGGCCCAATAGAGGTGCAGGATTTGGCCCACATTGCGTCGCTTTCCGTTCCTCGTCCCATCCTTCGCCTATGGCTTTTAAAAGGGGTAGCGTGGAGTCGTTCGAGCCTCTTATTCAGAACATTATTTGTGTCAGATTGCCGGCCAGAATGCGCTTCTTCTTGGAGAACTTCTTCCTCGAGAACCTGATCCGAGGTGACTGCCGTCCTTCCACAATCCCTGCCTTGCTGTCGACGTCCTGCCATCCCTCTGCACAGCCAGACAAACCAGTGCAGAGCGCACGTTGCCACGAGCCCTGGCGAATAAATAAGCAGGATATAATGTGCCATATCTCGAGGTGGGAACGCTCAGGCAGAGCATCCCAACGAGGTTCACGCTTCACATACAGACCTTTCAACGGTGAGGTTCTAGACGAGATGTATTTCTGAGAAATGTGCATCCCAGAAGCATTTTTTTAGTAAAAGTTGGGAACATGACTTTTTAACATAATTAAGGTATGCTGAATTCGACTAGCCCTGTTCTCAAGCTGAATTTTGAGTTTTTGACCATCTAATTAGCATCAACAAAATGGCCACCAAATTGACAACTTTAGGCACTTTCTTGGGACAGGCACTACGATACCATCTATCTATAATTCCAGCAGTGTCTGTGTGTCTGTGTGTCTGCGACCGCTGTTTCTCGACAACCACTGGTCCGATCTCATTGAAACTTGCCAGGAATATTGCTGGGGCCCTGTGGATGTGCCTTTTCAAGGTTTCATATTAATCGGACAAGCGGTTTCCAAGTTAGGGCCGTTTATTTGCCAACCAATGACAGGAAACGGTGCTATGACGTCACGATTTTTGTCACAATTCTTCTTCTTCGTTTGATATGACGTCACAATTGACACTGGGGACCTGAGTATGTGCCTTTTCAAGGTTTGATATTGTTCTTGGACTACGGGCATGCACTAGTCTATCTATAGTTCCAGCAATCTCTCTGTGTGTGTGTGTGTGTGTGTGTGTGTGTGTGTGTGTGTGTGTGTGTGTGTGTGTGTGTGTGTGTGTGTGTGTGTGTGTGTGTGTGTGTCTGTGTCTGTGTCTGTGTCTGTGTGTCTGCGACCGCTGTTTCTCGACAACCACTGGTCTGATCTCATTGAAACTTGCCAGGTATATTGCTGGGACTCTGTGGATGTGCCTTTTCAAGGTTTGATATTAATCGGACAACTGGTTCCCAAGTTATGGCCATTTATTTACCAAACCAATGAAAGGACACGGTGCTATGACGTCATGATTGACGTCACAATTCTTGTTCTTTTATTATTCTTTATTTTATTTTATTTTTTGACACAAGAGAGAGAGAGGGGGCACGTACGGGCACGCGAGAGCGAAGGAACGGCCTGTGTCTGTTGTTTCTGGCACGCGGTGTGAAAGTTATTATTTTTTTTTTTTGCACGTACGGGCATGCACTAGTTTAAATAAATGCATTGTTCATATGTACGCATCTTAGAAATGGCCCTTGAGCAATAGATCAAAACTACAGACTAATAAAATTTGTAACATGCCAAAAGTCTATTATTATGCTAAGTAGCTACCGCCATTACCAAAAAATCTATTTTCTGCTGTAACTTTGTTACGATGCATGCAAACCTGACAAATGAGATGTCTAGACCTACGTTTTGAGGGTCAAGAAAAATGATAAAGACATATTTGAAGCATTTTAATTGATGTTTACATGGTTAACGATGTTTATTAATAAAATGTAGAAGTGAAAGTTGCTAGTCTGTAATCAGAAAAACTAAACAGAGTTCTGTCATGCTGCTACGTGAACAAATTTCAGTCAGAATTTTATTGATTCAAAACTGAGCAATCAGAATTGTTACTAACACTGGTTTTCACTCTCATACTGATGTGTTATTTCTCAGAAATAAGGTTTTGAAAGTTGATGATTTGTTCTATTTAAATTTCGGTAATCTCATGTTTCAATTGAATACTGATATGTTACCTCATGCCACGGAATCTTTATTGATCAGAAATCTTTATTGATTACCCGACCCTGGAGCACTTATACACAATGACTTAACACAGAACTACAATACTGGATCAAGGAGGAAGACATTGAGAGATTGGGTTGAGGGGGAAAGAGAATGTTGAGGTTTGAAAAAAACGAAAAGTTTGAGGGACTTTGTCGAGCCTTCACTCCCCCTGAGATCACTCCTTCTGGAGCTATCTTGCCCAAACTCGCACCTCGTTGTCTACCCTTGCAACAGAGCCCCATTGGTCTGCGGTCCCGAGTCGGAACCTGTCCGGCCAGCGGGATGTTCTGCGGCCTCAGGACAGCTCGTTCCATGTAAATATTGCCAGGCTTTGATGTTTGGAAGGCAGCACTAGAAAATACGGCACTGGGGCGATATGAGTAAAACTATGTGGAAATGAAGACGTGACATGGAAGAGAAACTGGTGTGAGGTTTCAAAAATCTGCTCTGGTGGAACAAAACGAAAAGTGGAAAATATCTCTGGGAAGAGGCTCTCAAAACTCTGATCTGTCTCGGGCATTTGTAGAAGCGAGAGATTTTGCCACCGATCTGGGTGTGTACCCTGCCCCTACCCCTCAGTGGCTGTTTTCCATTGGCCTTGCGGTGTTGCATTGATGTCTCGCGAAGGGGCGGGTGCATGAAGGGGTCGAAACAATCTCTACCTGAGCGACTTCTGTCTCTACTTACGCCGGGCATCGCCATTATTCTGCTACCATGTGAGCAAATGAGTGAAAGGGTTTGTGAGCAGGCGAGCAATGAACGTGACTGGTGAGTAATGGAAGTGAATGGAAGGGAATGGTGTTAAATGGAAGGGATAGAAAGATAGACATAGAGAGGTAGATCGAAAGAGGGAAAAGGAACAGACACTTATGCTGCTTACACACACACACAATGCATATTGATCACAATGATACGATTTAGCTTCCTCTAAACAGAATAATAAATAAATAACTAATATCTATGTGTGTGTGCTTCCTTTCCCTCGGGGGGGGGGGGGTGCACAAAGTCCAACCCCGGCCCACAACCGTCACACGACCCCCTCCTTTCCATTCAGCCTCTTCCGAGGCTGTTCAAGCCTCCTCCATTCCTCTTTCTCCCGCTCTTTCGTCCCCCTTATTTTACACAACTCCCCCTCCTCTCACCCTGTTTTGGTTTACAATCGCATTCCTATGCTGAAAATAAAAGAAAAACGAATGCGTTGTTAAACTGGCTAGCCATTCTACCTTAAACATCACTGATACTTCACATTCGGATTCTGTACATTTGTAGAGAAAAAGTTGAGTTGACCAGAATGGGCACTCTTCTGATCATTTCAAGTGCAGAGTTATTTTTAGTGGCTCCCCACTGTCTGACATCAACACCTGCCCATAAGCTTGGCAGCACTCCTCAGTCTGAAGGTTCAAATACTTACACTGGGACCACATGGCCACTCAACACGACGTGAGTCCTTCGACCCATGTGGCCCACATTTGAATAATAGGCACGGTAATATTCACTTCACCGTCAATGGCAACACATTGGTGGGACCATGTGGCCCACTTCAATGAACAAAAAGAATGATGGTCTTCTCTTTGCAGTGAATTGCAACATATTGGTGGTGGGACCACGTGGCTGCAGAATGTGGGAGTCTCCTTGGTCCACGTGGCCCACTTCTATGAACAAAAAGCATGGGTCCTCTCGCAGCAATGGTGAGTCTTCGACATCCTTGTATTGGCCTTTTTATTGCAGAAGGCCTGGAAACTGTGAACTTGGCTCTCAATGGAACGGGGGGGGGGGGAGGGGGTGGGCGAGAAATTCAGACATGCATGGTGTCAAGGAGGAACATTCATGACCGTAACATTTCAACAATTGCTTTTACTCTTCAACATTCTCACAAAGATGGTTTTCAGTCACCAATTTCACCCACCGTTGCAAGTGTTAGCATTTCTCCATAATGATGGTCCAAGCTCTCTGTTTTTGCTCCTGTTCAACTTTTAACAAATGGCAAAGCCTTCAACTGCAGCTGGATGGAGTACCGCTCTCATGTCTGGGCTGGTACCCCTGCCTCACTCCTTGCTCAGGTTGAGGCTGAGGACACCAAGTCTTTCCACATCATTGTAATGTCCTACGATGAAACCGAGTTGAAAAAGCATCCATCCGGTAAGACCAATGTGTGACACGAAGGGCATCCGACAAAAACAGGTCCAAGAAATATAAATCAAGGCAGCAATCCACACACAAACACCAAATGGATCAAACAGCAAACACCAAAACATGGTCAGTATCAATTGGGGATGTTTAACACTCAAGTTGAACAGGAAGTCACAGTTACTTCAGTCATGATGTTGGTAAATGAGAAACCCTGAAAGAATGCAGGTGAAAAACGAAAAATAAGGAAGGCAGTGGTGATCAAGTACAAGTTTAGGGTGAGTTCTTGTTTCCCACGGGATGGCCCAATTGCTTCAGATTTGACATCCCATAATTGCCCAAACTTGCACTCCCCCACAGTTCACGCCATTGTTGACAGGGAAAGCAGATGCCAAAGCAAAAGGACAAGGAAAATCGACCTCATTTACAACTCCATCACAAACAACATGAAATGCACAGGCTTCATCCTGGCCCATCATTGGTCGGCCCCATCCAACTGCTGATGTTGTGAGACTGAGGTGACTCGAAAATTGCTCCATCATCGTAAGGGGAATGATGCACACCACGTGGCCAAGCCCAGGCCAAATGGTTGTTGATCCATGAATAATGAGCAGAATAAATAATACAATTGGATTGGAAAACAGGAACTTGCTCATGAGGTTCACGAGAATCAGTAGATGTTAAACAGCAGAACCACAGTCCAGCAGAGAACCAGTACCTTTAGATGTGCACAGACGTTTGACTGGTCTTGCATCCGTGCTCTCGGAGTCACGGGAACGTTTCTTCACACCAGGTGTCCTCTTGTTTATCCATGGATGCACGAGGATTTCCTTCAAGGTAAAACAATTCGGTCCATCCCGAATCTTGAGTAATTACCATCACACGCCATCTCATTTGGCCAAGAACCACTCAGTCCCACAATAGTGAACTTTCACAGTCCTGCTCGAACTTTTGGTAAATCCAATAAAATATCAAAAGTAGAAGCTGCTCCGTTATCACACACCTTCATTGAGATCCTCTTTGTTGGATCGACACAGAGCATGGATTTTAAGAGCTCAGCGCACTGGGACCCAGCAGAAGATGGAGGTTTGTAGTGAAACGGCCGATTCTTGCATCCGACGTACTGTAAAGAGACAGATCTGTAAAATTCACTGATTCATTCACCAAAGCAGGTGCACACAACACGTTCACCAAGCAGGTGCACACAACATTTTCATCTCAAAGTGAACTCAAAGGATACGTTCTGTGCTTTACAATCCAAACTTTATATCAAGAGGTTTTATTACATCGTCTCAGGATGATGGGGTCCCACAGGGTGACCGAGAGGTTTGCCCACTTGCCTTGAAGCCGTTTCGCCTGGCTTTGAATCCAAACCCACGGAACCAACTATAAACTGTCACCCTGGTGTTTCACAAGCACAGTGATTCATCAATGTGTGTACCCTCCCTCGGGTGGACGTAAACTGGGTTTTAGTCTTCGGAATGACTGGGCCATTGTTGGATTCGAACCAACGACCTCTTGGACAATCCAACCACAATGCTTTGAGCCTATTCACTCCAAAATTCATATTGTTGATGGAAATTGTAATTATTTCAATCATTTTTACATTCTTACTTTGCCAAGGATGGGAAAAACCAAGCAGTGAACAAAATGTACAACCCGACTGTCTGACGATGGCAATGATGTGATCCCGTGAAATGATTGTTTCTGAAAACAAGAAACGTTTTTCTTCTTTCAACCTTGTTCATGATTTCTCTGGTTTGTGTTGATGTGAAATCTGATGAAGATACTCATATCTATGAAAGAACTCACTGCATCGACATTCACATCGATCATGAACACTAAGATCGTCACGAAGGTTCGGTCGATTGTAAGGAGGGAACACTCACCTTGATCGTCTCCAGGACACCATCCATGATCATGAGTGTGAAGTATGAAGTAGTTGGAGGAAAGTCGTTATTTCGAGGAGTGTGAAGTAGTTGAGGTAAGTTGTTATTACTGGGAGTGTGAAGTAGTTGGGGTAAGTCGTTATTACTGGGAGTGTGATGTAGTTGGGGTAAGTCGTTATTACCAGGAGTCTGAAGTAGTTGGGTTACTCTTTATTCCATCTCGTTTCTGACTGATCGATTTTCTGATGCAAACATTATCTTCCATTCATTCTATCGGGAAATAAAAGGCACAATCTCGTGTTTCCCCATCTTAGTTTCACCATGAAATGAACACAATTAATTTTTTTATATACAGAGTCAAGGCTCATGGAAGAGCGAGAACACTGAACAGATCAGGAGACAACAGAACAAAAGGAACGAGAGAGACAGACACACTTATAGTGGGGTTGAAAAACAAAATAGGGGGAGATTGGGACAAGCAATGGGTGTCGACAGGACGCATGGGGTGGACAAGATGGAACCAGAAACATACTGTCAGTTCGGAAAAAAACTGTAAATTTGGAAGGATGTGGAGAGGGGGGGGGGCATGAACTGGGGTAGAAATTGTCATGTTTTTGGATGAGGGAGGGGGGGCTTATTTGAAATGGTGATAACAGCTGTCTTGAAGAGTTGGAGAGAAGAATAACATTGGGGAGAATGTGGTGTTTGGTTGCACAGGTGGAAGAAAGAGGAACGAATGAGTGGAGATGAGCAGTGATCCTGGATTTTGGAAGTTTCACAAGAAGGGGATTGATGGTGGACCTTGCCTGCCCAGCAGAGACCTCGGGTGGAGGGGTAAAGGCTGGGGAAGCACGGAAAGAGCAGAGGTTGCAAGATCAGACCAAAAAAGATCGGCCGTACAGATAGAGAAACCACCGACCTGTCTGCGACAGGAAAGTGATCGGCCCACAAAGAAGATTCCAATGATCCTGAAGGTCTTGGTTTCCATGGCGTTGACCTGAGTAAGGTGTGAGTTGGGGAGCCAACCCATAGGAGAGAGAGTATGTGCTCCATAAAGCTGCGGATGAAAGTCTTGTCGTTTAATTGGAGTTCAGGTGTACCAAGGAAGGACGTTGTATGACGCAGGATGCCCAGTCAGTGGCTGGCCTTGGAGACCAACTTTGGAATGTGGTTTGCCGAAGAAAGATCATTGCTGATTGTGAGACCTAGGAGTTTGAATGATTGAACTTCCTGAAGAGGATTATTGTTAAGAAGGTCGATGTGAGGGTTCACCAGACGGTCCTTTCGGAAGTTCTGTGGATGCACCGTGCTGCCAATGCTGCACATTGAAAGACCATTTGGCCCATTGTATCCCTGCTGTATCTGTGTCCCAACATGTCACTGATAGGTATTGTGAATGAAAGAGTTAACCCCATCCAGGTAATCTGACCATGCCACGAGCACAAGATGGCCTACTTTTTGGAAAGATTTCCAGGGTCCTCAACCCATCCATATTCAAATGAAGGAAAACAAACCTTTTCAGTGAATAACAGTAATAATACAAACAAAGCATCATGATTTAACATCATCACGATGAAAGAACAATTTATCGTTTGAAATGAAATGCTCACTTACTGATGTTTGGATGATGCAAGGAAGAAATGATGGAGGCTTCTTTTGAAAACTGCAATGAGAGAGAGAGGGAGTGAAGGAGAGAGAGATATGGAGGAAACAGAGGGAGAGAGAGATGGAGGAAAAAGAGAGAAATGGAGGAAAAAGAGAGAGATGGAGGAAAAAGAGAGAAATGGAGGAAAAAGAGAGAAATGGAGGAAAAAGAGAGAGATGGAGGAAAAAGAGAGAGATGGAGGAAAAAGAGAGAAATGGAGGAAAAAGAGAGAGATGGAGGAAAAGAGAGAGAGAGATAGAGATAGAGATAGAGATATAGATAGAGAGAGAGAGAGAGGGAGAGAGAGAGAGAGAGAGAGAGAGAGAGAGAGAGAGAGAGAGAGAGAGAGAGAGAGAGAGAGAGAGAGAGAGAGAGAGAGAGAGAGAGAGAGAATAAAGTGACGACATGTGGGGTACAATGTATGAGTCCAGGTCGTCCCCAAAACCGAGATTTTAACCTCATTAATACATTTCAGGACTGGATACTCTCTTGAGACAAAGTTTCATCATATTCCATATTCTCAGGAATATTCCTTATTGAAGTTAAAATATTTTTATTTTTGTGATGTAAAAGGTAAAGATGACGTTTTAATTGGTCCCAGTAACACCTGTTTACTTTGTGAATCTGTTTACTTTCGACCAACAGGTGGAAATCATGAACGGACGTTACAGGTAAAGTCACATTTCGCTGTGATTTGCACTCAAACCCCAAATGGCATGAAATAAACTCACTTTCTCAAAGTCGTTCTTCAAGGAAACTTTAATTGCTTTCAAGGAAATTAAACCTGGAAGAGATACAGACAGGTAAAAGTTGATCATTAACTTGTGATGCAGTGCCAGGTGCACAGGTGTGAGTCAGACCATTTACATCAATTTACATCTCACAAGCATCGTGCTCACCTTCACAAAACATGCAGACCAATATGGTAACATACTTATCAAAGGTAGAAGGGGAACAGACAATCACATCATCAGGTTCCATCAGCAAAAGGTAAAGTTCAGAGTTCAGGGAAAAGAGATGAGTTTCCATCCATCCATCCATTGGGACCATACTCTGTGTAGAGCGTTGGTGCTACCTCAGCAGTCTCCTTGGCTATTGGGCACAATCCTGGACGGGTGGCCACTCCGACACAGGATACCAGCGAGCTGGCACTCATTTTGCCGATCTCAGAAGGATGACAGGCAGAATCAACCCCACCTGTTATTAATTCAACAGCCAAGTGGGGTTTGAACCCAGGATGCCTCAGATCCCAAGTTCACCACCTGAACCATTTAGCCAACACCAAGCATACACAAGTTTATAAATGCACGAAGAGGATAAACAAGGTAATTGAGGTGAATTTTACCACATTTACACTCATTTACATGAACTTCACATGTTGGAGGAAACTTTAAGGGAGCGAATTGAGATTTAATGAATTAATTTACAGATGGAGGTACAGGAAGAGGAAAACATTTTCATGTTCACCTTTATGAACCCTGACCACAACCCTGAAAGCACAACACCTTTCCGTACCTCATCACCTCACAAGGTGTTCCTCGCTTTGTAAACTGCTCCCTGACCTCCTTCACCGAGCTTTTTGATGACGTCATACTGCTCGATCTGAACAACAATACAAATTGAGAAAACATGTTTCATTCAAAGATCAGAGAAAGAATACATCAAGATCTTTAAACAAGATGTTTCTCAGTATCGTTATTTCACCTTAACAATCGAGTAACTTCATCACAAACCTCACAATGAAAATTTACAAATAAAAGGTGAGGATCTGCTCACATCTCGGAACTCAACTGCAGGGGACATGATATTGATCGGTGGAATAAAGTGGGTTTTTAACTTCAACCAACACGTCCCTTCTCCATGACAAAAAATAGGACCGCTTGTCCCGAAGCTCACCTGCATAAGGAGCAACAGGCACTCAAACCCCCCACAGACCCCCTCAGACCCTGATTATTTTAATGTTGTGAACAATAATTGGTACATCATGGGTGATGAAGGTTGTGGTCAAGTTTCATCGAAATTGTGTGGGTAGTTTTGGACAGAAGCATCAGTTGAGCTTTGACAACAAACAGTCATCAACATCACGGGTGGAATTAAGGGCATCCAACAATTCCTCATCTCCACCACAGGTGGAATGACATTCCATAATTCCACATTCCATAATGACCAAAGTGCTTACGAATTGACTAACTCAATGACACTCACTCACGCACTCACAGACACTGCTGAATCGCATATGCTCACCGGTCGAAAGTGCAGGTGATCTTTAAAAGAGATAACACTTAACATCTCGCTTACCTGGAGAGGGATATCCAGAGGCAAGGAAGATGAGGAACTGTGTTCCAACCTCTGTTCTGGAGACCGTGGAGATGAAGAATTTCTCTCCCACCTTGACTCCACATGTGATTGAGAGGGGGGATTGTTGGACCACCTCAATTCCACCCATGATGGAGATGGGGAATTGTCAGCCAACATCGCATACAGACGTGAGAGTGATGAGGGATTGTTAGACCACCTCAATTCCTCCCGTGATGGAGATGGGGGATTGTTGGACCACCTCAATTCCTCCCGTGATGGGAGATGGGGGATTGTTAGACCACCTCAATTCCTCCCGTGATGGAGAAGAGGGATTGTTAGACCACCTCAATTCCTCCCGTGATGGGAGATGGGGGATTGTTAGACCACCTCAATTCTTCCCGTCATGGGAGATGGGGGATTGTTGGACCACCTCAATTCCTCCCGTGATGGGAGATGGGGGATTGTTAGACCACCTCAATTCCTCCCGTGATGGGAGATGGGGGATTGTTAGACCACCTCAATTCTTCCCGTCATGGGAGATGGGGGATTGTTGGACCACCTCAATTCCTCCCGGGATGGGAGATGGGGGATTGTTGGACCACCTCAATTCCTCCCGTGATGGGAGATGGGGGATTGTTGGACCACCTCAATTCCTCCCGGGATGGGAGATGGGGGATTGTTGGACCACCTCAATTCCACCTGTGGTGGAGATGAGGAATTGTTGGATGCCCTTAATTCCACCCGTGATGTTGATGACTGTTTGTTGTCAAAGCTCAACTGATGCTTCTGTCCAAAATTAGAATCCATTGCTCTTAATAGACACTTGAAATCAGCAAAAGGTGAAAGAACAAAGTCTGATCGATGGCTGTAAATCAGCAAACTGAAACGACGTGAAAAGGTTCGTTTTCTTTTTGAAAATAACGGTTGTCTGGTTGATCACGTGGTTCGACTTGACCAATCAGGTGGCTTGGCGAGTTGCCACAGAAAAATGTTTGAAACATTATTCGATTGGAAGAACGTCAAACGAAGTTAGTGAGGTTTGTGTTGAGATTAAATGTATAACAAGCTCATGGTAAAAGTTATGTAACCTGACAGTGTCAATGTATGGTTATTCAGTGATTAGCAACGTCTTGGAAATTTCGGAAGTGTTCGCGCATGCGCAATCACAAGATGACCTCGTGACGGAATGACGTGTTGTCGGACTCTCCAGATCACGTGACCAATCCCTCTGATAAGTTCGCGCATTTCAGCCATCGAGACGCGACACAAGGCGACATTTTGAAGATCTAACCTTCATTAATTGTGAAGTTATAAATAAGTTGTGAAGTTTGATAATGGGGTAAAGACGAAGCTTTCCAAATTTACAGATGACACAAAGCTTGGAGGTGAGGTGGGTATCAGAGGGGATGGTGATGAGATACAGGAAAGTATTGATACTTGTATTGATTGGGCAAAACATTGGCAGATGTAATTTAACCTGAGCGAGTGTAAGGTGTTGCCACCACGGTCTGTGTGTTGTGAATGGCTGTGATCCTTCTGTGTCTTTTTCAATTCAGTGGTAGAATCACAGAAGTGGCGGCACCCAGAGTTCTCACTCACTTCTCACTGAAACCTCCAGCAGCTGTTCATCTTACGTCAAATCCGGGTTCTCTCACATATTTATCTGCATGTGTGTGCACAATTTTTGTTGCAGATCCCCCATGAGCCTTCAACCCAGTAAAAATACAATAACTAGAACGGGCACTCAGTAGAGCGCATACCTTCGCCAACGCTACATTTTGCCCCCCCCCCCCCAGAAACAGTTGATTGTGAGGGTATTTAATCCCATACCACATCTGCCATCTCATATGTGTTATGATGGCTTAAAAAACATTAAATTTCCTGCTGTTTGACACTGATTCACGTACATTGTACAATTTCTGGATGAACTCCCTGACCTTTTTGGGTGTCGGTGTCAAGTCAATCTGATGACAACTGGTCACGTTCTAAGAAATTATTTTCTGGCATTTTAGGGGCATTTAGCACACACGAGTTTCTGTTTTTCTGAATAAGTTATTTATTGTGAACAAACAAACATTAATTTTCAGAAAGTAGGACATCTGAAAGTACGAATTCAGCTGTGTGTACTATATGTAGAGCGTTGACATTAGCTAGTTGCACGATAGGGGGTTGAAGTACTATCGATAAATAGAACTATAAGTTGTGATATACGCCTCTCCTGGTGCCAAAGTCCCATTGGTTTGCATGGAGAGAACTATGTTTTTGCCTGCTAACCGTTTTTCTTACCTGCATCCTTACAACTATAAAATGTGCATATCTTTTATTTTTTAATATCTTCAAATTGCACCAGCAGCCGAAAGCATCATGGCACATAAGAATGACACATTTGAAGCACACATCAGGTGATGTTGCTTTTTTTAGAATGGTTGACATCAACTAGTTGTGGTTGCGCAATCCAAAAGTAATACGTCAGCTGGCTCCTAATTTATAAAAAGGAACATTTTTTTTGTTTAGTGTGCATACGTGGAACACTAAGGTATGCACATTTTGTAAGTTCAGTGACATCCCCCCCCCCCCCCACAATGCTTAAAACTCACCAATAAAGTCACTCAAATATTACACATCACAGGATAGGGAATTGAATTATAAACATTTTAAATCTACTTACATGCAAATTGTATAAGAATTGACCGCGTAATGATAATAAAGGTCGTTGACCCCCCTGACCTTTGACCCAAACCGCGAACAAAGGTAATGACGTCATTGTGTCATATCGTATATCAAAAGATTGGGCATTGAATTCACAACATTTTGGCATTGGTTGCATGCAAATTGGATAAAAATCGACCGCACCATGGCAAAATGACGATTTTGACCTTTTCATGACCTCGACCTTTACCTTTGTACTCTTAATTTTGTAATTGGTATTAGAGTGTGGGGAACAGAACAGTCAACATTTTGTTGTTGGGTTCATGCAAATCAGATAAGAATTGACCGTGTTATGACTAAAACCGCACATTTTGTAATGTCGTGACCCCCCCTGACCTTTGACTCCCAACCGCTAATAAGGGTTATTACATCATTGTGTCATGTCACATATCACAAGATGGGGCATTGAATTCTGTACATTTTGGCATTAGTTGCATGCAAATTGGATACAAATTGACCGTGCTATGGTAAAAGACGATTTTGACCTTGACCTTTGACCCGATCGCTCCCAAAATTAATCAAATGGTTCTCGGATAATAACCAATCATCCCACCAAATTTGCTGCGATTCAGTTCAATACTTTTGGAGTTATGCGAATAACGTTAAAATAAACCAATGTCACCCGCAGGGTGACCCGTATCTTGCCAAAAGGTGACCACGTGTGACTTCTTTAAGGTCACACTGAGTTGAACAGAGCTGCTATCCACCAGGAGCGACTCCTTGAGGAATATCTGCCTACGAGAGATTCCGATGAGAATCGTTCTACAGAGTAACCATGAAAAATCTGCGTTTGCCTCATAACGTCACCAAATGACGTCATAATGTCTCAAGCTTGACATATCTAGAAAGCACTCATCGAGGTGTTCAATCTGAGGTACTACACGATATGGTTCCTAAAACTTGAAAATTTGACCTTGGGGTCAAATATGTTTGACCTCAGGCGCTAACCATGAAGGTCAAGGCCAATCGCCACCAAAAATTAATCAGCTGAGCGCCAGACCATGAACTATATTCCCATGAAGTTTGAAGACGATCCGATCAAAATTACTCAAAAAATAAGGGTTTCGTATGCATTGCCACACGTTTGATTTGGTGGCAAATGATTACTCCCCTGATTTGCGACAGTGACCTTGACCTTTGACCTTGACCTTCAAAATTTTGTGCGCTGAAAGGGACCTCTATAGGCCTCTGATATGCGAAGTTACAAAAATTTCCGATGATAACTGTGCTCTGCAGAATTTTTTATACGTGATTACAGACAAACAAAAACAAAACAAAAAAAAACATACAAGCTGACTAACATATCTTGCAAAAACTTCGTTTTGGCAAGATAAAAAACAAACACACACATTCACAATTAAATTAATACACAGCGATCAAAACATCACCTTCGCAACAACGTTTGCGAAGGTAAAAAGAATGATGTACGGACAAGAGAGAGATTTCAGGGTGTAAAATTTATTTCCGTGATGAGTGAATACAATCAAGACTCCCAGCTCTCAGTATGCATTGCCACACGTTTGATTTGGTGGCAAATGATTACTCAGCTGGTAATTATTTACATAATACAACAAACTTAAATTATCGAGTTCCTCAATGTTGCCTTTTCTATGAAATACAACAGAAAGACCTCATCGTTGTCCAGTTTAACATGGTATACGATACAAATATGTGTGCAAAATTCATAATTTACATGTATGACCTTGGTGATGGGTAAATTATTAGAGCGCTTTACACACTCAATATTATTCTGTCCAAGACTGATGCTCATGGAAGAATGAGGGAGCACAGGTTAATAAGGGAACGAGCTGACAGTGGGACAGTCGTGCAGAGTTGGACACAATCAGTGAAGGAATGAATGAACAAAGGGGAAACAGTAATATGCATGTAAGAGGGTTTGGTGAAGAGGGATTAATTGTGGGTGAAAAAGATCATGGGTCGAGATGGGGGATGACATGAGGTGGTGGTGGGGCGCCTGCTCGAAGCCATGGAGGGATTGAGCCACGATCGAACTGCCGCCTCCAGCACTTGACCAATTCAAGCTTAGTCCTCCTCTTCCTCTTTTGTATGCAGCACAAGGCTGCTGGTGGCATTATTGTCTGAAGGCACGGCTGTGCCACTGATTCAGTGCCCCTATTACCGGTACACTGGTACTCATTTTGCTGACCTCAGAAGAATGACAGGTTGTCAACCCACCTGATGTTAATTCAACGAATGGACAAGGCTCAAACTCAGGACCTTAAGATCCCAAGCCGGCAACACCAGGCTTCAAGATTAGTCAACGACAGCCGATGTACAAAGGAGATTGAGACCACAAACGCCAGCCCCTCGATAGACCCTGTAATACCCATCTTCTCCCCAGTCAACACCCCAGCTGTTCTTTATGATCCAAAATGGTACACCTTTTTCAACACCATAACCTACAATCAAAACGGCATGATTGAGGTCCCAAGGAAGGCAGAACACTTCGTATGGATACGAGATCCCGTGAGTGTAGAACATCATGGCCATGGCATTGAGAGCGATGGAGATGGGTCCGTTCTTCACAAGCCAGGTTGCCATTTGGTCTTCATCAGAAGGGAGGTCCACTGAGCTGTTGATGTAAGCCTTCGCTTTGGCCTTGGAGAAGGCACAACCCAACTGTTCGTGTCCCTTGTATGGATAATCTTTCTCCACCATGAGTCCACCCAAGGAGATGATGGCCTCGTAAGCCGAGCTCGGGTAACCACCGGCACATGCAAGGTCCGTTTTATCGCAGTCCACAAGTTCCTGCTCGGACAGGGACAGCAGCCGCTTTTGTTTGAGAAACCATTGTCCTTCGATGTTCCCCACGGCAGAGAAAGCCCAGCAAGACCCGCACTCTTCCTGGTCTTTCACTGCGGTCACAGCACCGAGGTGTCTCCAGTCGAAGGATGGCGGGTGAGGGCCGATGATCGGCTTCTTGGGAGGACTTCTCCGAGTCGGGCCGAGTCTCAGAGCCGGGTTGAGATACTTCAAGCGAAATTCAAGGTCCGTCATGTCGCTGAACTTCGTCACGCCGTACTCGGCCGTACCTCGGTCCGCAGCTCGTCGAACTTTCGCGTTGGACACGTTTTCCTGGAAGACGGCGAAACGTTTGCGCCATTCTGCGTCATCGCGATATGTCTTGTTGTACTTCGCCACGAATGTACGGAAGTCGTACGAAGGCGAATGGTTCGGATGTCCGAGCACGTGGCCCGCGATGATGACCACGAAGATGAAGAAGAAGAGCAGAGTCCGGAGCCAAACAACTGGTCTCACAGAGATTCGAGCCATGACACGGGCCAGCGAGGTTCGAGGGACCGAGACGAAGCACAAAGCAAAATCACCAAAATAAGGAAAATGAATTGGAGGAAGTGAGAAAAAATCGATGACTGAAAAGCGAGGGAGGAATTGTGGAGCATGGAGAGAGGTGGAGTCGGGGGAGAGGTGGAGCATGGGGAGAGGTGGAGTCGGGGGAGAGGTGGAGCATGGGGAGAGGTGGAGCATGGAGAGAGGTGGAGCATGGGGAGAGGTGGAGCATGGGGAGAGGTGGAGTCGGGGGAGAGGTGGAGCCTGGGGAGAGCTGGAGCACGGGGAGAGGTGGAGCATGGGGAGAGCTGGAGCATGGAGAGAGGTGGAGTCGGGGAGAGGTGGAGCATGGGGAGAGGTGGAGTCGGGGGAGAGGTGGAGCATGGGGAGAGGTGGAGCATGGGGAGAGGTGGGGCATGGGGAGAGGTGGAGCACGGAGAGAGGTGGAGCCGGGGGAGAGGTGGAGCATGGGGAGAGGTGGAGTCGGGGGAGAGGTGGAGCATGGGGAGAGGTGGAGCATGGGGAGAGGTGGAGTCGGGGAGAGGTGGAGTCGGGGGAGAGGTGGAGCATGGGGAGAGGTGGAGTCGGGGGAGAGGTGGAGTCGGGGGAGAGGTGGAGCATGGGGAGAGGTGGAGCATGGGGAGAGGTGGAGCATGGGGAGAGGTGGAGCATGGGAAGAGGTGGAGCATGGGGAGAGGTGGAGTCGGGGAGAGGTGGAGCATGGGGAGAGGTGGAGTCGGGGGAGAGGTGGAGCATGGGGAGAGGTGGAGCATGGGGAGAGGTGGAGTCGGGGAGAGGTGGAGTCGGGGAGAGGTGGAGCATGGGGAGAGGTGGAGTCGGGGGAGAGGTGGAGTCGGGGGAGAGGTGGAGCATGGGGAGAGGTGGAGCATGGGGAGAGGTGGAGTCGGGGGAGAGGTGGAGCATGGGGAGAGTTGGAGCCGGGAGAGGTGGAGTCAGGGGAGAGGTGGAGCATGGGGAGAGGTGGAGCATGGGGAGAGGTGGAGCCGGGGAGAGGTGGAGCATGGGGAGAGGTGGAGCATGGGGAGAGTTGGAGCCGGGGGAGAGGTGGAGCCGGGAGAGGTGGAGTCATGGGGAGAGGTGGAGCATGGGGAGAGTTGGAGCATGGGGAGAGTTGGAGCCGGGAGAGAGGTGGAGTCAGGGGAGAGGTGGAGCATGGGGAGAGTTGGAGCCGGGGGAGAGGTGGAGCCGGGAGAGAGGTGGAGTCAGGGGAGAGGTGGAGCATGGGGAGAGGTGGAGCCGGGAGAGAGGTGGAGTCAGGGGAGAGGTGGAGCATGGGGAGAGGTGGAGTCGGGGGAGAGGTGGAGCCGGGAGAGAGGTGGAGTCGGGGGAGAGGTGGAGCCGGGGAGAGGTGGAGTCGGGGAGAGGTGGAGCCGGGGGAGAGGTGGAGCCGGGAGAGGTGGAGCATGGGGAGAGGTGGAGCATGGGGAGAGGTGGAGCCGGGGGAGAGGTGGAGCATGGGGAGAGGTGGAGTCGGGGGAGAGGTGGAGCCGGGGGAGGGGTGGAGCCGGGGAGAGGTGGAGCCGGGAGAGAGGTGGAGTCGGGGGAGAGGTGGAGCCGGGGGAGAGGTGGAGCCGGGGAGAGGTGGAGCCAGGAGAGAGGTGGAGCATGGGGAGAGGTGGAGCCGGGGGAGAGGTGGAGCCGGGGGAGAGGTGGAGCCGGGGGAGAGGTGGAGCATGGGGAGAGGTGGAGCCGGGGAGAGGTGGAGCCGGGGGAGAGGTGGAGTCGGGGGAGAGGTGGAGCATGGGGAGAGGTGGAGCCGGGGAGAGGTGGAGCATGGAGAGAGGTGGAGCATGGGGAGAGGTGGAGCCGGGGGAGAGGTGGAGTCGGGGCAGATGTGGAGTCGGGGGAGAGGTGGAGCATGGAGAGAGGTGGAGCCGGGGGAGAGGTGGAGCCGGGGGAGAGGTGGAGCATGGAGAGAGGTGGAGCCGGGGGAGAGGTGGAGCATGGAGAGAGTTGGAGCCGGGATAGAGGTGGAGCATGGAGAGAGGTGGAATCGGGGGAGAGGTGGAGCATGGAGAGAGGTGGAGTCGAGATGACTACCACTCCCTTTTTTCTTATTACTTCCACAACCGAAGGTGAAGTAGGTTGTTTTCACCCCTGTCTGTCTGTTTGTTTGTGTGCAGGATATCTCAAAAAACTGTGGACGGATCCGGATGAAATTTGGTGGGTAGGTTGGGTGTGTGACAAGGACAAATTGATGAGATTTTGGTGAAGATCTGAATCTGTATACGAGTTTTATTTAATTTTTAAAGTGATTCTTCACCATTGAGAGATGGGGCTAAAAACAATGTATTTATTGTTCCTGATATGTTCTATTGAATCAGGCATTGCATGACAGAGGTATGCGCTCTACTGAGTGCCCTTTTATTAACCTGCTGTTTCTTCAGGTGGAAAAACGCCCATAACTACATTTTATATAAACGAGTGTTCTGTCCTAGAATGTCAGAGAGATTTTGTACTTTGCTGCTTACATCTTTCTCCGTACCAACGTAACAATAAAATTTCAACTCAGAGTATTGGTGATTGCTTGACCAAGTCGAGTTTTTTCTTCAACAATGTGACATCCTGTTTAACAGCACACACATCAATGAATCACCCTCCATATGAAACATCAGGATGACAGTTCATAGCTGGGTCGTAATTTGAACCCAGGTTAGCGTACCTCTCGGCTATCCTGCTATGATGTTAATGAAATGTTTCCTTTTTAAAATTTCTATTAAACGCAGGGTCTTCACAGGTGAGTTGTCTTGCCTAAATATTGTTCAAGTTAATCCATATCCAGCAATCAGTGACAGTGCGAATATTGTAGAGCGCTCCCCAAGTGGCTGAAGCACTCCATCAAAACGGTTGATAAGAAACAGCACGCTTGGTCACTGAACCATCATATTAAACATACACCTCCCGGAGACACCTGAAATATCAAATATTTCCGAATTGGACAAATGAATACTTTTTTTAGCAGTCGGAACTGCCGCTCAGTTCAATTCTGGAGCTTAAATTTTCTAATTTGGCTTAGTTTAAGAGATTCTCGAGGTTATGGCATGTGTGGAAATGGTGTTCACCACCTAACACAACGGCACACAACTGGAAAAAAACAGATGTTATGGTACAGATATTGGATGGTGCTGCAGTGATTAACATGCTGCCACCAATAAACTGCAAAACCCTCATGGAATATATCACATTGGTCTTTGGGTCATACATACTTGGACAAGCACAGAATGTTCTTCTTACGTTTGGCCAATATGGGGTGCGCTAAAGTTGAATGTCTAGGTTCTGCAACCATGTGGCTGCCTGGAGGGAAGAATGGGATTGAAGAGAGCATGGGAGTTTATTCCAAAGGTGGGGAAAAAGAGGAATGAAAGAGTGAAGGTGAGCAGTTCGTGATTTTGTGGGAATGATCACGGAGTATGGATCTTACCACGTCTCTCGCCGAACCACGAGAAGGCATGAGGTGGAGGGAGGGACGACATTGGCGTGTAATCGCGGCTAAAGGAAGCACGCCGGTGTGCTGTAACAACAGACAGACGTTGTTATTGTTCCATAACAACAGACAGATGGACACATAAATCTGATCAATGGTGGGGTTGGTTGCAAGCAACTCACCCAATAAATGTTCAAAAGGTAAAGATGTGCATTATTTCATAAGATGTAAAGCTCTCTGTTCTCTCAGCACAGTGTTCATTCCTGATGGCAGTTTCCAGCGCAGGCACAGAGTGCACTGCAGGGAAGACTGGCTTTACAACACTTGCACAGTCCTCTGCAAACTTTCTTGCAGCCACAGTGCATCAGTTCTTGGCATGACTTGGATGCCTTTGGTAGTGTTGTACATCTTGGTGACCATCTTCCAGTGGTTGGTTCCCAGCCTCAGTCCTCTAGAGTGGGAGTAGGACTCTAGACTCCTGCTCGGTTACAACATCTACCCCCAGACATAACCATTTTGATAAACTGCTCTCTTTGGGTGTTCCAGAAGGGCAGTCTGAGTTAGAGGTATGTTCTCAATACCCCTGTTGCACTGTAAAGAAGTTCTGTGGGACTGATATCAGATTTCTTGCGACTGATGTTAGGTTTCTTGCAAGGCTAAATAGCAAAATGTGGAAGGCACCACATCGTTCCCAGTGGGACGATCAGCTAGCCTTCCGGTACCAGTTTGGCATGGCGTCTGGTGAATATTTTCTCTAAGAATGCAATGTAGTCTGACATCCTTTTTGCTGCAGGGTTTAAAGAAGGCAGTTGAATCTACCTTGGACCTGAGAATAGTTGTTCGGTAGATTAATCCACCCTTTCTTGAAGGGTAAGGGGAACTCGAGATTCTCTTCTGAGTTTGTGTGGGCACCTCGTGTCATGATGTGGATGAAGCGTCGGTCATCGACAGATACAGCCTCAAAGTTATCCTGTGGCGTTTCTCTGTTGATGTCATTTCTGGTCACATTATTCTGTTGAGGTTTACAGAGAATCCTCTTTCACATCGATGTGATTTTTACATATTTTGGTCCTGGGTTGTCAGGGTGTGATCGAATGATGATGCGGTTAATCCAGGTGTGAGCTTTACCTTCCGTTCCACTCATGCAGACCTGGCCAGAAATGGTCCAACCAAGCTCCATGCACTGGACTCATGGTGTTTCTCTCGGCCCATTTAAGATTTTCTGACCTTGAGGGGTTCCGGACAATTTCTCCCGATGAGGATGCTGTTGATGTCCTCCTTTGGCTCTGGAACACTGACTGCCAATGATCTGAGGTGGGGAAACTGTAAGCATAGGTCCGGAGATGGGATCTTGCTCATATCACTGGGTATGTGAGGATTCTTGATGATCGTCAGGCGTCGTTTTCTTTTTCCATCTTGGGCCTCCACTATCAGGCCATTTGCAAGTCTTCCTTCTGCCATGACTCGATGTCCACTGGATGTGAACAGCTCATTGGGTAATATCGGAGCAGGGAGATTTGGTGAATAAAATAGTTATAGATCTGCCAGACAGGCATTAGACTGGTTGTCAAGTACCGCATACCCGTAGATGGATTTTGAGGGGCTTTGTGGTTTTGGAGTTTTCTTAAATTTTCTCATTCTGTGTCTCTCCACCATCTCGTCTTGAAATTTCATGCATGAAGGTGTCATTATTTGCTTCTGCATGTCTTGCACTGCACTTCAGTGTTGCAGTCATTAAATCTGTGGTTGTCACCACGCTTGAAGCAGAGACCTTTGGTTTTGAGGAAGTCCTTTCTCTCTCGGATGGGTTTCCTGCTGAATGAGATGCACTCATACAGATGATGACCGAGCTTGTCTTGTGACTGGAAGTCACGGTTCCAAACGCATAGGTGTAGATGTTGCCAAGACATGAAGGGTGAAATTGAGGCTTCTGTATGTTCTCCCTTTGGTCATTATGGAGTATGGCCTTTTCTCGCAATAATTTGGTAAGTATGGTGATTAGTGGGTTATTGCCATTTGTCATCTTGTATTTTGAGGCACGCTTCCTCCAATCGTTGTGGATATTAGTAGGTAGATTTTGTAGAATTGGGTGTAGAATATGCATGTAGTTGAGAACGTTGAGGCCAGGTTAATCAACTGTGTCTGTACACAGATCTGCAAGTTCCAGAAGCATACAGTTTTCATCCGCCTTGAACTTTGGGAAACGAGTGAGTTTCTCAATTACTTGAGTAGTAATCCTTGTTCCCAAACCTCCATTCGAGCTCCTTCCAAGCTTTTTGGTAGGCGTCCTTGTGATTGTAAATGTAACGGTGTCATAAACGGTTGACAAGCTGTCCTACTTCGCCTTTGGTGTATTTTGCAAAGAAGGTGAGTCTCTGTGTCGCAGTGTTCTGAGCCTGGTCCACCATGATATGGAAGGAACAGCACCTGGGTTGGAACATCATCGGGTCGCCTTCATTGCCGTCTGGTTCATGTGTTGGTTGGTGCTGGTGAGCAAGGGTGTCAGTGATCTCTCTTGCTATATCAACAGGAGAAATAATTGCTTCAGCCTAACGCTTCTCTGATGACGTCATGGGAGGAGATGAGGATGACTCTTTGAGTATATCATTAATATGTTGGAATTGTTGGCTGCTGCTCATTGGCTAGTTCAAGAGGTGGGGCCAAAATTCGGAGTTGTCCGGTCAGTGAAGGTCGAACAACATTGACCGCCATGTGGCAAAATTGTGCTCCATGATCGTGAGCTGATTGTTGTGGTGAGGTCTGGCGGACATGCCACCTTTCTTTTTGTTCGGCCTGCTGGAGTGTGTCGGAGCATGCTTTGTTCCTTTTTCAGCTTGGCCTCGGCCCTTGCTTCGTGGGCTTTCAGCTCGGCTTCCGCTCTTGCTTAGTCTGCTTTCTGCCCTGCCTAGTGTTTGGCAACAATCTCTTCATATGCCGCATTCTGAGCAGCAGCGGCGGGCCTGGGCACTGAAAGATGAAGATGACCTTGAAGATCTCGATTAATTTTTGGTTCATGTGGAGGGCCATGATTGTTTAGAGATACTTGATCTGGTATCTGGAGCCGTGGAGTACATCTTGTCCAATGTCTGAGTGATGACACCATTGGCAGAGTTACTGTTGCCAAGATAGGTCTTCTCAGTGTGAAAGGCATCTTCCTGATCTTAACCAGTCTGCACTTGAGCATACAGGTTATTTAATTTTGACCATATGTCTAAGTATGTTTAGAGTGCCGAACGGGCATCGGTGGGGCCCATTTAGATTTGGTTTTCATTGTTGGTGGCATCTTGAAGATTGTAGAGGGTTTGCTTGGTTTTCCTCCGTTGGTGATCAAGCTTTCTTTCCATCGTCTGTATATTGGTGTGGACAACCTTCACTGTGGGACATCTTTTCCTCTGTGGGCAGCCTGCCAGGTCTGTTGCATTCTGGGTGTGTTCATCTAGCTGTGCAAGTGAGGGGCTGCCGTTGGGTCTGGCCGATACAGCGTGTGAGGTGTCCGACATGGAGATCCTTCCTTCCTTGCGACAGCACTTGACCGTTAAATCTAACCTCGTGCAGAGAGCCCCTCCAATCACAGTCAATCACTTTACTGGTTTCAGTTAAAGCAAAGCTCAGAGCGAGCGATAGCTCGAATTGCACCAGCAAGTGTCAACCATTATAGAAAGAAATGTCACATGCAGGCACAGAGTGTAGCTTGTAACTGCTTCCTTTTATAAGATAACTGTAAACCCTAAAAAAAAAAAAAAAAACACTCGATGTTTGCCAAGCTGCAATCATGATCCAAAAGAAGGAAAATTACAATTCACATGGTGAAACATTGGTGAGCAGTGTCAAAATGCATGGATCGCACACACCCAGAATATGATCAAACAGACTCACATTTTATTGTTACAGATTTGGAAGCCTCTTGCACACAGACAGTCAGCAGTCCCAAAGTTTAGTTATTTCGTTAAGTATGTGTGTATCGTTAGAATCCATCCCCTGTGTCTAACGGGAATTTCATGTGTGCGCTGCGAGTTATTTTGTAGTTAGTGTTTTTATATTCCCTAACAACAACATCCTGCTTCGTTCCGCCATCCAACCAAACCTTCGCGCACCGACTCCATTATCCACTTGTTTTTGGCTGAAGGCATTGGCGGAGCCTCCGTCGCCTCAGATCGAGGCTCCGCTCCGAAGAAGGGCAGGGAGTGTTTCCTCCAGCCAATGGACGAAGAGCGAGCAAAGCCGAAGCGCTCCAGCCAATGGGAAGCCAGAAGACCAGAAACAACTACAGGGCCTCTTCGGGAGCGGGCCACTGACACGCCACCTGTCCAATGGGAGGCAGAGTTACCTCAGGACGGATCTCTCCCACCTCGCAGGAGGGGTTGAAAAATTGTCAGTGCGATCTGTCTGGGTTGTTTCGTCTGGTCTGCTGGCCATTTTCCGTCTTGGTGCTGGCTGCCGTCTGCCGCTTCGTCTTGGTTCCTTAGCGCTTGGTGCGAGGTTGTCCGTGTGGGTTCGAGTCCCACCATGGTGGTTGGAGCGTCTGATCTTCACAAGCCCTTCCACAAGAATCCTGAGCTCCACAAGGGCAGGTGGGCAAGCTGTGCGAACGCAGCCAGGTACCGACAGAACTCTGACCCTCCAGTTCGCCTATCCTCCCGGGCTGGAGATCCGAATAAAGGCCGGCCGGCCCCATTTCTTTTTGGTGTGTGTTTGTCTGTGGTGGCACCGTCCTATAAGTATAAATTGTATAAGTGTTGATTGCTCACTGTACATTGCCTGCATATTCGTGATAACTCTGCTCTGTCTCCCTCCCTATTATAATTAAACCCCGTGTTAAATGTTCCAGTTCGTTGCCTGTTGTTTCTACCATTGACCCAGCACGGTGCGGGCTTGAGAAATAGTGAGGCCGTCTGTGCAGTAAATTGTTATTTGGACCGGCGCGGCTTTGGTAACTCCCGCTCGGTTACGCCGGATCCGAGTCGGTAACAGCGACTCTGTTCGGACAAAGCCGGCCGAGGGTGTGGCTTCCCCGGTAGTTAGATGGCGTGAGTACTTAGGTAAATTGGAATTAGACAAGTGGACCCTACCTCACGCCGTCAAAATATTGGCGACCACGGTCCTTTAAGCGACCCGTCGACTCCGGAGTTATCCGGGGTGACGACCTTCTATTCCGGTGTTCGGTGGGAGACGGCCCTACTGCTCCATCTTGCGGTCGTTCTCGCCACCGACCCCCGGCCCACAACATTATTACTCACTTGACTATGATTCTGTGGAGGGTGAAAAAAACACAAAGGACGAACAAATATTGAGGGGCAACCATCATCACACGACAGGAACCAGGTGTCTCACAAAAATACCCACTGGCCTCAAAGCTTGTGACACACCACAGACAAAGCTCCAGATGAAACTCTGCCCAACAGGGTGATTTCCAAACAAAGCTCCTCCCATCTTGACCCTTCAATCTTGAAAGGTATTGTGTGCAAAACAGCCTGTCTGAAAGGAGAGGTTTTGAATCATGTTAATAAAATCATTCTAAGGACCATTACAAAAGAGGGAGCAAAGCAAGGCTTCAAGGCACTGGGTTCAAAATAGTTGGGTCACTTTCTGGGTGTCACAATATGGCCGCCGCTTGGCTTCACAACCGCTCGAGCATCCAAGGTAGAGTTTTCCATGCAGTTAATCTAGTGATCAGTAAATGTAACTAGAGTGTACGAGGTGCGGTGGGACGCAAGAAGCACGCGGGCCACCATCTACTCCGCTTTATTGCACGACCAGAAGCACAGTCCTGCCACCCCTAGCGGGCGAGGCATGATATACGAAAACCCAATCACGTGACACAGCACACTCCTCCCCTCGTAAAATGACCCGTCACACGATGAACGGACAATGACAATCTGAAACCCATCAACACTCATAATCCTCCAAGTACCGCGGCCGCACCCTGACCCACCTCGGACGGGCAGCGCTACCAGACAGCCCAGGCTCAGACGCCTCCCGGCTCGGCCGAGGTGGCACCCTCGCCAGACTCGCACTTTCCGCAACACCAGCCACCCCCGACCGCCCAGCCTGCTCGACGTCCCCGGGTAGGACGGCATCAGGCGAAGACCCCCTTGGCGTCAGCCCAACCAGCCCCGGCGACACAACGTCAGGTGCCGGCGATACTACCGGTGGGGGTGCCGCATCGTTCGGCCCGGGGAGGGTGACGGGTGGGGGGAGGGGGGGTGACGCTGAACAGCGATCATGCATTTGGTCCACGTGCCGCTTCCACACATCCCCACCATCAGTCCGCACCATGCAATTCGCCGGCCCCAGCACCACAGAGACCACTGCCGGCACCCATTTGGACCCGTGGAAATAATCGCGCACCATTACCCGCTGCCCCCACCTCGAAGCTGCGCAGCCGTGCCAGACGCGACATTGCCCCACTCCCCGACCCTCCAGGTCGCAGCAAATCCAGCCTGGACCGCAAAGCCCGTCCATAGAGACGAATGGCAGGCGAATCACCCGTGACAGGATGAACTGCGTTCCTGTAATGGAGCAAAAAGACATCGACCACCGTCTGCACAGGTGCAACACCCCCCCCTGCGCAAAGCCCGCTTCAACATCTTGACAAACGACTCAGCTTGGCCATTCGTCTCAGGATGATACGGTGCGGACCTTAGGTGTCGAATACCATTCTGGCGCATAAACTCATCAAATACACCCGCGATGAACTGTGGACCATTATCAGAGACCAGGATCTCCGGCAACCCTTTATTAGCAAAGATCGTCCGCAGTTTCTCTACTGTAATGTTTGCTGATGTATGCTGCATTACCACAACCTCCGGCCATTTAGAGAATGCATCGATCACAATCAAAAACATTTTGCCATTAACCGGTCCCGCAAAATCTACATGGACCCTCTGCCAAGCTCGGTCCGGCACAGGCCAGAGACCCGAAGCTCGACGCGGGTTATCAGCATCTGTCTGGCACGTGGCGCAACGCTTAACCAACTGCTCAATGTCTTTGTCCAACCCCGGCCACCACAACAGGCTACGAGCAAGACTCTTGGTCTTCACGATGCCAAGGTGACTGACATGCAGTTCTTCCAAACACCGCTGCCTGAACCTCAGTGGAATCACGGTCCTCATTCCCCACATTACGCACCGTTGGACCAACGACAGCTCCGCTGCGCGTGACGTGAAAGGTTGAAATGCCGGTGTCGAAGGCAGATCGCTCCAATTCCCCGTAGAAATCACCTGGACGACACGGGCAAGCACCGGATCACGAGCCGATTCCACCGCGACCTGCCTGGCCATGACCGGCCCGCTTTGGACCTGGCCCAGCGCGAACACATCGACCCGGTCGCTCAACTCAGACGCAGCTGGACCCTCCGCACACGGCAAGCGTGAGAGCCCGTCGCAGTAAGCATGCTTCTCGGTGCTTCGGAACTGAATATCATAATCGTAAGCACCCAGAAACAGACACCACCGCTGTATTCGCGCGGCTGCCACCACCGGCACCCCGCGTTCGGGTCTCAGGATGAATTGAAGCGGTTTGTGATCCGTCTGCAAAGTGAAATGCCGCCCCAGCAGGTATTGATGAAACCTCCGCACACCCCAGACGAGGCTGAGAGCCTCACGCTCCATCTGGGCATATCCGCGCTCTGCTGTGGACAGGGTCCGGGATGCAAAACAAACAGGCCGCTCGGAACCATCGTCCATCCTGTGGGAGAGCACTGCCCCAATGCCATATGCAGAGCTGTCGCATGCCAATAGGAGCGGACGCGCAGGCTCGTAGTGCACGAGGACCGTATCCTCTGTGAGCAGCCGCTTGACGCGGTCGAACGACGCCTGGTGTGCAGGCCCCCAAGCCCAGCGCTCGTCCTTCTTGAGCAACCGCGTTAACGGCGCAAGTTGTGAGCTGAGCCCGCGCACGAACCTTTGGTAATACTGTGCCATACCAATGAACGAGCGCAGCTGCGTCTTGTCGCGAGGCGGTGGCATGTGTTGAATCGCCTCCACCTTCCGAGGACCTTTCAACAGCCCCTCCGGCGTGATGATGTGCCCGAGGTATTCCAAGAGCTGCTTGAAGAACGCGCACTTGTCCCTGTTCAAGCGCAGGCCTCACGCTTCTAGCTTTGTCAGCACTTGGGCAATGTTCGCAAGATGCTCATCCGCCGTTTTCCCCGCAATGAGCACATCGTCCAGGTAGGTCTGAGCGGGCAGGCCAATGCAAACCTGATCCATGGCTTTCTGCCACAAGGCTGGGGCCGAAGCAATCCCAAAACAGAGTCGGGTATATCGATAGAGTCCTTGACACGTGTTGATTGTCAAAAGCTCGCTACTCCCGGGATCCATCGGCAGGTGAAAATATGCATCACGCAGATCAAGCTTCGTGAAGTATTGACTCCCCGCCAATCGCGCATATATCTCATCGATTGACGGCAATGGATATTGCTCCACGCTGAGCCCCGGGTTAACCGTGGATTTGAAATCCCCGCACAATCGGACGTCTCCATTTCGTTTCAGCACCGTGACGACCGGGGTGGCCCAATCTGAGCACGACACCCGTTCGATCACTCCACAGGCCTCCAGCCTATCCAGTTCACCCTTGACCTTGTCCCGCAGGGCATACGGCACCGGACGCGGTTTACAAAACCGAGGAACCACCCCCTCCTTCAAGAAGAGTTTCACCTCCATGCCCTTGAGTTTCCCAAGGTCGTCGCTAAACAAACCTTGATGTCTTTGAAGAATCTCCTCCAACTGATCCTCCCACTGGCTCGGCACGGGTTGCACAAGGTGAACTGCGGCCCAGTCTCGCCTGATGCGGGCCATCCAATCTCGGCCGAGGAGAGACGGCCCGCTCCCCCGCACGACGTACACCCGAAGCATAGCGACCTGGCCTTGGTACCGCACAGACACGTCTGCCATCCCGACTGGCGTTATCTTCTCGCGGGTGTACGTGAACAGCGTGAGGTTTGACCTGATAAGTCTCAAGCCGTTGAGTCTACGCGCGGTCTGTTCGCCTATGAACGACACCGCTGCTCCCGTATCGACCTGGAACGTGATCGGCGTTTCGTTCACTTCGACTTCCACCGTCATCGGGCGCGCCGTCGCCGGGCCAATTGAAAACAGGCTCAACAACGGCCGCTGGTCCCGCCCCGAGTCGCCACACCACAACGCTGGAGACCAGTGTTCTCCATCCAATGATCTCAATATAACTGGATCACTGGTTTGCTGGAAAAAAAAAAATAACTGGTCACTGGCCACCATCTTGGTACTCCACAACATGAAAAATCCCTAAAAAATTAAAGCTCAGTTTATTTTTAAAAACCTGATAATCTGATATTTTTTTCCACATTGTTTCGTATATGGAACTTTCGGTCTGGAGAGAGTCCCAATATTGGCTATCATCAGCCAACGCACTCTCATTGGGCCGTAGTTCCTCCATCATGGAGCTCAGTGGCCTCCTCTTCCATCGATCCTGTCAGACCAGAGGATGAATATACAATTGCTCGAATGAGATTGAGGCACCAACATTTAATTTGTTTTCAACATTAAAATCGATTACATACATTTATCAAATTACTCGTATTGACTAGATTTGGTTTTTTTTTCTTCAGTTTTACAGTTGTAAAATTTACCACAGTACATACGGTGGTGTATTAGTACGTTCGGTTGTTTACAATTAAAAGGGGAATTTATTTTATTTTCCATTGACGAAAAGTCCAGAGTAAATTTTATGAATAATGATGTTTGGGTTTATTGATGTTAAATCACAACAATATATCCGAGTGACATTTTCGTAACCAGAAATACGGGTTCGGAAAACAAAACTTGGGCATGGCAAGTGACGTCACGTCCTGTTACGTCACATCGCGTTACGTCATGTCCTGTTACGTTACGTTACGTCACGTCACGTTACGGTTTGATTGCCTCATGTTAAAGCACAGGTACGCTTCGTTTGTCGATATCGTCTTCTGAATTTTGAATAAGGCAACGTTAACCAACTTTATATTAATTTTTTTTTTAATTTTGATTACGAATACCGTTTGTTTGAGTGTTATGATTCTTTCTGAAATAGTAATACATTCAAGTATGTTTGGAAGTTTTGAGCACACGTGTGTATACGACGGTAATTATGGAACACCATCAGTCCACATATTTTAAAATGGCTTTCCTCATTTGTTCCACAGTACAATAGGTCAATGCGTAATATGATTAATATTGTGAATATAATTATTCTGTCGCGTGGGACAATGAGTGGTGTCCATCGGGGGGGCCTCAGGATCAGGAGGCCCAGGCATACCTCTTGGGCCTTGGCCATGATAGTTGAGAAAATGTGATCTCTACAAATATATTTCGTACCCCATGAATCCATAACAATTAATATTGTTATTTCTGCTCATCGGCAGGTTACATCCGAACCTCAACCAATTGCATTGCCAATCGGTGAACTAATTACCAACGCAGCCCATTGAAGCCATTCCTCATATGATTGACCATAAAAGGGTACAAACAGAACCCTAAAGAACCTGAAATCAAATTTTTATAAAACGACATAATATTGTTTTATAACAAAGGTATTGAGAAGATGCTTCAACTGAGGGAGGTATTGTTACGAATTTGGAAGCCTACTGCGCACAACAGCCAGGTCCTCTAGATCAGTTATATCGGTAAGTATGTGTTTCGAGGGAGGGTCCCGTCCTATGTTTAATGGGTGATTAAATGTTCGTGCGCTGTGGAGTTATTTTGATAGTCAGGGTTTTCTTTTACATTTTCAACTAAAACAACACCTTCGCCTCGCTGTATCCTGACGCCATAACGCTTGCGGTGGGAGGAGTGCAATGGAGGACTTGGCGTCTCTCTCGACCAATCAGAGAGATGCGAGTGAGTTTGCCGACGTTCGGCCAATGGGAGCCAACGCAGGATATTATTACTCATCTTCCTGTTTGAGGGGCGGTCCGCCGTGACACCCGCCACGCCCCCCCCCCCCAGTCCAATCAGCGGACTTGGCGCCTCTTTTGGCCAATCACAGGGGCAATGAGCGGATTGCTTGCCAAAACCATCCAGTAAGGGGGGGGGTTACGAGAGGGAGTCCCCTCCCCTCTGGACGGAGAGTGAATAATTGATCGGCGCGATCCAACTCGGAGCAGTTGGGGTTTGCCTGCCGGATCGTTTTGGATCGCCTCGCCTGGCCTACTGGCGCTCGCTGCCCTGTCCTCCCTCGTGCTGGTTGGTGTCCATCCTTCATCTTCCGTCCCTGGCGCTCGCTGCCTTGTCCGCCCGCGTGCTGGTTGGCATCCGTCCTTCATCCTCCGTCCCTGGTACTTGGAGGGCATCGTTGTTGCGGGTTCGAGTCCCGCCGATCCAGAACGTCGAAGACCGCATGACGTGGACAGGTCCAAGATAGCTCTGGTCTCCAGCTCATCTTCCCTTGAGCTGGAAACCTTCAATAAAGACCGGCGGGTCCATTTCTTTTTTTGGTGTGCGTGTCTGTGTGCGGGCCTGTCTTGTCTAAGTACAATTGTTAAGTGCTTTCATTATACATTGGTTGCATTGCTTAGTCGGAGAACTCTGCCCTTACGTGCTCCCCTCGTTCCCCAATTATTGTTGTAAATAAATTCCTCTCTTGTTGATTGTCCCAGCTCGTCCTTGTCCTTTCTACCATTGGTTTGCAGCTCTGCCTCCGGGAATTATGAGGCCTCTTTGCTGCCGTAATCGTGCAATCGGTCCGGCAGGATTCTGGTACTCTCCGCTCGGAGTACAACTCGGATCCGGCTCGGTAACGGCCCGGATCGCGCAGATCCTGCCGAGGGTGAATTTCCCTGTTAGTTTAGACGATGTGGGTATTTAGGTATATTGAAATTGGCAATTAACCCTATCCCACGTGGTCGACCTATTGGCGATCTTCGGTCCAATAAGGGACCCGTGACCTTTCGGATTTATCTGAAAGGTACGACTTAAATTCCGGGTTTTCAGTGGAGCCGACTCTACTACTCCATCTCGCGGTCGTGCTCGCCACCGAGACCCGGCCCCACAACAGTATGGTGTCAGAAATATAGCAGCAAAGAACCACCAAGGGTTTTGCACTTTGTGAAAGGTGATAATGGGAAGGATCTACAACCTTTAAACGAGCAGGTTAAAAGATCTACAACTATGTCTCTGATTGGTTGTCATGTTGGACGGTAGTTTCGAACAGTTTCCTCACCCCAAACCCCTCACCTTCCATACAATCTGGAACTGATCCCCCTCTCCCCAGTGACTATTTTATCCATTTCAACATTTGAAGTCGCACCCACATGGCCGATGACAAGGAATTGACTAAACCAACCAAGATATGGCCAAAGGAGTAAAATGAAAACTTTTACATATTGACATGGATGCTTTGAAAGACAAATCTATGGAAGTCATGGGGAACAATATATTGTTGTGGCTGACGAAATTCACAAACCACCATTCAGGTCCCGTAGGTGAGATATCTCTGTAAGTATATGTGTAGTTAGCCCAAACCCGTTGTTTAGAGGGAATAAATGTCATTCATTCGGGCTGCGACCCTTTTAGATAGCCGTTTTTCTTTTACTATCTTTATTTTGGACCAACCGCCATTACTACCACCACAACCACCACCAACCGCATCTCGACAACCACAGCCACCTTCTCCAGAACCGCCTTCACAACATCCACCTTCTCCACAACCGCTTTCACACACCAACCACCAACCGCAACGCCGCTTCACAACAACAGCAACGCCAACAGCCACGACCTTTACCGTCACAACTCGCCCTCGCAACCATCGCATCACCGCCATTCCCGCGCCGCTTGTGGGCACCGATACTGGACTCGTACAGGGCGCGCACCGAGCAGCGGGTGCAAAAACACCAGCCTTTCCGAGAAATCAGATCAAGAATGATTCACGCCCACTTCTGTTCCGTCCTATCAGCGAGCGTGGGGCGATTTGGCCCCGCCTCCAGGCGCGTCGGAGTATAATCGCTATATGCAGATTCGCGGATCAAGAATGATTCACGCCCACTTTTCCTCCGTCCAATGGGGGAGCGTGGCTCCGCCCCCGAGCCGTTCCTGATCCAAAAATCTGCATATGATTTCTCCTGTCGGACTATAAAGCGCCGAGCGCAGGGCGAATTTGGGAGAGTTGAGAAGAGGAAAGAGTTGGAGAGTTGAGAAGAGGAAAGAGTTGGAGAGTTGAGAAGAGGAAAGAGTTGGAGAGTTGAGAAGAGGAAAGAGTTGGAGAGTTGTGGCGGCGGCGAAATCAGTCGAGAGAGTGTCTGTCGGGGTCCGGAGAGGCTGGAGAAGCCAAGAAGCTTTGTGGAGGTCTGCGCTCGTGTCGGAGTCGGGGAGCTGCGGAGAGGGGAGGCCGGGAACGCGGTCGAGGGCGCAGTGGAGTCGCTCGTCGCGGGACCCAAGCCAGCAAGATATCCTCTTTCCCCCGAGCATCAACAACCCCCCCTGTTTCCCCCCGCGCTGAGATAGTGTGAGAAGGGGGTCCCGTTCCCACCCCATTCCAGGCAGTGCCAGCGAGGCCCGCGGAGTCGGGGCGCCGCCGCCATTTTGCGGCTCATCACCAGACGGGTAGGCTCGACGCGGTCTCGGCCACAGGCCCGTCTGCCCCCTTATCGTTGAGGGTGGCCCCTTTTTCTTTTGCTTTGGAGTATATGTGTTGTCCGCGCCGTCTGTGAAGTAAAACTGTGTAAGTGTTGCCGTGTGCTCGTGTAGTCGGTAGTAGATCTGCATTGTGTCTCTTTTGTTGCATTTGCTTTTTGTGCAGAATTGTCGTGTTACTTTTACATTTGCTTTTGGTGCATAATTGTATATGTGTGCTTTCCGTTTGCCGCGGAATAAATGTGCTTTATGTTGAACTGTTTTTCCCGTTTCGCTTCGTCTCTTCTCTAATTGAATCTCCATCTTACTTCACGTAAAGGGTTGGTCGTGGGCTAAATACGCCCGATAATTAATCGGAACCGTCGAGGTTGACGATAACACCGCTCGGTTATCCCGATAGTACGGAACGGGTCGCTTAAAGTGGCCCGTGTCCGAAGTCGACCTGCGGCGAGGTGCGATCGCCCGGTCTACCCTCCGTGTAGGTACTTAGGGAGGTCGAATTTGGCGAACAACCCTATCCCACGCGGGGGGCCGATTGGCACGATCGTGGTGAGGCCGAAAGGCCCACCCGTGACTAGTTCCCGGCGTTAGTCCGAGAGGGTCACGACGGGATTGTCCGTCCGGTGGGTGACGTGCCGCGATTCGAGTTACGTGGCCGCCAGCACGCCGGCGGGTGCGAATCTGCAACAATATATTTTAAATAATGAAAAAGTTGATATCTTGAACAAATGGATATTATTACGACAACTTTAAAAAAAAATTTCTGTCAGGCTCACTTGGCTGTTCCTGGATGGGTTTGAGGGTTGTGGCAAAAAAGTAAATAACAGTCTTCAAAGCATCACATTAAATGCATAGCACACTGCCCAAGGAATGATATTGTTTCTCATTGTTTGAATACAAGTTATTATACTTTTAGCAGTTTGAAGTCCATAAGTCATGAAATAAATATTTAGGCAGGATACTTCGCTTTTCAACTTAAGCAACTTTTTCCTAACCTTCTGTTTTTCTCTCCACCTCTTCAAGCAGATGGACGTGCGCAACTAGAAATCTGATGAGCCTCGTACGACCCGGCATCATACGATGCTCAACAGGAATAAACTTAAGCAGTGCCAGTCCCGCAGAAAGAGGGACCAACGTTTTAGAAGAAACTCTTTCTATGACACATCAAAATGGAGCCAAGATGATACGAGTCTTGATGAGGAGAGAGACACCCAGGTCATTGTTTATGTAAAGAGAAACTAAAGTGAAACTTCAAAAGATCCAAATCTGGTGTTTGTAGATTTTTTTTCACCTGATTTCCTAAGAGAGAAAAAATGTACCCTTTCGCAGTAAATGTAACTTGGTGACTGATTCCAATCCTTTATGTGGAGGCAGCCATGTCTTGATATATATATATATATATATATATATATATATATATATATATATATATATATATATATATATATATATATATATATATATATATATATATATATATATATATATATAGCTTGGAAGGGGGGATCCATAGTTAGAATGTAGGAGGCCATAGTATAGACCGTGTGATTCATGTAGCGTAGATTTACTCTTGTAAACAGGGAAAATGTTAAGAGTAAGTTGTTTTGTTAAACATGCACTGAGGAGGCAGTGAGTGTGAACTTAAAGGTAGACAGAGTAAGGTTGTAAAATGTCTGACCTTCTGTATGGGAAGGCTTGGTGAGGAATTGGATGTTTCATTGCACATGTACTTGCGCGACATGCTTTCCACTGACCGATCGCGATTTGTCCTGGTGGTGTATGTAAGCCATGGCAGCGGGATGTGCTGTAATAATCAGACCCCACTATCACAAGAGGCAATAGACTTTTATTTTTATTGTGCCTGGGATGGTTCTGAGGATGAACCTCCCTCAAAAATGCATGGTCATACAATTGGACCACTTCTCAATAGGAGGAGGTCCCCATAAGACTCATTATGAATAACCATTCCTATCACACCATGAGGCCCATCGGGCTGCCGGGCAGTTTCATTTTGGTTAAGAAGTACAGTCCTGGACGGGTCACCACTCCGATGCAGGATACTCAAATGGCTTTTTCCTCAGTAAGCTGGTACTTATTTTGCCGATCTCGGAAGGATGACAGGCTGAGTCAACCCACCTGGTGTTATTTCAATGGTATAACAGGGGCTCAAACTCATGACTCTAAGATTTTAAGCTCGACACCTTAACTGTTAAGCCAACAGGCTTCACTTCTTACAAAAAGGTAAAAATAACCAAAAACATTTAAACACTTTGGAACATACACTTTGACCCCCACATCCAAAGTACACAGTCCAACAAGACTTCCATGAGCATACACATGCACATCCACCTGGAGGCTGAAGTGCATGGTCAATCAAACACACACACATCCTAACCTTGAAGGGTCAGAATGCATGGTCATGAAATTGGACCACTCCTCAAGAGGAGTAGGTCCCCGTGGCAGTGAGGAGCAAAAGCTCCTTCCCGGAGTGAACTAGTCAAACCTTACAAAGATTAACTCGAGATGAGACCCCATTATTGCAGTGGGTACCAGAAAGCAAGTGCCACAACAGCTATTGCTGCATGCTTCCTGACCAACATGAAATGCTTGCCACACATTAACCTGTCATTTAAAGAGAATGGATCATCATGTAACAGAAAGAAAAGATTGGTATAAAAACAGGAGGGGCCAGGGGGAGGACACAGAGGATGAACGAGATGGCTGCAGGAGTGGAAGGAAGAGTTGGAAACCTCTGAACGAGACAGGCTTCAGGAGTGTTAATGGGGATAGAAATGATCATTGTTTTTGTATGGGGAATGACTTGAGATGGTGGTGAACAGCTGCGTTGAAGCCTGGGAGGGAAGTATGAGATTGAAGAGAATGAGGAAGTTAGTTCCACAAAGGGAAAAAAAGAGGGATGAGTGCAGTGAATCTGAATTTTGGGAAAAATCACCAGAAGGTTGTTGCTGGTGGACTGCGCGTGCCCTTCAGAAACCTGGAAGGGGGAAAGGTAGAGGGTGCAACACCAAAAGGAGGCAGAAGATGACAGAGAGACCACCGACCTCTCTACAATGTGAAAGTGAGAGTCCCAGCGACTCGGCTTCATTGTGGGAGATTCCAATGATTTTGAAGGCTTTGGTTTTCATGGCATCAAGCTGTGCAAAGTGTGAGGCAGGGTGCCAGTCCAGAGGGGAGAGCAGTGCCCCATGAAGCTGCAGGTGAATGCCTTATAGGGAGATAAAGGTTCAGGTGTGCCAAGGAAAGACTGCAAGATAGAGTATGTCCAGTCGGTGACTGGGTTTGCAGGCTAAATTAGATATGTGGTTTGCTCAAGAATGATCATGGCTGATAGTGAGGCCCAAAAGGTTTGAACAACTGAAGTTCTTCAAGAGGATTGTTGAGGAAGTAGATATGAGGGTTTGCCAGACAGTCTTTTCTGAGAGACAGAGTGAGAGTGTGAGATTTTTCAGGATTGAAAGACATATTCTGAATGTTTGATCTGCTTGTGATTTTGTCAAGGTCTGCAGAGAGGGACGAGGCTGCTGGCTTTCTATCTGAAGGGTGATGGATGTTATGGCAGAAGGTGGAATCATCAGAAAAGAGATAGAGGATTTTCCAGAGTCAGAAAGATTGTTGAGAAAGATTAGGAATAGGACTGGGCCAAAAACACTGCTTTGGGGCACTCCAGCCTTGCCAATGAGAGGAGATAAAAAATATTTCATTGAGAGCCACACGTTGGCTACAAGAGTAAAGCAAGTCAGTAAGGCATGTGTAGAGTTGGCCTTGTATGCCATTGGCAGAGAGTTTGGAGAGCAATGTAGGATACTCGTAGGAGACTATTGAATGCTCGAGACGTGTCTCGAGAGATAGCCCTTATCTCATATCTGAGATTGAGGGCCTCCAACCTTTGTTGGGAGAACAAAAGCAGCATATCCAGTGTGGCATGACTAGGTCTGAATCCGAACTGATGATCTGAGATCAGACCGTTGGAGAAAAGGAAGGATTTGATGTCAACTGTGATGATGGATTCTATGACCTTGCTGATGATTGGAAGTCAGTGATAGGTCAAGCTAAGGGGATCAGTTTTTTCATCATGTTTGTGTAATGCAGTGATGCTGACTGATTTCCAAGCAGATGTAAGATGACCTCAGGAAAACGAAAGGGTGAACAGAGCAGGAAGACGACGCGCAACAGCAGCAGAGCAGGTTTTCGGACAAGTGCGCTGATGCCGTCCGGTCCAGTTGCAGAATCAGTCGAAGATTGCCACAAACCTCTCCACCTTTTTCGGTGGAAAAGACAGACTCCAAGAGTATTTTGGTGCGAGTGGGTAGGGTGGTTACAGAGACCGAGGGTTTGGGAACAAAAGATTTGGAAGCAAATACAGAATTGAGCCATTCGGTCTTTCACAGGCAGAGTCTGCTGTGGTGCCATTTGAAGGGATGGAGGGGGAGCATAATCCAGAGATGTATTTAACTTGGTGCCACCAGGTTCGAAAGTCGAGAAATTTTAAAGTGCAATCTTACTCCTTGCAGACTTTGTGGAGTGATCTGAGGTTGCCTTCTGTCGGATATGATTTCTAGGAAGAGAATGCAAGTGGTTATCAAGGCACCTGCCTCACTGCAAAATCAGTGTACCATAGGTTTGAGGAAGGGTGTGATAACCGAAGACATAGTGGGATGGATCTCTGCTTAAGAGAGATTAGGTGTCTGTGGCAGGGCGAGGGGGAAGCAGCCAAGAGGTAAGGCTGGGGGAAGCTGGGAGGGGCAGGGTGATGGGGAAGATGGGAGAGGGTGGGGTGAGGGGGAATATGGGAGTGGTTTATATTCAACTTAACTAATGTATGAGGAAACCTACCCACCCAAGGGAAAGGGATGATGTCTGAAAGTGCCGAGTTTCACTTCCTGGTCAGAGGAGAAACATTTTGACTTACCCTCTTTGAAAGTGTGACATTTTAGATGTGAGGTTTATCAGCACCAACTGCGTTAAAATGCAATTATTTAATGAATTATTCATTACCTGTTGAGAAAAGTGTGAATTTATGACAAATGATCCTAAGATATATTCTTGCATCGCAGGTTGCATCATCGTCTCAAATCAGACGTAGGCTGCCCCAGGGCCTTTTCTCTCTCAAAGCGATTCCCCATAAAATGATTGCGAATAAAGCAAGTATGAGTGACAAAGGTTGTCACATTACACCGGACAGATTGACACAGCTCCCAGGCATCTTCCGAAATGTAAAGAAATCAAAGATCGTTTCCAGGAGTCCGCTGTCATTGTTCAAGGATTGGAAAGCAGGTACAGCAGGGAAATCAAGTTGTGTGGCCAAGCAGAGCGCCAATGAGACCAAGAAGGTACAACATCACAGATTTCTGCATTTTCAATTGTTTGATTCAAGCCACATCGAATTTTATAGCGGTTGACATTATTGTGTGGTAATTGAACGAATGAGGCATCAAGCTGCAATTGATTGTGACATTGTCGTTTGGGCTTTTATGCAGTGTTCCATTGACAAAGCACATGGTCGAATGTAAGTGGTCCACTTACAGATATTTTAAAACACCAAATTTATATTTATAAAAGCTGTGGATTATGCTATCCGATAGTGTTATTGAATTTTCTATTTTACGTGCTATTTGACAAAATGAAAACACCGCGAAGCAAAAAATTCAACTCTGTGAATATCTGGTAATTTATTGGGAAGCTGCAATGTGTTGTCTCTTGTTCTGCTTCTTCTTTCTTATGCAGCACATGGCTGTGTTGAGCATAATTTACTGGGGATGCAACTGTGCCGCTGATGCAGGTTAAGGCAGGAATTTCTAATATGTTTTGACGTGCCAGTGATAACTCGCCCACTCTTTGTGAAGGACACCATGGGTTTTTCAATGTCCACCAATTAATTCTGGCAGACGGGATGCCCAGTTTAACGTCCATCCAAGGGACGGCACACACGATCCCTCGTCGGTGCCTGCGAAACACCAGGATGACGGTTTATAGCTGGATCAGGATTCAAACCCAGGCTGCACAGCTAAGAGGCGAATGCACATATATCGAGGTTATCCTGCTGGCCCTGTATTCTCTTTCAGCTTATGTTGTTTCGTATGCAGCCTGTGGCTGCTGGTTGCATCATTTTCTGGAAGCCTAGCTGTGCCGCTGATGCAGTACCCCTCTTCCCAGTAAGCTCATACTCATTTTGCTGACCTCGGAAGGAAGGCAGGCCAAGTCAACCCACCTGGTGTTATTTCAATGGTACACAGGGCACAGGGGGTTGTACTCAAGACCCTAAGATCTTAAACCAGCCACTTTAACCGTTAAGTCAACACCAGGATTTATTGGTCGATGATCGGCTGTGAAACATCTTATGCTCTCTGATGGGTTCTGATTTATGGGTCAATGATTGACTGTGAAGCATCATATCTGTCTATAATGGAGCAGATGCATATGTAGCTATATATGTTATACAGTTTCCTCCATAAGTATTGAAACAGTGAAGTCAAATTTGTTGTTATTGCAATATATTCAAGAAATTTGGATTGAGATAAAAAGATGAATATGAGGCAAGAGTACAGAGAATAAATTCTCGTATTCGGATTTGGATTAAGATCTTCACCAAAATCGGATCAATTCGTCATTATCACCACCCAACCTGTCCACCAAGTTTCGTCTGAATCCACCCACAACTTTTTGAGATATTGTGCTATATATCGGTTTGGCTTCATCTCTCAATGATGAAGAGTCACTTTAAAAATTCCAGTAGCCGGATCCTTCACCAAAATTGAATCAATTCTTCCTCATCACACACCCAAAATGTCCACCACGTTTCGTCCAAATCCGTCCACAACTTTTTGAGATATTGTGCTATATATCATTTTTGGTCAGAGCTCTAAATGGCGAACAATCACTTAAAAAATTATTGTAGCTGGATCCAGATCCAGATCTTGGCCCGAGCTCTAAATGGCAAAGAATCACTTTAAAAATTCTAGTAGCCGGATCCAGATCTAGATCTTCACTCATCAGTTCGTCCTTGTCACACACCAAATCTGTCCTCAGGTGAGTCGGATGAAAATTGATTATTTTTCAGATTGAAAAATAGATGATTTTAGAAGCTTGACCATGAGTTGACATTTGACCTTTTGACCTCAAAAATAGTTGCTTTCCTAATTCAGTGATGGACTATGCAAATTCTGCTCAAGTTTCTTGGATGTAAATTGATTATTCTTCAGTTGAAAATTGATGATTTTAGATGTTTACCTTTGAGTTGACCTTTGACTTTTTTACCTCAAAAATAGTTGGTTTCCAAATTCAGTGAGGCACTTCGCAATTGCTGCTTAAATTTCAGGTTAACCAGATGAAAATTGACGATTTTTCAGATTAAAATTGATGATTTTTAGAAGTTTGACCTTGAGTTGACCTTTGACCTCAAAATCAATCGGCTTCTCAGTTGAGACTACCCCTATAACTTGGTAAAGTTTCATGATGATCAGTTTGCAATTGTGACCTGTGGGCGATAGACAGACAGACAGAATAACAAAATCGACTGACCAACATACTTGGAAAAATCTTCGATTTTGCAAGTAACAAACAAACGGGTGAAAACATAACCTCCTTCCACCTTCGGTGGCGGAGGAAAAAAATTAACCGTTTTGATTTTAAAAGTTTCTTCAGCCGTTTCATTGGAGTGCTTATTTGAGTGGTTGAGCCACTCAGGGGAGTCCTCTTCAAGCTTCGATGGCAATACCGCAGCTCGGTTCTCCGCAGGAACATCTGTGGGGTTAGGAAGGCAAAATAAATGAGATAACTACAATGAGTAAAACATGTTTTCTGTTGTTACAAAACAATAAATCGCCACATCACAGCAGGATAGCCGAGTGGTACACATGCTCGCTCTAAGCTGTCTAACCCCTCCCTCCCCCTTCCCCTCCCCCTTTTTTTTCATTTTTTTGTTGTTGGTCATTTTTGAAAATAAAATTCCAAATGACATTCAAGACAATGTTAAGGTGAGAAAGTAAACAAAGTATATAAACATCTGTTCCGAAGTTTAAAATGTAACCTTCGCCTCAAAGAGCCAGTTCCAGAGCAATTCCCTCAAGGGTAACCCAAGTTATAATCTCTTTTAAAATGGGTGTGTGCTGTTTGAATGTGACTGGTGGTATTACTATTCTGTTTGAACGTGCTGTTTTAATGTACCCCATTTTGTTCAATCCTATACCAATACCAGTAGATGGAACCATACCCCCTGCTTACCCTCAAGTCCCCAAACCAAATGCGAGTCGAGTCAGACCCCCCCCCTCCCCCTCTTCCCTTCAAGTCCCACTTTCGTACATAACCGCAATGGAACTTGAAACAGGCCACAGTGCCTTGGTCACAACGGTTGCTTATTTGTGATACTATACTGCATATATGTGTGTATATATCACATGCAAATATAGGTAAGTGTGTGTGTGTGTGTGTGTGTGTGTGTGTGTGTGTGTGTGTGTGTGTGTGTGTGTGTGTGTGTGTGTGTGTGTGTGTGTGTGTGTGTGTGTGTGTGTGTGTGTGTGTGTGTGTGATTATTCCCCTCATGTCCTCTAACTTTTTTTTATTTTTTTTTATTTTACATGAGCGCATTATTTCACATTTTCACCTTATTTCACCTGCCAGATCTGCTTTCATTTGGATGTTATTTCATTTCATTATGAGCTTGGAGAGATGTTATCTTTTATGTAAAAGCAAATGAGACATTGTTTGTTTGTTTGTTTGTTTGTTTGTGATGCTGTTCCTCTGAGCTCCAAAGGTGAAATGCGACAAAGCTTTATAGGATCACATTTTTTTTATCACGATACACCTTACTAGGGTTTTTTAACAGTCCTTTTCTCACAATTCATCATATATACTGTATATAAAAGCAGTTCGTGCCTGTGGGTCATAAGCGCCACCCATTCTACAGGCCATGCCTTCCTCTCACTCTCACCAGCACCACAAGGATCGCCCTTTCGTCAGGCTCTGCCTTTCCCTCCAGCCGCCCAGAAATTGCTGCCATATTTTTTGTTCTGCATAGCTCTGAGGATTCATAGGCCTCTGATGTACATTTGAAGACTGAACAATGCGTCTTCTATCATTAAATAATGTTACCGTCTTGAAGAAACAAAGGTGCATTTTGATTACAACTCAAATAAGGTAATGCATATTTTGTTCCCAGCAATCGTGACAGCGGTCTAATATATACTGACCAATGAAGGTACCTTCTCATTTCTCACAATGCAGAGGAAAGAAAAATTTTTGGTTTTCGCCTGATTTCATCCCCCCCCTCCCAAAAAGGTGGTTCAAAACCCTGTGGATGAGGGAGGGGGAAGGGTGGAGTGTGGATCGAGGCGAAGGGTGGAGGGTGGGAGTCCAGAAGAATGGTGTGGGATTAAGAGAGTGGGTTGGGAGCCGGGGTGGTGAGGAGGTGGGAGGAGACAGAGGCAGGGGTGGGATGAGGAAGGGGAACGGGTGGGAGGAGGGAGGGAAATGGGTGGGAGGAGGGAGGGAAATGGGTGGGAGGAGGAAGGGGAACGGGTGGGAGGAAGAAGGGGAATGGGTGGGAGGAGGAGGAAAGGGGTGAGAGGAAGGATGGAGGAAGGGGAAGGGGTGGGAGGAGGAAGGGGAACGGGTGGGAGGAGGGAAGGGGTGGGAGGAAGAATGGAGGGAGGGGAAGGGGTGGGAGAGGAAGGGGAATGGTTGGAAGGAGGAAGGGGAATGGGTGGGAGGAGGGAGGGTAGGGGTGTGAGGAGGGAGGGGAAGGGGTGGGAGGAGGGAAGGGGTGGGAGGAAGAATGGAGGGAGGGGAAGGGGTGGGAGAGGAAGGGGAATGGTTGGGAGGAGGAAGGGGAATGGGTGGGAGGAGGGAGGGTAGGGGTGTGAGGAGGGAGGGTAGGGGTGTGAGGAGGGAGGGGAAGGGGTGGGAGGAGGGAGGGAAGGGGTGGGAGGAGGAACCCGGCGTTGCCCGGCAACGCTGGGTACCCCTGCTAGTCTATCATAAAGCAGGAGTGTCTGTCTGTCCAACCCCGAACTACTCCCTTAGTTTTGGGGCTAGCCCCACCAAACTTTCTGGGGATCCTTTTGGGGACCTAGCAAGTGTGATAAGGTGGGTCGGAGATTTTATAAATTTTTCAATGCAATTATGATTTTGAGTTTCCATCTATACGAAGCTGTTCTCTCTCCACATGTAAATCATTCATGGGTTCAGAATTCGCAGTTTTGCCATTTACCACATGTGGAAACATTCGTTGATTTGGTAAACTATCGTCATTGTTATCAGCTTCATCATCATCATTCAAGGTACATTGATTTTACACAGTATCACTCCCACAGTTTTGGGGCCAGCCCCACCAAATTTTCTGTGCACTTTTGGGGTCCCTGCACAGTGCACATATCCTCAAGTGGGTGTGAATTTTCATAAAAATTTTCAAAACATTTTGTTTTGAGATTTCGGGCTCCCACCCATGCATACCATGGGTATCTCGCTCATAACTTTTAAATTAATGAGCCACCACCTATCGCGGAGAAGGGGTGGGAGTCCGGGGGGAGGGGGTAGAGGAGGGATGAGAAGGTGGGAGTTTGGAGGGAGGGGAAGCTGTGGGATGAGGCAGGGGATGGGGTTGGAGAAGGGAGTGGAAGGGTTGGGAGGGGGTGGGGTTGTAGGAGTAGGAGGGAGGGGAATGGGTGGGGTGCGAGTGTGGAGGAAGGGGTGGGGTGGGAGAAGGCAGGGGAAGGGTTGGAATGAAGGATTGGGTGGGAGGAGAAGTGGTTGGGTGGGATTCTTAAGGGAGGGAGGGGGTGGGAGGGAGGAGGCAGGGGAAGGGGTCGGACGAGGGTGGGGAATAAGTGGGAGGAAAGACCCTGCATTGGAAACAATACCTGCTGTTGTGTTTTTTAATTTGTAAGCATTTTTAAATGAAACTGTAATCATGTACATGCATGTTCATAAAATTTCAAAATTTCCCCTTATGAATCACGAACTGCCGGGAACCTACCCCCTTTTTCCCCATTGAAACAATGCCCTGACATTCACGCCTTTGACATTTACAGCATTTTCCAGGAATGTCGGGGTCTTACTGTAAATATAAACCAAAACGAGGCCCTTCTGACCCGATAAATGCATCCTGGCATTATACGCCATGAGCGAATGCTTACCACTTCGCTTCCTGCCTGGATAGTTTTAACAGTGCACGCTTGACTTTATTTTATGTACCGAGAATTTAAGGTCACAAGCAAAGGATTGTGGAGTCGCCGACCATGGTTTCACCCTTGTTAGAGCTCATCAGGACGACACACCACATAATCGTTTACCTGTGACCGCGTGCAACCCAGTCAGTTTAATACTACATCCTAATACTACATGGATGCAGCTCTCTGAGAATAGCCAGAGAGATGTTGACTTGTGCAAGCATATGATCAGATGAACCAATTGGAGCAGAGGAAGAGCAGGAGACATTTGTGGGAAAGTTAGTCATCACCAAGTCCAGAAGGGAATATTTGTCATTAGGAGAAATCCGGGTTGGAAAGTTCACAGATTGAGTCATTCCCATCAGGTCAGGTATCGGAGCATGCACCAGAGCAGCTCGTCGCTGCGTCCACTTTCCACCGGTACTCTAGGGGCCTCCGTCTGGCCATCCCACAGGCAGATGCCTGGCCCATCCCCATCTCCTTGAGATGTTGATCAACCTGCTGCAACTTTGGTCGGCCCATTGGTCTCCTCCACTCACGGGGGTCCCTCGCTGAGAGAATCTGGGGAGCAGGTTCAGCATCAGGGAAACAGGCCACATGTCGATACAGCCGCAGCTGACGCTCACGGACTATGCAGGTAACCAATTTAATTTGAGTCTCTCTCAGCAACTACTCGTTGGACACAAAGTCCGACCAGCGACAGCCAATAATTCTGTGAAGAGACCTGGTACCAAAGGAATTAAGTCACTGTCTCAGATCCCTGGTCAGAGTCCAAGTCTCACATTCGTAGAGTAAGACTGGAAGTACCAAGGACCTGCATACTCGGACTTTTGTCCTGCACAGGTACCAGCAGTGCCACACCCCATGATCCAGTGAATGCATGACTCCCCAGGCCCGACCCAGATGTCTGTTGACCTCTGGCTCACAGCCAGCAGAGACATGAATATCACTGCCAAGCTAAATGAATCTCTCCATGACCTCAACATCCTCACCACTAACAGGTACAGACAAGATAGCAGCATCCAATATGTCATTGAAAGCCTGTATCTTAGTTTTGACCCAGGAAACACGTAATCCCAGCGGCTCTGACTCCTCATTCAGCACCTCGAGGGCCCCCAAAAGGATATATATGAGGCGCCGCGAGGAGGAGTGATGTAAGGGACACATCGGCCATTTTTGAGTTAATGCCATTTCGCACTATTTCAACCCTTACCCTATCATCCGAGCCTATCATCATCATCATATCATTAAAAAATGTCGCTTACGTCACTCCTCCTCGCGGGGCCTCATATAGTCTCCACAAAGATGACTACGAGGGTGGTCCAAAAAAATGAAAGTTCGAATTTCTCGCGGGCATGTTTGCCAAATCGTTCCTGACGTTGAAAAACGCAAAGAAACAAAAAATTTGCAGATTTGGAGGTGGTTTAGGGGTCCATCAAAGTCTCTCAACGGATTCATTATAATGTCACAATACTAACAGGAAAAATGAAAGGAAAGAGCATAAAATCTTCTCAGTGGGCAGTGGACAACTAGCGGTCGTTGAATTTCTCCAATGGTTGATCCAAGAGGAACAGTTCCATGCTTTTCCGTGTGGAACACGCCATACTCACTCACTCTGTTAATCAAAAAGAAGAAGAAAAAAATTAGAGATAAAAAAAGAAAAATAAAAGAGTACTTTTAACACCGACCGACAGCGAACCGAAAGCTCAACTGACGTCTCCCTCTCTCCCACTGACGTCTTCTTCTCTCCCACCGGATGTAGCAACCCCCACTGGATGTAACAACTTCCTTCCTCTTGATGGACCCCTAAATATTTTTGGAACTGTGGCAAATTTGGCCAGGAGTATTTTCTAGTCAGGTAGAACAAAATAATCAACATGCCTCAAGAATATTCAAATTTTGAATTTTTCCCTTATGATTTTGGACCACCCTAATGACTACATCATCTGCGAAATCAAGATCAGAGATCTTGACATTCCCAAACGATGCACCGCAGCTTGATCTCTCTGACATCTTCCCCATAATCTAGTCCGTACAAGCGCTGAAAAGTGTGGGGGCCAGTGCACACCACTCACGAACTCCAGTTAAGTAACAACAGGAAATAAGTCAGAGATTGTATCATCATATCTCACAGAACTCTCAGGACCAGAATATAGTTTAGATATCAGATTGATCCGTTTTGTTGGCACCCCACGAAGACCAAGAATCCTCCAGAGGCCATCCTGATTCACTGCATTGGACGCTTTGCAGAGATCAGCATAGACTGCAAGCAGCACCTGCCGAAACTCTCAACTGCGTTTGGTGAGGACCCGAAGAGCAAGGATACGGTCAATCATTGACTTCTTTGGTGTAAAGCCTGACTGCTCTGGATGCTGGTGCTCAAGCAGATGGTAGCGAACCATATCAAGAATTATCCGAGCAAAGACCTTGCCCAGCACTAAAAGCAGCATCTCCGCTTGGTCGTTTTTGCAGTCCTGGCAATCACCCTTCCCTTTCAAGAGAGGGACAACAAGGCCCCTCTTCCAGTCAGTTGGGATGATGCCTGTGTTCCTGACAGAGCACAGAACTGCATGCAATAACATGAGTGCAGCATTATCACCAGCCTTGAGAAGTTCAGCATGGATGCCACAGATACCAAGAGCTTTGGGCATAGCATTCCTCCAAGCCTGTCCCTCGGTGTACTGTAGTGAGAGCAGAGGGTGGTGGGCTCTTGACAGAGGAGTCAAGTCAACCCATTTCAATTGGTTCACCGCAGCCTGTGCTTCCACAAACAAATGTGGATCACAGTTGATTGGAGAGTCAGCAATCGGGATAGTAACACCATGGACATCCAACTCAACAGCTGGTGGATTAACCTGGTGCAGCCTCTCAAAGTAACCGGCCCAGCGGGCCTTCACTTGGACTCCTCTGTCAAGAGCCCACCACCCTCCGCTCTCACTACAGTACACCGAGGGACAGGCTTGGAGGAATGCTATGCCCAAATTCCCCTGTCAGCAGGATGAGAATCACTTGACCACAGGTGATGCTCTACCCCCTCACAGATTCCTCGCACATAGGCTTTGTCCACCCTGACCACACGTCCAGTTTTCTGCCTCAACTCCCTGAACAGCTCAGCTCTGCCATTAATCGTGGCCTTGCAACTCTGGTCAATGGTATCCAGTGTCCCTTGAGGGACAAAATTCTTCTTCGCCCTTTGGTGAGTTCCAAGACATCCACCGGCAACATCAAGGATGGTGTTTTTGAAGGGACTCCACAACTCTTCAGAATTGCCCAAAGCACCCAGACCCCCCCAAATTTCCACTCAGCCTGTTTGCAAATTCCTCAGCTACCCTCTCATCCTTGAGCTTGTCAACATGCAGTCGAGGCTGGGATGGTACCATTATTCCAGATTTAAGCTGCAACTTCAGAGTTGCTACAACAAGCCACTGGTCGGTATTGAGGAACTGAGAACTCCAGTAGATCCTGCAGTTCAGGATCAACCTCCAGTGATCATCAACAAGCACATGGTTAATCTCCTTTGCCACACCACCAGCGTTGGAATACCAAGTCCAGCGATGAGCCTGTGGGTGCCAAAGCCATGAACCAGCCACTTTAAGTCCATGACTTCTGGCAAAGCAACGAACTTAGTGCCATTCTGGTTCACAGTTCCAGACCCATGGCGATCAACCCATGTCTCATAACCATCCCTATCAGTTCTAGTTGATGCATTGATATCCTCCAAGACGAGAAGAGTATCTCGTCTGGGGCACTGATCAACCACAGACTCGAGCGTGGCATAGAATGCGTCCTTCACGGTGAGATCACTCGCCTCAGTCGGAGCTTATACAGAGACCAGGGAAATGTCACCCAAGGAGTGACGAATCCTTAGTCTCATAATACGCTCGTTGACCGGTATTACCTCAATTATCATGAGTCAGCTTATTTGATACATCTACAGCAACTCCTTGGGCATGGTAACCATCAAACCAATTGTCGGTGTAACCACCCGCCATGATCTCACCACTATCCGGTCTCCGAACCCCAGAGAGTGCTGCAATACCGATGTCCAAACGCTTGAGCTCAGATGATAACAGAGACAGATGATCGTCCTCTCTTGGGGATAGGATATTCCTGGTACCCACCCGAAGGGTCCTCCTCAGGTTAACCCAAGAAGACCGCCGTCTGGTGGATGACACCTCAGCACTACCCCGACACACACTACGCAATCTGACCCGGGAAGGTTACGCCGTGTTTTCATCCTATCATCAACGAGTGGGGGTCCCAAAGGCTTTGCCCCAATCCCATCATCCGGTGAGTTCCCCTGTGGAGAGCAGCTGCACAAGAGGTACTCCCACGGAGTGTGTTTTGGAATTCCCATGGAATCACAGAAGTTCTTTGCTGAAGTGCCATGGCTGGTGAGAGAGGTACCAATTCCCAGCAATTTTGCATGGTGACAATTGAAATCACTACATATGAGGAAGAGAGAGTTGGGTTGAGTGGCTAACGGTTTGTCCATGTTGTCTGACAGAGATGTAGATGGAGTCGTCACTGTATGGAGAACAGTACAATACACAGATGAACAACAGGTGGGAGTGGAGGGAAGTCGCAGCCAGAGGTACTCTTGTGGAATTTGAGGTGTAAGATCAGTATGTGGACAGTGAGAAATTGAGTTATTGATGTATAAAGCCCCCCCCCCCCTCCAAAGTTTTCACATTTGATGCCACCTGAGCTTATTTCATGATGCTTTCAAATCAAACTGGATATACAGTCTTCCCAAACTACTCCAAAGCGATAAAGTAGATATGAAAATGCAGATAAAATATAAATATGTCAGATTAACAGAGAAAAATTAGATGATTCTCAGTTGTACAAGTATTTAAACCCTTTGCCTTATAATTAACTCAAAATCATTTCAGGAGCAAATTATTTGTTTGGAGGGTTACAACATAAGTGTAATTGATTTCACCTGTATGTAGTCAGTGGTTTAACATTTAAAAAAAATTAAGCTTCCCCACTTATCTAAGGAGTTTTAAGGTGCAACTCACTTGGCCAACCAACAAGGCAAACATGAAGACCAAGGAGCTTTCCAAAGAAGTCAGACATAATGTGGTGGAGAAGCACTGTTCAGGAAAGGGTTATAAGACTTTCACTCATTCATGTCATGATCCCTCTGAGTACGGTGAAATCCATTATTAAGAAGTAGAAGACTTATCGTACCACCCAGGCTTTACCCAGATCAGGTCGCCGATCCAAACTCAGCAGCCGGGCAAGCAGGAAACTGGTTCGGGATGTTATTGTAAATCCAATAATGACTTTGAAAGATCTGCAGGGCTCTATGTCTGAGATGGGGATCAGTGTTAATCAATCAACAATATCCTGTTCCCTTCACAAAGCTGGCTTCTATGGACAGGTGGCAAGAACAAAGCTATTGCTGAAAAAGATGTATCTAAAAGCTCATATGGAGTTTGTGAAAAACTATCTTAATGATACTGCAGCCATGTGGAGAAAAGTTTTGTGGTTAAACAAGACAAAAATTTAACTTTTTGGTCTAAATTTAAAGCATTACATCTGGCATAAGGACAACACTGTACATCACCCAGTCAACACCATCCCTACTGTCAAGCATGGTGGTGGCAGCATCATGTTATTGGGCTGATTTTCATCAACAAGGACTAGCAAGCTTGTCAGGATGGAAGGGACAATGGATGGTGCAAAGTACAGTTGAATCCTTGATGACAACTGACTTAGCCATGAATCTGAAACTGGGTAATAGATTCACATTTCAGCAGGACAATGATCTGAAGCACATAGGTAAAACTTCACTGGAGCGGCTGAATAAGAAGAAAATATATTTTCTTGAGTGGCCCAGTCAAAGTTCTGACTTGAACCCAATTGAACATTGATGACGAAACTTGAAGATTGCAGTCACCGACAATCCCCATCAAACTTGGCAGAACAAGAGCAATTTTCACATGAAGAATGGGCAAAGATTTCACTATCTCACTGTGCAAAGCTGGTAGAGACCTACCCAAAAGGACTCACAGCAGTCATTGCTGTAAAAGGTGCTTCCACCAAGTTCTGACCGACGAGGATAATACTTTTGCAACCAGTGAATTTTGATTTGTACATGATTTTTACAAGGTTTTCCTGACATATAACCTCATTCAACTAAAACAGTGTTTAGTTTGATCTCTTCGATTATGAATAAAAAAGTTCATTTGGAAAAATAGTTTCTACATTATTAGTAATTCATTAAATGTGGCATATTGGTAGGAGATTAATATTTTTGCAGGCCAATGTAAAGTGCAACTCCCCCGCCGGGGCGTGGTTCAGGCGTATCAAATCCGAAGACAATAACTGTGGAGAGACATGAAAGAGTCAGGGGCGTCCTGTGGGAGGAATGATTCTGTTAAACAGATGATGGTTTCTGGGCAGTGGCCTGGATTGAGAGATCTGTCAGGTGAGAGTGGAGACCTTGGATGTTTGAGGTCCACATAGTTAGAGAGGGGGGGGGGGGTAGGCTTTTCAGTGACATCCACATTTGTTCTGTGACAATAAGATTGGGACAATATTCCTGATTCCTGTTACCAATCAAATATGTGTCACTTTCTCCTCAGGTAGGTGAAATGGTTTTTCTTGAAAAAAAAAAGAACATAGTCCCTGGCTTCTTTATTCACACTTTGTACTTTGACTCCACACAACCTACAAATTGTGTGTGTGTGTGTGTCTTCAGTGTAGATAAAGTTTAATAGAGTGCTCCTGGTTTATTTCTAACATCCATGTGTCTGAAAGTCCTGAAGAAAATTCCCCCAGCAAGACTATGCATTGCTAATACTCTGTGTTGTTCCCTAATGTTACATAGCATATCAGTGCTAGATAGAGAATGATGCTTTACACTTTCCATTACTTTGGACTCAGTTGAAGTCCCAAAATGAAATGGCAGTTGTTAACCGGATCAATGTTTTAACAAATTCCCTTTCTCCATTTACAAGCAGAAATATCTTTTGAGTGCAGAGTGTGAAAGTAATTGCTGAAATATTTTCCCCTGATATTTCAATGCCAACATAACTTTTGCTTTGTTTCTGTTTTTCTTTGAAAGGTGATTGTGGAGCGAGTTGATTCACCGATGGATTTTTCAAATTTGTCTGGTATGCATCATAGTCGACCCTTGGACGGTGAAAATTACAGATTTTTAAATATGTCTTCTGTGAAAGGTCAGAGTTCTTCCCAAAATTCCACCTCCAGTTCAGATCCTGCTCTCACCACTAAGGACGACCTCAAAGACTCAAAGCTAATTCAAAGTAAAAAGCTAGATAGGAGAGGAGTGACAAAGAAGGAAAACAAATGCTTAAAGCAAGGAAAGTTGTGCAAATACAAATGCCATGAAGTTGGAGTGAATAGTCATAAAAACAAGTGGAAAAGACTATTTGATATTGGAAGTGAGGACACTGAGAATGAGATGCCTAATTATGAGAAGAGCAAGTTTTGGGGAGATGAAGGACAGGGCTTTTCAGACTATCAAGCTGAGGAAAGCAAGAAAAAGATTTGCAGCAGTTCAACAGATGAGTTGTTCTCCATTGATAATGGCAGAGGTAATTACTCATATTTGCATTTCCCTTGGTTTCGCTGCTTACTCAAAGACATGGATGCAAAGCCATTGTGGAAACTTAAAAACTGTTTTTCAGAAGAAAAAAAAACTGTTTGTACTCGTAAATTCAATGGTTTTTGGAAAACTTCATTTACTTTCAAAATTCAGTTATGCAAGAGAGAAAACTTTATGAAAGTGGCATTAGTGTGTAGAATTGACCAACATATTTAGCTTTGTATTTACACATGAACAAAATGAGATATGTCTTGACAGATCCAAGAAACCAAAGCTGCATTGTCTGCTGTTGTATTGTTGTCAGGTGGTGAGAGGATGACTCTGAGGGCAACAGGCAAATTTCCAGATATGACAAACGGAGCTTTACGCAAAGCTGTATGCAAAGCTGTACGTACCGTGGAGAGCATACTGGAGCAGCAGCCCATTTTCCCTGATTGCAACTTGGCTCGAGAAATATCCAACCAATTGATAAACACGAATAAAGCACAGTGCCAGCCAACACATGGCCTTTTGTCACACAAAAAAGGCTTCCCACAATATACTTCTTACAATGAGAATCAAATGGATAACCACAATGGCACAGTGAGAGAAGGTTGGTGATGTAAAGGTTTCTTTCATCGACTTTAATTACATTGGCCTTTTGCAAGTTTTATATTCCATACAGTTATGAAATAATCAGTTTGAATTTTCAGATGAGCTTGTGCTCGAAAAAAAAAATGCCCTTGTATTCATAGATTCAGACACAGGAAAAGGCCATTGTGCTCATCTTCCCTTCAAGTAATGTGTTTCGGCCTAAGCTTAAGGAAAGGGAAATAATTACAATCACTAAAGGTAGTGAGAAATAAATAATGAAGGATATTCTGAGTTTCTTCAAATGAAGAACCAGTTGCAATAAAAATACACAAATAGACATTTTAATTGAGAAATGGGAAAAAGGGGACTGATTATATACATACACTAGCAGGGATACCCATGCTCCGCACAGGAATCCCGTGGATGACGGCGGGTCTGAAGGAGTATGTGTCACAGTTAATTGTAAAATTGTAGAGGCTGCCACCATTATTTTTTTTTCATCACCACTATAATATTATATTTTCCCCGCCATGTTTTTATATGCAGAAGACTCAAGTTCAAAAATGTTAAGATTTATTGCCGCATCAGATAAAAAACCATAATGCCTCAACAATGTGAGGCTGGTTTCATGTCATCATTTGCGACTTAATTAATTCTCATTCTCTAGCAAATTCTGTTGGTCCCATGTCAATCTGCTGAACTTGAAAAATTAACGTTACGCAATCAGGTGATGACGTCATAATTCGGAAACCGGGAAGTCGGAAGTCATTGTCTTCAATTGACTGTAGCATTATTTTTTCATTTTATTGCAAATGGCGTTGGCCCCATGTCAATCGGCTGAATTTGAAAAATTAACGTTATGCAATCAGGTGATGACGTCATAATTCGGAAACCGGGAAGTCAGAAGTCATTGTCTTCAATTGACTGTAGCATTATTTTTTTCATTCTATTGCAAATGGCGTTGGCCCCAGGTCAATCGGCTGAACTTGAAAAATTAACGTTACGAAATCAGGTGATGACGTCATAATTCGGAAACCGCAAGTCGGAAGTACAATTATTTTACATCGGGACACTCCCGGGTAGATGTTCTGTCAGCATGTGAAGTTTGGTGAGGATCAGTCCAGTACTTTTCGCGTGCATCGGTCACAGACAAACACAGACACACAGACAGACACATTTTCAACTATATATATATATATATATATATATATATATATATATATATATATATATATATATATATATATATATATATATATATATATATATATATATATTGTTGTGGGCCAGGAGTTGGGTGAGAGACTCCTCGCAATTGCAGGCCATCACACACGGATAATTCTGTGATGCGGCGGGTCTCTAACTGACCGTGAACGCCAATAATTCAACCACGTGACTTAGGGTCCTCCGTCTAGCTTATCCAGTTACCTAAAAATAACCACATGATCTAATTACCGGGGGACATGCCCTCGGTACGCCTTGTCCGAACCGGATCACTTTACCAGATCAGATGCAGCCGAGCGACACTGCCAAGGACGTACCAGCTAAAAGGAACGGATCGTTGGGAATAAAGTCCCGGCTCGGCTCGGATACAGACCATGCTGGATCAATGAAAGAAAAGATAAAAATGAGCTGGGAACATTTCTCCAAAGGATTTATTAACAGGCAGGTGAGGAAAGATATGTGGCACAGTCTTCTTCTTCTTTCGGCTGCTCCCTTTTAGGGGTCGCCACAGCGGATCATCCGCATAGTGATTTGGCACATGTTTTACGCCGGATGCCCTTCCTGACGCAACCCTGGTCGCCTCTTACGACACAGGGATACGATATGTGGCACAGTGAATGTTGTTTATTGTTATATCTGAGCAGAGATTGGAAGAAATGTGAAAGATGCGGCAATAATACGAGCAACTTTCAAAAGCAGACACGGAGCAGAGTTATCCCGATATAATTATTGTACAATCTTAACTTGCACGAGCACAGACGCCATGACACACACACACACACACACATACACACACACACACGCACACACACACACACACACACACACGCACACACACACACACACACACACACACACACACACACACACACACACACACAAAACTCGATGAAGAGAAAAAGGAGAGGAGATGAGGCTAACAGTCTCTCAATACCTTGCACGATTGCCCGACTGCGCCACCAGCAGCAGGCTGGTGGGCTGAGAAGGGCAGGTGGAGAAGGCGGAGTCAGCAAGCGGGTCGGTGGAGAAGGTGAGTTGGAGATCCAGCGCGTGAGAGAGAGAGAGAGAGAGAGAGAGAGAGAGAGAGAGAGAGAGAGAGAGAGAGAGAGAGAGAGGGGTTGGACGGCTTTGCGATCCTCCTTTTATAGACCCCGTGGTGTGGGGTGGAGGCGCCACCCTGAAGCGATGTGTCATCACCTGAATCGGGTGCTCTGATTGGCCCCGACCACTGTGCGGCCCAGCCGTGATAGCCAGAAGCGGCTCCACTCCACACTCTATCTGGTTGCTAGGCAACTACATATTGTGACGTCCACGGGACTTGAACAGTCCCGCCAACGTAGAATGAGCCGAAACGATGGAGGCGATTTATTTTTATATAACCCAAAGACGGCGGTTCTAATCGCCCTACCGCAAACGGGACGAGGAAGGTGGCATGAGTCACTTTTCACTGAGTTGATGATGTTTATTCTTTTTACTATTGACCAGAAATAACAAGACTCGGCAAGAAGAGGGATCCGGGGCGATTCGACGGGATGGTGTGGGATCGGACGTGGGAAAAAAAAACACAGACAATTCCAATGAATATACAGTTCTCAATCCCTCTAAGGCGCCAAACAGACACACACACACACACACACACACACACACACAAAACGTAGCTATCTCTGGTGGTCAGGCTGGACCGTGGTGTGGACGCAACTGTCCCTGGATCGGCGCCGGACGAGCCGGCCTTGCTCTCGCCAGGGGGGGGGCAGGAGAAACCGCGGTGCTGTCGACCTCCTGGTCCTGGCCCAAGTCCGCCCACAGCCGCCAGGGAACCAGCTCCCGCGCCAAGCCGCGAGCAGGAGAGGGAGGCAGGTCCGCCCGACCCCGTATTCCGAGTCAGCAGAACCCTAGAGCCAACCAAAACGAGGCTCGGCAAGGCTCCCAGGCATGATCAAGAGCACGATCGACTCAGCACAGCAACCAGGACGCTCTCTGCCGCCACAGGTTCCACACCAAAAAAACACGAGCGTTCTGGTTGTAATCTTCTTCTTCTTCCTTTTCGACCCCGAACAGAACCTTTTTATCCTTCTGCCCTCGTCACCTCCAATCGAGCCGTTTATTGGCCCACTGCCGTCGCCTTCTGCCAATCGTGATCACGGGGCGGAGCCATCCGCTGCTCTGTCCTGTGACGTCACGGCCAGTCTTCAGAGAATACCAAAAGGGGTTTACGCAGACACACTTACCCTATCCCGTGTCCCTATCTAATTACGTGACATTTATCATTTCCCCCTTGAAGAAATGAACATTTACTAGACAACTTATCACCACTGAATTTCTACTTATTACATCGAGATCCTGGTAAACTCGAACAGCATGGCATACCTAATTAAACATCCTAATTACCCTTTGAATGCATACCCCCCCCCCCTCAAACGTAACAATATATTAGTATCTGGAAGCATGTCCTTTGGTATTATCCAGTACAAGAACCCATGAAGGCATCAAATCAATGATGTTTTGTGTGATCTGATCCAGATGTTGCCAAATTTAAAGTAGATGTTTTTTGCAGCTCTTGCTTGTTATTTGGCAGAGGTTAGCTTTTCAGCAACTCCTGATCCATATTGTTACATTGTTGGGGTTGGTGCAGTTAGATAACGCCTCAACCACCATGCTTATTTATGGAGATTATTAAGACTTTTCAAACTTGTATTACGTATGTGAAGTTAGGGTAAGGTGTTCTCAGTACTGCTGTGGGGGATTGCGTTGTCCAATTTGGATGATAGAGCTAAGATGTCTCATCCATTTTGTACCTAGATGTAGAACAGGGTCAGACAAGTGTAGAAGACAATTTGGTATGTTTCCCTCCCACTTATAGTGTGAGAATAATCTGCCTCCCCATCGCTGCTTCTCACAGCATGGAAGGTGGACCTTGGTTTTGTGAGAAAAATGGGATTCGTCAATGTCCTTACAGGGTGCGCCTCAGGGTCGGAGCACCATGAGGCTTGATTGAAAAATTCCCTGGGCTGTGATTGAAAGGGTCCCTGGGGCGGGGCAGATAGATCCCTGTGGCCTGAGATTGGTTAGCCTCGGGAGGGCGGAGACTTGTGGCAGGGCGTAGTCAATAAAACCCTGGTCGAACAAGAAGTTCATTCTCTTGCACTGTTGGACTCTTAGCACTATTGGCTCTCTTGCTCTCTGGGACTTTGATGGCTCTTGGTGTCTTGAATATCCCCCTGCCTCTGATTTGCTCACCCTCTTCATTCCCTGACTCTGGCGCTTTGGGCTTCCGGCGCTCTCAAGTAATTCCTGACTTTGGGGGCACTCGACCTTGGACAGCTCTACCCTCCATTAATCTGTTGTCTAGATTCTGCAGCAGCCTGGGATTCATACTGTACCTTCCCTTTCCTGTTTCTTTTGTGAATGACTGCTGTGTATGTGGTACCATAACGGGGGTAGTTTATGTCTGTAAATGTCTATGTGCTTAGCAATTGTGTCGTTTGCCAGAATTTATTTTACCGTTCCTGTCTCTTAGGTTTAATAAATTATTTATCTATTATCTGACTGTGTGTGCCTTGTGATCTCGACATTTGCCGCACCAAAATTTGGGGGTTTAATTTACACACCTAGACACCGAGAGGATTAAATTAATAATTATTCTGATTTCTGAAAGTGATATTCGTGTGTTGGTACCAGACTATGCCAAAACATGGACCAACATCACCCCTCGTCGTCAGTACGTGAGTCAAAGTAACCGCTTCATTTAATCCTCGGAGCTGTCGGTCCACCATGGTCAGCATCTACTTCTATTGTAGTTACGCACTTTTGGATGGGTGCTGTCCACGTGATATTATGTTCCCACACGTGTTCGATGGCATTCATGTTGGAACTTTGTGGTGTCCAGTGAATAATCTGCAGCCCATTCAGTCTCTTCCAGACAGAGATGTTTTTTGACATATGGTATGTTGCATAATCTTCCTGCAGTAAATGTGTTTCATAGAGCAAAATTCCTTGATGGGAGACTGAGTGGCATAGGGTTTCTTATGCACCATCAAGGCATTTTGCACGATGGAACAGTTCTACAAATATATGGACCAGGAATTGCTGAAAAGCCCACCTCTGCCAAATATATGCAAGAGCTGCAACAAAACTTATTTCACGTTTGGCAAAATCTGGATTGGGTTGTCATACGGAATATCATTTATTTGATGCCTTCACGGTTTGCCAAAGGACATGCTATCATACACTCATATACATAAGCCCAATTGATTGTGTTTATATGACAGATTGATAAAATTAAATTTGTTTACAGGAGTGCTCATTTTATTCTGGCATGGCATGAAATGCACCTGAATGAATGTCCAAGTGGGAAACAACACCCTGCTCCCACACCCACCCCCAAACCAATGAAATTGCTCTTCTCCTGAAAAAATAAATGAGTAATTTTATGATTCAGTCCCTGTTCATTGATCAAATGACCACTTCTGCAACTGTTGGGGATGCCTCTTTGACGTGGTTGTACCCCCCAATGCAAGTCTGCGGGGGGGGGGGGGGATAATCTCCACTCTTCCTTGCTACCCTGATTCGTCAGGGCAGTGCGGCCTCTATGAAAGCGCCGATCGGTCCCCATGGACCGGCCCACTCCCTCGTGCGCGTGTGCGCGCGTGTGTGTGTGTGTGTGTGTGTGTGTGTGTGTGTGTGTGTGTGTGTGCGTGTGCGTGTGTGTGTGTGTGTGTGTGTGTGTGTGTGTCGTGACCCTGACATGTTCACAAGGGTAGGGGTACACCATCTTGGATGTGGAGGATCTCTGGGTCACTACTGGGAGATCGATCGGCTGTTTCTGTGTCGTGGGCCTGTTCAAGAGATCTGTCCAGGGATATTCAACGACGACCACTTCTTTAATAGCCCTGATTATTCTCACCCTCTTGTCGGGTCGGTCGGAGAACGTTTTTGGTTCATGTCTTTCACAAAAGGGCTGGCCAGGCCTGGTGAGAGTAGGTAAATTGGATTATGCCAGGGTGCCAGCAAAATCTTGCCTACTCTTTGCGAAAGATTGCTTGGGACCTATAACTCCCACCAGCCACTGCTAGCAAACAGGTTCCTGGCTTAACATCCATCCAAGGGACGGCACAATGGGTGATGCAGTGTGCTGCCTGCAAGTCACCAATTCAACCATTTACATTCGGACTGACATCAAACCCAGATGAGACAGCGCAAGGGGAAGTGCAGAACCTCTGCACCATCCTGTCGGACCTCTGGTACCAATGTTCATGGCAATTTGACAAACAACATCATGATGAGGTTAAAAAAACTCCACTGTGTTAAACACAATTGTTTATAATGTATAATGAGATGACAAGTTTGTCATGATAAACCTGACCTTTATGAATTCAGACAAGCAGCGTGTCTTTTCAGATCCACTTCAGGCTGACAATTTTGATCGATATGAAGGTTTTTCCTTCCTCAAGAATCGATCTTCACAGAAGGTGCGATTTCATTTTTCAGTAACATAAGCGAAAGTACTTGCACGTATCGAATAATTTAATAAAAAACAACAATGATAATGGTGATAACTCTGATTAAACAATGCTCCTCGGCTGTTGTTAAATCATTATAGATAATACTGTAATTCTATTTGTAAAAATAGATGGCTTCAAACTTTGTTCCACAGGTATTGAGAACTCGTGATGGAGCCTGTACTTTTGCAACAATTAAATAACATTCATGATTATATATCAAAAATAATTATTTATTTAGTGATTTCTTGAGAATGCTGTTTAATCAAGTAGATCCCATGAAAATCTTTTTAAAAATCTTTTCACAAATGACATCACACAAATGCTTATGTATGTATGTATGTGTGTATGTATGTATGTATGTATGTATATATAGGTAATGGACAAAAAATGGAAACACCTGGAGAAATGACTCTGGAAAATCCTCTATCTCTTTGCTGATGACTCCATCCTCTGCCGTACCATCTGTCATCCCTCAGATCGGCAAGCAGCAGCCTCTTCACTCTGCAGATCTGGATAAATCACAAGCTGGTCCAACATGTGGAACATGTCTTTCAACCCTGACAAATCTCACACTCTCACTATGTCTCTCCGAAAGGACCGTATGGACCCCCCCCCCCCATTTACTTTCTTGAAGTAGATGTCTGCTTTCATCTACAATCCTTTTGAAGATGTCTTTTCTTTCAAGCTTCTGGGTCTCACTATCTGCCATGATCTTTTCTGGGAAAGCCACATTTCCAAGCTGGCCTCCAAAGCCAGTCGTCGACTGGGCATCCTCCATCGTGCAAAGTCCTTCCTTCGCACATCTGAGCTCCTGACCACATACAAAGCTTTCGTTTGCAGCCTCATGAGGTACTGCTTTCTACTCTGTGCTGGTGCTCCTGTCTCTCACCTTTCCCGGCTTCACGCTGTGGAAACCAAGGCATTTAGGAAAACTGGTATCTCCTGTGATGAGGATGAGTCTTTGGGTCTCTCACTCTCTCACCACAGGCAGGTCAGTGGTCTTTCTGTCTTCACCTACCTCCTCTCCAGCCTCGCCCCCTGCTCTGTCTGAGATATGTCTCCCCCCTCCCCCCCATATTTCCGCAGCGCGCTCAAGGTCCGCCAGCAAGAACCCCTTCTGGTAACACTACCAAAATCAAGAATCACTGCTCACCTTCACTCTTTCATTCCTCTTTGTTTCCTGCCTTTAGAACAAAATCCCACTCTTCCCTCCAGGTCTTCAAAACAACTGTTCACCACCATCTCTTCTCCTTCATGCCTGGTGTTGGCTTAATGGTGAGGGTGTCAGGCTTTGGATCATAGGGTCCTGAGTTCAAATCCCACTCAGCTGTTGAATTAATACCAGGTGGGGTTAACTCGGCCTGTCATCCTTCCGAGGTTGGCAAAATGAGTGCCAGCATTCTGGTATACTGTGTCGAGTGTCGGAGTGGCGACTGGTCCAGGATTGTGCCCAATAGCCAAGGAGACTGTTTAAGTAGCACCAACGTTCTGTATGTAGTATGGTCCCAATCTCCTCCTCCTCGTCTCCTCACCCATCCAAAACCATGATCTTTTCTATCCCCACTAATCCACCCCAAACCCACCTTCTTCAAATTCTCTGCTTTTCTTCCTGAAATTCCCTGTCGTTTAAGGACCTGAAAGTCCTTGTCGTGTCCATATTGTTTACCCTATGTACCCCGCCCCATCCCTCTCCCTTCCACAGATCTCACATCTCTGTTCCGCATTGTTTTTTTTCCTTTCTTCTCCCACCGCTCTTGTCTCCTGCTCCCATTGTGCGTTTCTGTGCATTAGCTTTCATACGAGCCTTGACAGTGTATACAAAAAAAGAGGGACATCAAGTATATTAAAAGCAACGCGAGCCTTGACAGTGTATACAAAAAAATGAGGGACATCAAGTATATTGAAAGCAACGGCTTCCACACAGGTGTGGCCCATGTGTTAATTAAACAAAATAACATCCCAGCATGCTCAGGCTCATGCATAAAAATGTTGCAGAGGTGTGGTTTCCCAGAATTATGGCTGCAAGAGGAGACCTCAGTGACTTTGAAAGAGGGGTGATTATTGGAGTGGGTTTGGCAGGAACTTTAGTGACAAAGATAGCTCAACTTACTGATGATTCACGAGCAATGGTGTCTAAGGTTATGTCAGCATGGAACTCCGAGGGAAAGACATCAGCAAAGGGAAGCAGTGGGCGGAAGCGCATGGTCCAAGATCGTGATATCCCTGCATTAATTTTAAGTGCAAGGCAAACTAGCTGAGCAACAGCAGATCAATTGACTGTAAATTTGAACCTGGAGCATGAGCAGCCAGTTTCATCAGAAATGGTCTGCTGAGAACTCCACAGAGCAGTATACCATAGTCAGGTTGCAGTGCACAAAATGCTCATCACACCTGGCAATGCATGTTTGCGAGTCCAGTGGTGCAAAGAGCACAGGCAGTGGACCACCGAGCAGTGGAGAAATGTGATATGGTCAGATGAATCATCCTTCACCATGTTCTCCACAAATGGAAGAGTGCACATGTGGCACCAACCTGAGGAATTCTACAACCTTGAGTGCTTGGTTCCAACAGTGAAGGGTTCTGTTGATTCTGTAATGTTGTGGGACCCATTTTCCTGGCATGGGTTAGGTGCACTCATTCCCTTAGAAGGCAAGGTCAATGCCAGTCGCTATTTAATGGCACTGAGTGATCATCTTCACCCCATGTTGCAGCATTTCTTTCCTGCCAGGAGGAATGTTTTGCAGGATGACAAATGCCCCCATCCACAGAGCATGTGTGGTCGCCCAATGGTTTGATGACCATGACACTGATGTTATCCATATGTCATGACCTTCTCAGTCACCAGATCTGAACCCAATCGATCATCTATGGGATATTCTGGAATGACGCCTGAGACAGCATTTTTCACCTCCATAAAACAGATTTGAGTTCACAAGTAATAACAAGGAAATCCAACACAGGTGGAGGCCATTCAGCCCATCATGCTTGCGCGAACACCACACCAACCCATCGACGTTGACTTCTTCATGAAAGAATAGTGCCGCATCCCTCCTGCCAATTCCAGATGCTGGTAGACTATAAGTCGCGGTGCATACAGGCCATACTGGCCGCACATGATGGCCCAACACCATATTAAGTGACTTTACATTGTTGTTTCCATTTTTTTGTCCACGACTTGTACAGTATGTACAGTGCCTATAGAAAGTTTACACCACCTTTCAATATTTTCACCTTTTGTTGCCTTAAAGCCTGGAATTGAATTGCATTAAATCAGACATTTTCCACCTTTATTTACACATCGTAACCCACAACTTCCAAGTGAAAAACAAATTCTACAAATTTCAGAAAATTAATTAAAAATGCAAAACTAGAATATTTTTGAAGGATAAGTGTCCACCCCATCTGAGTAATACTTGGTGGAAGCACCTTTGACAGCAATTACAACTGTGAGTCTGTTGGGATAGGTCTCTCCGAACTTTGCACACCTTGATTGGGCAATATTTGCCCATTCTGTACAAAACTGTTCAAGCTCATTCAAGTTGAGTGGAGAGCATTGATGGATAGCAATCTTCAAGTTATGCCACAGATTTTCGATTGGATTTAGGTCGGGGCTCTAACTGGGTCACTCAAGAACATTTATTATCTTGCCAAAATGAAGTTTTTGCAAGATATGTTCGTCAGCTTGTATGTTTTTTTTTTTTGTTTTTTTTTTGTTTGTCTGTAATTACATATCGATCACTCTGCAGAGCACAGTTATCATTGGAAATTTTTGTAACTTCGCATATCAGAGTCCTATAGAGGTCCCTTTCAGCGCATAAATTTTTCAAAGTCTAGGTCAAAGGTCAAGGTCACTTTGTCGCAAATCAGGGGAGTCGAAGAAACCCTTATTTTTTGAGTAATTTTGATCGGATCGTCTTCAAACTTCATGGGAATATAGTTCATGGTCTGGTGCTCAGCTGATTAATTGTTGGTGGCGATCGGCCTTGACCTTCATGGTTAGCGCTGGAGGTCGAAAGTTTTTGACCCCAAGGTCAAATTTTGAAATCTTAGATACCATATCTAGTAATACCTCATATGAAAGCGCTTGATAAGTGCTTTCCAGATCTGTCAAAAGTTTGACGCTATGACGTCATTTGATGACGTCATGACGAAAAAACGGATTTTTCATGAAAATTTTATTTCCTCAGTTCTCATCAAAATCTCTTGATATTTCATGTACAACGGTCCTGGAGAGATACCATTAACCGTACGAAAACATAAAGGTCAAGGTCACAAAAAGGTCAAGCATCAAGGTCGACGAAACCCTTATTTTTTTGAGTAACTTTAATCGAATAAATCAGTCACTCATGTTCACATTTTGGCAAGATACTGGTCACCCTGGGGGTGACATTCGTTTGTCTTTTTGTTCCTTAGCCACTCCGGTGTAGCTTTGGCTGTGTGCTTCGTGTCATCGTCATGCTGAAAGGTGAACTTCGTCTGTCCAATTTCATCTTTCTTGCAGAGGGCAACAGGTTTTCCTCCAGGATTTTTCTGTATTGTGCTCCATCCATTTTCATGTCTATCCTGACAAGTCCCCCAGACCCTGCTGATAAGAAACATCCCCATAACATGATGCTGCCACCACCATACTTCACAGTAGGGATTGTGTTCTTTTTGAGATGTGCTGTGTTGGTTTTGCACCAAACGTAACGTTTTGCATTTAGTCCAAAATGTTTCATCATGGTTTCGTCAGACCACAAAACTTTTTTCCACATGGCTTCAGAATATCTGGAGTGTTTTTCTGCATACCTCAAACGGGACTCAAGGTGGGCTTTTTAAAGTAATGGCTTCCTTCTGCCACCCTATCATACAGGCAAGACTTGTGGAGTGCTTGGAATGTTGGTGTCACATGCACACAGTGACCAGTCTTTGCCATAAAGGCATGTAGCTCTTTTAAATTTGCCATTGACCTCCTGGTGGGCTCTGATCAGTCTCCTCCTTGTTTGCTCATCCAGTTTGGAGGGACGGCCTAATCTAGGCAGGGTCTTGGTGGTACCATACACCTTCCACTTCTTAATGATTGTCTTGACTGTGGTCCAAGTGATATTGAAGTCCTTTGAAATATTTTTATACCCATCCCCAGATCTGTGTCTTCTCACAACTTTATCCTGGAGGTCTTTTGAAAGTTCCTTGGGGCTCATGTTTTTCACTTGGAAGTTCTGGGCTATGATGTGTAAATAAAGGTGGAAAATGTCTGATCGAATGCAATTTAATTCCAGGGTATAATGCAATAAAAGGTGTAGACTTTCTGTAGATTTTTTTTACTCAACAAGGCTTTACTGAACCATGGTGCTGATTTACAAATGAAGCAGTTTGCAGTCATATATTTACAGACATGCATACAATATCCCTTATCCCCTAAGCGATGCTCACACCATTGGATACTTGCACTGTGTCACTTAGCACTCGACATTACTTGGTGCCAAACATGCATCTGATGCGAAAGAGTGTGATGAGTGAGGGGAAAGATGGAGATGCGAGATAAGGAAAGAAGAAGAAGATGTGGACATGTCGAGTCCCTGCACACCATGCACTAGCCCGGTTGAGCTAGTGCCACTCAATGGTCTGCACAAAATGCTCCTTTGCCTCGGACCCCTTCACGCTCTGCTCTCATTCCTCCCGCGATGCTGCCAACGTGTTGTGCTTCTCCGTGCGCCCGATGATGAAATGTCCATGGCGCAAACTCGGTGCACGTTTTGGCATGAAACGCTGGAGGTGCACAAGTTGAAGGGGGGTTGGCGATGCAGTCAAATGGCAAAAGTGTAGCGATTGGGATTCAAGATAAATGTGTGCAAGGGCGAAAGGTGAAGGATGTGTGAGGTGTGAAGGTGAAAGAGGTGCGAGAGTGAGAGTGACGGAAAGTGAAAAGATTAAAGAACGAAAGAAAGGGAAAGATGCGAGAATACAAGACGAAACCAGATGGACAAGAAAGTGGACTGTGCGAGCTTTCAGGCAGATTCAATGATCCAGCAACAGAGAAGAGGCTCGTGTGGACAGAAAGAGAACCCAGTGCGCCCATCTGCACCACCTTTTATACACACCTCTCCCGCTCTGCTCTCGGCTCCCCGCTCTCCTCACTGGTGCAATCTCAAATCTGGGAGACCTCCTCTGCCCGTGATTGTCGCATCCCTATTGCAATCCCCACGACGATCCGGCTTGCTTTTCTGCGAGTCTTGCTTATAACGTTGCTAGAAAATAGTTTTTGGTGGGGTGTCACTTCTAATTATGATGGATGTGCCACCTGGCACGAACTGCATGCACAAAACATGTTTGAGGCAGTTTCCAGAGCTTATTGAGGAGGGTCGGTATGGAGGGTGAAGCTGCTGCACTGAAGGCAGGGAGTAGATGACTGCTGTGCTGAAGGCAGGGAGTAGGCAACTGAGGTGCGTGCTGTGTGCACTGTGTGATGTAGGAAATTAATGCAGACGAGAGTGTGGAAGCAGAAAAGAATATGTATCAGACATCGATCTATACACTCGCAACGCATATCTGCTGAGATAGACTTTAGATACTTAACGAAACGATACACTACGAAATAACCAAGTTTAAACTGAGAGTATCTCTCTTTATCCCGAGGAGCCCAAAACCACAACGATATATAAATAGCTCAGAGGTAGAAAAGGGAGAGACAATGAGGTAGCAGTGGGCATCAGACTCGTTTATACTCTTCCTAACTTGGTCCATTCCTTTATGCCAAATACACCTGTTGATAATCACCCTATCGTTAATCTGGAATCTTTCCTTTATTTATTCTTTACATCTTCCACCAATACTGTTCTGATCATTGCATTTAAACAAAGATAAACATTTTCGAATTTTCAAGGTTCATCATCTTTCTATAATATGGTAGTTTTTGACAGTATTAAAATCTCCCATTATAAGTTGCCTTCAGTTGAGAAAAGTTCTTTTAAAGTGAGAATTTTATTGACTTTTCCTTTTATTATCTGAACTGTATAAATAGTTTTAATTTCATAATTTTTGCAAGGTAGTTAGTGCAGGTAATATAATATTTGTGAAAGCAGCATGTGATGCTTGGCTGTAGTATATAATCTTTCTTCTATGACGATAAAGAAGTGCAGTATATTGTGTTCTCATTTCAGGGTGGAGTGACCTCCACATGCGTAAAACAACTCGTAAATACATTGAAAAGTCAAAAGTTAGGTGTGACTAATGCTACCACCGAAGGAGCTTCCTGGCCTCTGCCTGTCAATATGTGTCATGCATTTGACATGAATACAATGGCTCCGGATTCAATGGCGTATGACCTTCCATTACACACTGGTCTTGACCAAAAAACTACTTCATCTCATATTATGCACCCCAACATACAGCCAACAAAATGTCAGGAACTATTTCCCTTAACCAGCACTTCACTGTTGACCTTGCACAATGAGCCATCAAACATTAATCTTTCTCAACACGATGGTTTCAGGTGTACTATAGATGGGCAAAACGCAACAGATTTAGGGACTAACTTAGTCTATCCTTCTACCAGAGTTGATCTGAAACACAGTCCAGTCAATCCACTATTGCTTTCCAAAATTTTAGACTCCACGGCTAATGCACCATTCCCTGATAACTGTTGTATGCATGAACATCATCAGCAGCTTGCACAAATGACGAGCATAGGTTTGATGCAGAATGAGGTGATAATGAACGACCCAGATGTGTGTGTTAATTTGCCATATTTGACATCGGATAGCATTGCCTCGACAATGGTGCCTACATTTAACAGTTTTATTCAATCTTTCACAAGCCCAGAATTCATCTCGGCAACAGAAAAAAAGCAGTGCCTTGTTCCAGATGAACCTGAAGAAGTAAAGTGCTTTTCTCCATATGATACCTCTAATATATTGAGCAGTGATTCGAGCTCAGAAGGATGGGTCTTTTCACGCATGAAGATGTATTAACAACATTTGAATATGTGATTAATGAATAAATGTCCTAAAGTTGTTATCAATGAACAATAAAATGTATAGTGAAGTCACATGGCCTTATTTGTGATAACAGGTGGAGGAAGAAGACCTGGTGGTAATGGATGAAACTTGGTTTGTTTCATGCAACAAAACAATATTATTGTCATTTTCATATCTGCTTATTGAAGTCAAGCACCAATTATTTTTGAGGTTTACTTAGGTCAAAAGGTCAACATCGACCAAATTTCTGAAATTGTCAATTTTCATCCGATTGACTTGAAATTTGAAGATTATTTGCATATCAGCTTACTGAATTGAAGCACCTATTATGTTTGAGGTCAATATTGGTCAAAAATTCAACACAGGCCTAATTTCCAAAATTGATAGATAAGGCCAAAAACTATACACATCATTATATCTCAAAAAGTTGTGGACGAGTTATCACAAAACTAGGTGGATGAGTTGGTTAGGTGACAAGAACAAGTGGATTTAATTTTGGTTCAGATACAGCCCATCAGTGGGAAACAAAATGTAAACTGTTGAACCTGGCAGAGGTATGCGCTCTACTGAGTGCCTTTTGACAGTCAGGTCAGGCCAGACGAGATATGTGACTTGCTTACAGGTACCATGTAAACTGGTGGTGGCGACTAAACCGTCTCCCCCACCAGGTTTCCTGGTGAGGAGGGTGTAGAGATATGGACACCCAGCAGGATTAAAAACAAAACCTGTCAAAGGGAAGAGGAGCTCCTTGTGAGCCAAGGGCCATCCATATCTAGTGCCCAACTGTGTCTTCGGATATCCTTCTGCTGTTAGGTTACTTTTTTTTAAGGATGTTGGTGGCAGGATTTGCACTCTGGCCACCGTAAAACCCTTAATTCCGCAAAACTTACCACAAAAAAAAAATGAAAACCCAATCTGTGGGAGTCCCTCCTGTGCAGCTGCCCTCCGCAGGGCAGCTCACCGGATGACGGTATCGGGGCAAATCTTTTGGGACCCCCACTCTTTGATGATAGGAGGAAAACTACGGGTTAACCTTCGTGGGTCAGATTGTGGTAGTGTGTGTCGTCTACCAGATTGTGGTCTCCTTGGGTTAACCTGAGGCGGTCCCTTCAGTTGGTGTGTAGAATGTCCTATCCTTAATAGAGGATGATCACCTGTCTCTGTTATCATCTGAGCTCAAGTGTTTGAACATTGGTATTGCAGCACTTTCTGAGGTTCGGAGATATGATTGTGGCGAGATCATGGCAGGTGGTTTCACCTACGATTGGTCTGGTCGCTCTGATGGTTACCATGCCCAAGGAGTTACTGTAGCTGTGTCCAAGAAGCTGATTCCAATGGTCATTGAGGTAACCGGTCAACGAGCGTATTATGAGACTAAGGATTCGTCACTCCTTGGGTGTTGTTTCGCTCGTCTCTGTATATGTTCCGACTGAGGCGAGTGATGTCACCGTGAAGGACACATTCTATGCCACGCTCGAGTCTGTGGTTGATCAGTACTTTAGGCGAGATACTCTTCTTTTCTTGGGGGATTTCAATGCATCGACTGGAACTGATAGGGATGGTTATGAGACTTGTGTTGGTCCCGATGGGTCTGGAACTATGAACCGGAATAGCACTAAGTTCCTTGACTTTGCAAGAAGTCATGAACTTAGGGTGGCTGGTTCATGGTTCCAGCACCCACAGGCCCATCACTGGACTTGGTGTTCGAACGCTGGTGGTGTGGCAAAGAAGAATGACCATGTGCTCGTTGGTGGTAGCTGTAGGATGGTTCAGAACTGCAGGGTCTACCTGAGTGCTCAGTTCCTCAATACCGACTACAGGCTTGTTGCAGCAATTCTGAAGTTGCACCTTAAATCCAAGAGAATGGTACCATCCCAGCCTAGGCTGGATGTTGGCAAGCTCAAGGATGAGAGGGTAGCTGAGGAGTTTGTGAACAGACTGAGTGGGGATTTGGGGGGTCTGGTGCTTTGGAGGACCCTGAAGAGTTGTGGAGTGCCTTCCAGACCACTGTCCTTGATGTTGCCAGTGGATATCTTGGAACTCACCGTCGGGTGAAGAATTTTGTCTCTCAAGGGACACTCGAAACCATTAAACAGAGTCGCAGAGCCAAGAATAACCGTTTCATCCACTAATAACCGAGAAATAACAATTTTAAGAAAATGGGTCAAAATGGGCCGTTCCTCAGCCCGAAGGGCCGCAATCGCACTTTGGGCTCAGTTAATGCCTGCGCATATGTCTAGTATATGCCTGTCAATTTTCATCGAATTCTGTTAACGAATAATGGAGAAATAGACGTTCAAATGAACTGTACACAAGAAAAGAGAGAACGCGAGCGGCGCTTAGACCCCGTGGGGTGGAAGACCGCATGGGGTAAAAATTCCAAAGGTATTTACTTCTCCGTTGCATATTTTGTGGGTCATCCATGCCTACTAGCGGTTCCCTGGTTATCTTATCCAGCCACAACCAGGTGAGTGCCCAGGGGTACTGTCCCAATGCGTTTTATTGTCTCTAATCAGTCCACTTTTTATCAAAATTGATAGCTCAATTTTATCTTCACTGCATTGCATGTGAGAGCCATACTACTCAATCTACATCATTGGAACTTTTCTGGCATTTGGTGCATTTTAAGAAGAATTAGGCAAACCTGCCATCATGTGGAATTTCCCTTATGATTTTCGTGTTGTGGATAGTTACCGATTACGATGCTCTTAAACATTACCCAGACAGAAAAACAATTAGTGATGAGATAAACACTCGAAAGTCACTTTTGTGGCACAGCACATTTGTCTTTTCAGAAGGTGGCTAGTGCTTTGACCGGGGCATTTATTTGCATTCTCACAGCTTTTATATCAGCTGAAGGAATGCAAGGCCGATCAAATTGCTATTACCCTTGCCAGGGGAGAGGGAATTGCATCTGGGTCCGTTTGTCTGCTTGTTTGTCTGTTTGTTTATTTGTCCACACAGATTGTGCTAACATAGGCCACAAATGCTCGCTTGTAGTAGCCAGTAGGACACGTTATCTTTTTTTCAACCGAGTACCTCCATAAAGTATGTACAATTAGAATGCGAGTACGTCTATAATATACAGTGGGGAGAACAAGTATTTGATACACTGCCGATTTTGCAGGTTTTCCCACTTACAAAGCACGTAGAGGTCTGTAGTTTTCATCATAGGTACACTTCAACTGTGAAAGATGGAATGTTAAACAAAAATCCTGAAAATCACATTGTATGATTTTTAAATAATTAATTTGCATTTTATTGCATGAAATAAGTATTTGATACATCAGAAAAACAGAACTTCATATTTGGTACAGAAACCTTTGTTTGCAATTACGGAGATCAGACGTTTCCTGTAGTTCTTAACCAGGTTTGCACAGACTGCAGCAGGGATTTTGGCCCACTCTTCCATACAGATCTTCTCCAGATCCTTCAGGTTTCGGGGCTGTCGCTGGGCAACACAGACTTTCAGCTCCCTCCAAAGATTTTCCATTGGGTTCAGGTCTGGAGACTGGCTCGGCCACTCCAGGACCTTGAGATGCTTCTTCTGGAGCCACTCCTTAGTTGCCATGGCTGTGTGTTTCGGGTCGTTGCCATGCTGGAAGACCCAGCCACGCCCCATCTTCAATGCTCTTGTTGAGGGAAGGAGGTTGTTGGCCAAGATCTTGTGATACATGGCCCCATCCATCCTTCCCTCAATACGATGCAGTCGTCCTGTCCCCTTTGCAGAAAAGCATCCCCAAAAATGAAGTTTCCACCACCATGCTTCACGGTTGGGATGGTGTTCTTGGGGTTGTACTCATCCTTCTTCTTCCTCCAAACACGGCGAGTGGAGTTTAAACCAAAAAGCTCTATTTTGGTCTCATCAGACCACATGACCTTTTCCCATTCCTCCTCTGGATTATCCAGATGGTCATTGGCAAACTTCAGACGGGCCTGGACATGCGCTGGCTTGAGCAGAGGGACCTTGCGTGCGCTGCAGGATTTTAATCCATGACGGCGTAGTGTGTTAATTATGGTTTTCTTGATACTGTGGTCCCAGCTCTCTTCAGGTCATTGACCAGGTCCTGCCATGTAGTTCTGGGCTGATCCCTCACCTCTCATGATCATTGAGGCTCCACGAGGTGAGATCTTGCATGGAGCCCCAGACTGAGGAATGTGACTGTTATCTTGAACTTCTTCCATTTTCTAATAATTGCACCAACAGTTGTTGCCTTCTCACGAAGCTGCTTGCCTATTGTCCTGTAGCCCATCCCAGCCTTGTGCAAGTCTACAATTTTGTCCCTGATGTCCTTAGACAGCTCTCTGGTCTTGCCCATTTTGGTGAGGTTGGAGTCTGATTGATTGAGTGCGGACAGCTGTCTTTTATGCAGATAACGAGTCCAAACTGGTGCAGTTAATGCAGTTAATGAGTGGAGAATGGGAGGGCTTCTTAAAGACAAAGATAACAGGTCTGTGAGAGCCGGAATTCTTACTGGTTGGTAGGTGATCAAATACTTATTTCATGCAATAAAATGAAAATTAATTATTTAAAAATCATACAATGTGATTTTCAGAATTTTTGTTTTAAATTCTGTCTTTCACAGTTGAAGTGTACCTCTGATAAAAATTACAGACCTCTACGTGCTTTGTAAGTGGGAAAACCTGCAAAATCGGCAGTGTATCAAATACTTGTTCTCCCCACTCTACGTACAATAAAACTACAAAAGTCTTGGCAAGGGTCTGCAATCGTTGATTGCTCTTTCTAGTTTGTCTTGCAATACACTGGATAGCTAAAGTGAAAGTTAAACGAGCTAAGAAAATAAGTACCAAAGTGAAAAAGGACATGATAAGACGTTGGCTGTTCATGTGGTGTGCCCTCAAAGGGTTTGGTCCCGAAATTAATCTTATCTTCAGATTAGTCGACCTTTTTGAGCAATACCCATGCTCAAAAAAAACCTTGGAAAAAAGATAGTGGAGCAATCGAACCTTTGTGCTGACTGAAGTTATAAACCTACAATTCTGCTTAAATATTGTTGTGGTGCCGGGGTTCGGTGGCGAGGACGACCGCACGACGGAGCAGTTGGGGTGTCTCCCCTCCGAACACCCGGAATTGAAGGTCGTCACTCCGGATAACTCCGAAGTCGACGGGTCGCTTAATGGACCGTGGACGCCAATATTTCGACCTCGCGGTTAGGGTCTTTTTGTCTGATTTCAATTTACCTAATTAGCTGCGCGGTCTTGCTATCGAGGAAGCCACACCCTCGGCCGGCTTTGCCTGAACCGAGTCACTGTTACCGACTCAGATCCGGCATAACCGAGCGGGAATTACCAAAGCCGCACCGGTCCAAATAACAATTTACGTCACAATTGGCCTCCCTCATTCTCAAGCCCGATCCATACTAGGTCAATGAAATAAAACACAGACAACGAACTGGAACATTTAACAGTTATTTATTTACAAGGTAATAGGGAGGGAAACACAGATCAGACTTAATCACGAATATAGCTGTAGGCAAATGTACAATGGCAATCACTTAAACGATTTCTACTTATCAGACTGGCCACAGACAGACACGCACACCCAAAAATAAATGGACCTCGTGGGTCTTTATTTGGCCCTTCAGCTCGGGATGGAAGGTGAGCTGAGGGTCAGAGTCTGGCCGAGTACCTGGCCGCCTCATGCGGTTTTACCGACTCGCACTTGTGGAGCTCGGAGTCCGTGGACAGGAACGGGGATCCCCAGCTCGAACGCTCCAACACAACCCACCACGGTGGGACTCGAACCCACGACCCAGAATCCAACAAGCGCAGCCAGGATCCCACGAACGATCTGGCTAGCCACGAACGACAATCGACTACACGAGCACCACGAAACACCTCCGCCACGACCACCACCACTAGCACCAACACAACCACCGACCACCAAGGAACCCCGAAAAACACCGCCGCTGAAACAGCTCGCCACCCTTCTTATCCTTCCCCCAGGCGGGTGGAGGGATCCGCTCTGAGGTAACTCGCCTCCGGATTGGTCGGGCGATCGGTGTCCTCCCCTCATTGGAGGCGAACATTCCATTTGGCTGGGGCGGGGTCGGCTCTGAGGTGATCTCACCCCCGATTGGACGAGGGGAACATTCCATCTTGCTGGGGCGGAGTCAACCCTGAGGTGATCTCACCCCCACCTATGTCCATGGACTTGAACACGTGCGTAATGGCGCTGAAGGAGTGGAGGGGGATTTAATACAGAAGACGAACTAGAAAGAAACTCGCAGCACACATGAAATTCCCATTAGACATAGGGGAGAGATTCTAACTATCCACAGAAACTCAACGAAATAACTAAACTTTGGGTCAACTGTATGTGTGAAGGCGAATGGTTTCCAGATTCATAACAATATTTCATTCACGTGACTTTTAAGAAACCAATGTATTGCCAACCATTTAGTAATAGGATTGTAATTTGAAAAGAACTAAGATCGATGCAGTTACTGCACACCAAACTGACTCTTGTGTTGCGAGACATCACAAATCAAACCTTCAAAAGGCTCATGATATGAAGACATTCAAAATTGTAAATGCTATGGTTAAATGAGACAGCCTTGTCGAACAGTACCCAATGTAGACTGACCATGTCTCCCAGCATGCCAGTCGAGTCCGTAGACCTTGCAGCGTACCTCAAACCACGGGTAGAGCAGACAAACACGCAGGAACTGGCTTGCAGAGCACCTCCCTTGGATCAAATCTGCCCTTAGAAAATAGCTTTGATAGATGTGGAAGTCAATATAAGATGGTGATGGCCTTCCCTCTGAAGAACTGCAAGCGAAGAAAGATTATACAAGGCCAAATTTCACGAGAACGGACATTAAAGTAGTGGAGTTGTGAAAATATTAGAGGGGGCTATTAGGGTTATGAAAATTTGAGTTATGGTATTTGTAATAATATACAAAAAGATGCTTGGTTCAACTACAAGACTTCAACAGAGACATTTGAAGGACTTTACCATAAAACAGACTAAAAAGAAAACCACAAAGCTTTTTGTTGTGCTCTCATCAAGTGAAATTCGCACAAAGTGAAAGAGGTAAAGATGAAGAACAGTCTAATAGACAGCTATCAACAATACAAAGTCAATTCCGATTAGACATTCTCGACTGATGTGTCAACACCTCCCAACAGTCTGGGTGGGAGGAGCCTGTTCAGTGTTCAGCTCTCTAATTGGAGGTTGCAGAGCCCCGAAGGCTGTTGCAGAATTGTTTGTTTGATTGTCCCCAAAGATGGAGGGAGCCTCGAAGGCTGCACTTTTCTTTTTAGTGAGGATCATTTTTTAGTGAGTGAGATTTTAGTGAGTCTGTGAGGATCACAATGAAGAACTAGCATATCCTCCCAACTTGTGGGGTCGGCCTGGGAAAATGCTTGATGCGTGTCTGATTTAATGTACCCAATTTCGTTCAATCCTGTACTAATGCTGGCATAAGGGCACTGCTTTCCCTTAAGTCACCCACTCAAACACATGTCCAGATACCCCCTTCCCCTCCCCACCACTACCCCCTCCCTCTCTATCCATCCATCGGGACCATACTCTGTACAGAACATCAGTGCTGCCAAAGCAGTCTCCTGGGCTATTGAACACAATGCTGGACGGGTCGCCACTCCGACACAGGATACTCGAATGGCTCAATCATCTCAGCAAGCGGGTACTCATTTTGCCGACCACAGAAGGATGACAGGCTGAGTCAACCCCACCTGGTATTAATTCAATGTCCGAGCAGGATTTGAACTCAGGACACTATAATCTCAAGCCCACCACCCCAACCATTAAGCCAACACCAGGCATCCCCTCTCCCCCCCCAACCTCATTGCTACCCCCCCTCCTCTAGTGTATAGCGATGTGTGGTGAGGCCTCACTCCCCGCCCACCCGTTCCTCACTCCCCTCCCCCTTTCCTCACTCTCCCCCACCCCTTCCTCGCTCCCCCTTTCCTCACTCTCCCCCCACCCCTTCCTCGCTCCCCCTTTCCTCACTCTCCCCCACCCCTTCCTCGCTCCCCCTTTCCTCACTCTCCCCCCATCCCTTCCTCGCTCCCCCCTTCCTCACTCTCTCCCACTGCCTCACTCCCTTTCTTGCTCACCCACCCCTCCTTGCTCCCACTCCCCTCCCACCCCGCCTCCTTCCCTATTAATAATATTCCCATCAGTGAAGCGATGGGTTGTACTTGCTCGTGTTTAATAAATGTATTAATGGAGTTCTCTGGAGTAGTTTCTGTTTGGACAGATGAGGGAAGTGCAGTGGATGTAATATATCTTAACTTTCAGAAGGCATTCGATAAGGTACCACGAAGGAGGTTGTCAGCTAAGGTGAAGGCTTGTATGGTGGCTGGTCGGGTGTAAGGAGTGGCTGTGAGTGGGAGGATGTCTTGTTGGGATGATGTAAGTCATGGGGTACCTTAGGGATCAGTACTCAGACTGTTATTTATAATTTACATCATTGATTTGGACAATGGGGTAACGAGTTCATGAACTGACAATGAACTGAGTTCATCATTGAGTTCATCAATGAGTTCATCATTGAGTTCATCATTGAGTTCATTAATGAGTTCATCAATGAGTTCATCATTGAGTTCATCAATGAGTTCATCAATGAGTTCATCATTGAGTTCATCAATGAGTTCATCATTGAGTTCATCAATCAGTTCATCATTGAGTTCATCAATCAGTTCATCATTGAGTTCATCAATGAGTTCATCATTGAGTTCATCAATGAGTTCATCAATGAGTTCATCATTGAGTTCATCAATGTTCATCATTGAGTTCATCATTCAGTTCATCAATGAGTTCCAGGGAGGATGGGGGTGTTTTTGGCAAAACAAAATTGAAAAAAGTGTATTTTAAAAATTTAACTCTATAGTGCCTAAGGCTTTGGAGCTATGTGAAAGGGAACATTCAATGATCCCCGATCCCATTCCTTCGTGGGTGTTGGGAAATGTTTTAGGCCCCCACCAAAAAAAAATAAAATTAACGTTTGATTTCTTCAAAATGCCAACATGTTGAAAACAGCACCGGGCAACAACGAGTACCCATGCTAGTCCATGATAAAGGAGGCGATTACGAGAACATCTGATTGAGATGTTTAAGAAAACGAAGGGTGTGGACAAGATAGGTGCAGTGCAGTGTTTTTACAGGATGGACAGTTTTCGGGCCAGGGGCCAGAGAGCTTAAGGGTAAAAAAGATGTCAGGACAGTTTTAAGGCAGGGGTCTTTCATTCGGAGTAGTTAATGCGTGGAATGGTCTCCCAGGAAAGACAGTGGCATCGCCGTGGTGGTGGTGTGGGACAGGTTTAAATGGGATTTGGATGGGGACCTAGATACATTGGAAATTGAGGGGTAATATGGGGGATATTGGCTTGTGTGCATGACAGGTGACTTGTGTGTAAATGGGTAACGATGGACCGGTGGAGTCGGTGTAGCGCAGGCATGATGGGTCGAATGTCCTCCTGCGCAAAGGTTCCTTGTGTGTGGCCTTCGATAGCCATATATGGGGTTGTAGCATCATCAAAGAGCCGACGACGGCCAGGAGGGCTTCGGTTGACCCTGGGTGATTCAACAGGAAACGTAGCAGGTGGCTGCTGTGGAGTGGCATCAGAGTTGACGGTGGGATGTTGCGGTGGCATTGGGCTAGTAATGGATGGGCCATAAGCCTCCTTGTGACTGGTCGGGTTGTGGTGTGCATGATGTTCCACCAAACCATCGGTCTCTGCACTCCAATATCACCATCGATCGTCAATCTTGGTGGCGGTGTTAACGCAGGAATGTACTTTCGCAGGAATTTCCTATTGCGCAGAGTAACCCTTCCTGAACCGTCAACTTTCACCACATATTGGTCAAACTGGCGAACCTCCATGATGATGCTGGTTTTGTCCCATTTGAGGGGGTGTGGCCCGGTCTTATTCTGGACGCGAACACAGTCGCCGACAACAAGGGGCATGAGTCTCTTGGTATGTTCAGACCGGCGCTCAGCGTCTCTCATGTGGCGGTTGCGGAGTGCTTCCTCCCGAGCCGCCAGAGTCTCATGCCAAGTGTTATGAGGTTTGTATCTGCCAGGCGGTATTGGGATTAAGTCTCGAATTGGACGGCCGAAAATACACATCGCTGGAGAGAATTTCGTGTCTCTGTCTGCGGTATTTCTATACTGGAGCATGGCACGTTGGAATGCATTGGTATCGTGGCCTCCATTAGGGCTGGTGTTGTCCATGATAAGACGCTTCACAGTCTTGACACCAACTTCAGCACGGCAGTTGCTATGTGGATAAGCTACTGAAGAGAGTCGATGATGTACACCCCAGTCCTTGAGGAATTGACGTGTAGCGACGGCTGTGAATTCAGGACCACCATCGGAAGCTAATTCATCAGGAATACCAAATGTGACAAAGGTACGTCTTAGGCAAGCGATGAGTCCACCTGCACCATGTGAGGCTCTCTCAACTATCGGCCAGTTAGAATACCGGTCGACCACCACCAAGTAGTTGTATCCTTTGTAGTGGAAGTAGTCGGCACACATACATTGGAATGGATAATCTGGAGGTGTCAGGGGAGTGGGTGGCGCACTTGGATTGGAGGGTGCAATCCAATTACAACGGTAGCACCCAGCACGAAGGGCCGCAATGGCAGGGGCAATGCCAGGCCAGAAGATTGAGGATTCTGCTCTCGCAGTCATAGAGGTGACCCCTTGATGGGCAGCGTGCAGAGCGGCTAACACCTCGTCCCTGAGAGACGGTGGTATAAGGACACGATCCTTGTAGAGTATGACACCATCAACTGTATGTAGACTATCTCGAAACTGGAAGTACTCGCGTAGGGATCCAGGAGCTCATGTCGGAATTCAGGGATACCTGACTCGATAAGGTCAACAAGGCTCTGCATGTTATTGTCACTGGCTGTTGCGGTTCGAACCCTGTCCCGTGTTACAGATTTGAGGCTGAGTGAGGCGAGGGAGGACATAGCAGACGTGGGAACACACCCATTGGGGGTTTCTGGTGCCGATCTACGTAAGCCTCCCAGGAGGTTTTTGGAATGCGTCAGGATGATGGGCGTGGAATCAATGGCCGCCATATCATCAGTGAGGGTCAGTTTCAGAGGCTCTCCAGTAGGGTGGCGTGAGATGCAGTCTGTGGCGCGATGTCTAATCCCCGGCACATGGACCATCCGGAACCTGTATCTCAGGGTCTTCTCCTTTAAGTTCCTGAGGCGAGCGTTCGAGATATCCTCAAGACTTCGATCATTAAAGATTTTGAGCAGAGGTTTGTGGTCGACAGCGATTATGAGGTCTTCACATCCCACAACAAAGTATCTGGCCTTATCTAGGGCATCAGCAACTGCAAGGGCCTCACCCTCAACTGGTGCGTAACGTGATTCAGCAGGTTGGGTGAATCTGCTGCCCACGAGCGTGATTTTCCACCCTGTGTGACAACAGAAGGACTTTATGTTGGTGCAGGTACAGTGTTTCTGCAGTAGCCAGAAGCCAATGCCAGTTGTTGGACCAGTCTGTAGCGAGGCACGTGGGCTTGCTGCGGTCGAATATCCGAACACCCTCCTCGATCTCACTGGCGACGACAGCTTTCGATTCTTCAATGCGTGTGCTCTCCCTCAGGTGGACATTAAACGAACGTCCCGTCTGCCAGCATTCCTTGGTCGCCGTTAAATATCCCGTGGTGTCTTTCTTCATGAACGTGGTGGCCAGGCCTGACGTTCAACTGGAACTGATTTCAAGTTTGTTCAGGTGTTCCGACAATAACTCGACTACTCGATGAGTGAAATACACCATTCTTCCTTTCAGCACACTCTGTGATACAACTGCCTGCCTGGGAAGCACCGGTGTGACGGTTTACAGTCGGGTCGAGAATCGATCCAAACGAGACGACTCAAACACCGTGTTCATAAATAAGACTGTCGTTGTTTTTGTGAATCCAGATGGCCGAGAGAGGGGCGTGGAAACTGAGCGAGAAGGGGCGTGGAAACTGAGGGAGAAGGGGCGTGGAAACTGAGGGAGAAGGGGCGTGGAAACTGAGGGAGAAGGGGCGTGGAAACTGAGGGAGAAGGGGCGTGGAAACTGAGGGAGAAGGGGCGTGGAAACTGAGGGAGAAGGGGCGTGGAAACTGAGGGAGAAGGGGCGTGGAAACCGAGGAAGGAGAGGCGTGGTGACCGAGGGAGGCGGGTCGAGGAGGAGGTAGGATCAAGGTGGACAGGCCGCGAAAATTGGTGGTGAAAAGTTGGACAAGGACTGTCGAAGTAGTTTAAGCTGGCAGCTCTTGACGCGTATTCAGAGAACGAGCGGAGCGGGATTTGAGGAGAGCGAACCTTGCGTCGCCCTTTACCGTCACCCTGACCAAGAAAAGACAGTCAAGGAAGAACTAAGAAGAGGAAGAAGAAGCGGCGTCCAAGTGCAAGCTGACGGCAAATCTTTTAAACTCTGAGGTAAATAATTTCGTTCAAGCCGCTCACTCGTTTGTTTCTCACGAGAATGTTTCTCTCTCGACCCCCCCACGTCTGATTTGGTGTGTACTGCAACGTTTTCAGCAGGTCGAGCATTGTGGAAAACAAAAGTGATGGATTTATGAGGAGAAAGTCGCACCCATTAAGATTTATGGCATTGCCTTGTGAGCTTTGAGAAGGCTTCACGGACGCGCCCAAATTGTCGGCCTTGCTTGCTTGGATCGCCGTTTGTGTAACATCCTCCTCGCACACGGCACGATCCAATCACCTCTTCTAAATGTGTGATTTGTTTCTTCTTTTTTTTTTCCTCCCCGTCATTGTTATTCGAGGATAGTTTGGGAAACATTAACAGGAAAGCAATCAACAGCCGACAGGTCACAGGATGGCTTCGAGGTACCCACACTCGAATGGCCTGGGTTCGAATCCTGAACCAGCTACAAACTGTCATCCCGGTGTTTCACGGGTTGGGTGATTCATCAATGTGGTGTCGTCCCTCGGATGGACGTTAAAAAAATCCCACGGTGCCCTTCTCGAAGAGTCGGCGGGCCATCGCCGGCATCATGAACAAATTACTAATTACTGCCTGTACTGAACCTTCGTCGAACGTCAGGCCTGGCCAGCGGGTTCGTGAAAAAAAAAGACTTGAGCCAAGTTTCCCCCGGCCAGACCCACAGGAACGTGGGAATAATTGTGGCTGTGAAAGAAGAAGAAAAAGAACGTCAACAACAGGAGGGTCATCAACATCAGAGAAATGGGAATCTTTCAAGGAGTGAGTATGTTGGCAAGAAGAGACCAGGGGGTGGTTGAGCAGGGAGGTAAGGAGTACTATTAAAGATAAGCAGAAAACATTTATTGAGTTATATAATAACAGGATTGGAGTTGGATTCAGATCAGTTAAACCGGACGGTAATGGTTGTTGTCTCGACTCTGACTCTGGGAGATCAGCGGTTTGAACCCCGATCACGAGTCATACCAGAGACTTAAAAATGGTACGTGCTGCTTCCTTGCTCGATGCTCAAGATTAAATAATGACAGAGCACAGACAAACAACAATAGGTTGGCAACCATTGCGCAGGCTCAATTGGCCTCATGGCCTCATCCTGCTCGCTAAGAAAATAACGAGGCAAGTCAAAACAGAATGATAATAAGAATATGGCCAATAATTTTAAATTAATGGTGAGGAATGTTTGAATGCATAAGTAGGTAAAAGTACCACTGCACCTCAACCCATCACCACCGAGCCTTTTCTCCTCCTCATCCGACCCTCTCCCCGAGCTCTTCTGCAATCCACCACACACTTTCAACAACTCTCCTTACCTCCCCCCCCTCCTCCCTCGTCCTACCCTCTCCACCCACCCCCCCACATGCAAAATCTCCTCCCCTCCCTCTTCCTTAACAATGTGGACCTCAAACATCTGGGATTTTCGCTCAAACCTGACAGATCTTTCCATACAGGTTGCCACTGACAAACCAGACATAATCTGCTTAACAGAAACTTTCCTCCTTCAAGGCGTCTCTGACTCCCCAGTATCTCTCCCTGGTTACACCCTCCTCCACTATGACAGATTTGAGCCTTGTCCTGGCGGCGGAGTTGCTCTTTTCATGAAAGATTCATCAAACATTCCTCACTCACCATGCACTCCCCTCTCTCCCCCACACTCCCAGGAATACCTCTGGCTATGGCTTCCCTCCACTCCCACCTCATGTTTATATGTGTGTTCTACTGTCCACCAAACAGTGATGACTCCATTAACATCTCGCTCTCCGAAAACATACACCAACTTCTATCCTCTCATCCCATCTCTCTCTTCCTCATATGTGGTGACTTCAATTGTCATCGTGCCAGTTGGCGAGGTGTGCGTACCTCCCTCACCTGCCATGGCTCTTCAGCAAGAGTCTTCTGTGACTCATTGGAACTGACACAATCTGTCAACTTCCCAACCCTGATCTCAACCAACGGTACTCCATCTCTTCTTGATCTGATTTTCACCAATTTCCCTGAGAATATCTGTTCTTCCTTCGCTCCATTCGGTTCAACTGACCACGTGCTTGTCAAAGTAGACATCTCTCTGGCTGTTATTAGAGAACCACCTCAGCACTGTCGACTCTGACATTTCACTCAGGCCGACTGGCAGGGACTTCAAGCAGCCATCAAACTTCTAGACTGGTCTCTCATCGCTACTTCCTCCGACATCAACTCATCCTGGGAATTCTTTCAAAGAAACTTGCTCTCCCTCATGCACATATTTATCCCCTCTCATCTTCAGTTGGCCTACCATTCCTCCTGCCCATGGTACACTGAAGTTTGTGGTAAGGCAGTTGTCCTGAAACAACTTGCCTTCACCTCATGGAAGGCTAATCCAACTGAAGGAAATCTGAGGTCCTTCCACAAAGCTTGGAACAAGTGTGTGCCTACCCTCAGGAGAGCCAGAAAACATCATCTTTCTTATCTCAAGTCTAAACTCTCAAACCTGTCTCCCTCCTCCAAATCTTGGTGGCATTGAGTTCAGTCTGTTTCGGGTGTATGTCCAAGATGTTAAATTAAGCCTGTCTCCATCCCTCCCTAACCTCAAATGGCCGCACAGCTAACACTGCACGTGATAAGGCTGAATGCCGAAATTCTGTGTTTACTTCTAAATATTGTGGCCCAAACGCATTGCTTTCTTTACCCACCATACCCAGTCACACCCACCTGTCCCTGGACTCTGTGTCCTTTTCTCCTGACAAGGTGGAGAGCTTGCTGTCAAACCTCGACTCAGATTCTGCAACCGGTCTAGACAGCATCAGCCCAGATATCCTAAAAATCTGCTCTGCTGCTCTTGCTGTGAACTCTCTCTGTTCTATTCATTCTCGCATTTGCTCAAGGTCATCTGCTTGGAAATCAGCAAACATTACCGCTGTGCAAAAACAGATCCCTGCAACTACAGACCAATCAGCCTTCTAATCATCAGCAAGGTTATGGAAGCCATCATTGCTTCAGACATTAAAAAATTCTTCCTCTTCTCCAATGGCTTCATTTCCGATCATCAATTTGGATTCAGACCAGGTCACTCTACCCTGGATATGCTGCTAACTGCTCTCTCAACAATGGATGGAGATCCTCAATGCCAGATATGAAATCGGAGCCATCTCCTTGGACATATCGCATGCTTTTGATATGGTCTGGCACCCTGCCCTGCTCACCAAACTCTCTTCCTATGGTATCCAAGGCTATCTTCACTCATGGCTCACAGACTTCCTCTTCTGTCGCAGCCAACATGTGGCCCTAAATGGAGTTCTCTCATCCTCTCTTCCTGTCAAGGCTGGAGTTTCCCAAAGCAGTGTTCAAGGCCTCATATTATTCCTAATCTTCATCAATGATCTCTCTGAAAAATCCTCTTTATCTCTGCTGATGACTCCACCCTCTGCCATACCATCCTGTCATACCTCAGATCGGCAAGCAGTAGCCTCATCACTCTCTGCAGATCTGGATAAAATCACAAACTGGTCCAACATGTGGAACATGTCTTTCAATCCTGACAAATCTCACACTCTCACTATGTCTCTCCAAAAGGACTGTCTGGAACCCCCCCCTCTCCCAACTACTTTCCCAACAATCCTCTTGAAGAAGTCCTTTCACTCAAGCTTCCTGGTCTCACTATCTGCCATGACCTTTCCTGGGAAAGCAACATTTCCATGTTGGCCTCCAAAGCCAGTCAACGACTGGGAATCCTCCATTGTGCATCAAGCTCCTGACCATATGCAAAGCTTTCATCCGCAGTCTGATGGAGTACTACTCTCCCCTCAGGTGACAAGCAGGAGCATCACCCCATTCTCGGCTTCACGGTGTGGAAACCAAGGCATTTAGGATCATTGGTATCTCCCGTAATGAGACTGAGTGTTTAGGGCTCTCACCGCAGGCGGGTCGGTGGTCTTTCTGTCTTCTGCCATCTCCTCGCCAGCCTCACCCCCCTGCTCTGTCTGAGATATGTCCCCCCCTCCCCCATATATCTGCAAGGCGCTCAAGGTCCACCATCAACCCTCTTGTGGTAAAACTACCTAAATCCAGGATCACTGCTCACCTCCACTCATTTGTTCCTCTCCCCCCCCCCACCTGTGGAATCAACTTACACATTTTCTTAAATATTGTTCTTCCCTCCAGGACTTCATGACAGCTGCTCATCGCTATCACAGATCACCCCCAATCAAAAACCACGATTGTTTCTGCTCTTATTAACCTGACCCGTATTCCTCTTAATTTTCGAGTTTTTCCTCCTTGGAGTTTACTTCTGTACCCAACTTGTCCACCCCATGCATGCATATTTTGCATCCTGTTTTTGTCTGTTACTTCCTGGTTTGTTTAGTGTACTTGCTAACTTGTGAACCAATGATGGGATTTTGACCAAACTCAGTACAAGTACGTATATACAGTGCCTTCAGAAAATACTCACACCCTTTAACTTTTGTCACATTTTGTTGTGTTACAGCCTGAATTTATAATGAATGAAATTTAAAAAATCTCACCGATCGACTCAAAATACACCATAATGACAAAGTGAAAACGTTTTTAGAAATGTTTACAAATTAATGAAAAATGAAAAATTGGAATGTTTTGTATCAATAAGTAAACAACCACTGCTATGACACTCCAACTTGAGCTCAGGTGCATTCAATTTCCTTTCATCATCCTTGAGATATCTCTATAACTTGATTGGAGTCCAACTGTGGCCAATTCAATAGATTGAATATGATTTAGAAAGAAACACACCTTTCTATATGAGGTCCCACAGTTGACAGTGCATGTCAGAGCAGAAACTCCACCATGAAGTCAAAGGAACTGTCCATAGAACTCCGAGATAGAATTGTGAGGAGGCATAGATCTGGGGAAGGGTATAAAACAATTTCTCGTGTTGAAAGTTCCCAAGAGCACAGTGAGCTCCATCATTAGGAAATTGAAATAAAATGAACTACCCCGACTCTTCCTCGAGCTGGCTGTTTGACCAAACTGCGCAAGAAGGACATTGGTCAGGGAGGTAACCAATAATTCAATGACCACTCTGACAGAACTACAGAATTCCTTGGATGAGATGGGATAACCTGCCAGAATGACAAATGTCTGCAGCACTTCACAAATCTAGTCTTTATGGGAGAGTGGCTGGATGGAAGCCACTGCTGAGAAAAAGGCACATGACAGCACGCCTGGAGTTTGCAAAAAGGCACAGGAAAGACTCCGAGAGCATGAGGCAAAAGATTCTGTGGTCTGAGAGGAAAATTGAACTTTTTTGCCTGAATGCAAAGTGCTGCATCTAGCATAAACTGAGCACAGCTCATCATCCATCTAACACCATTCCTACTGTTAAGCATTGTAGTTGCAGCATCATGCTATGGGGATGCTTTTCAGTGGCAGGTACTGGGAGACATAGTTTTAAGGAGAGAGGGAACAAAGAATGGAGCCAAATACAGGCAAATCCTTGTGAAGAACCTGCTTCAGAGTGCAAAAGACCTTAAACTGTGGCGAAGATTTACGTTCCAACAGGACAATGACCCCAAGCATACAGCCAAAGCAACACTGGAATGATTTGGGATACTAGATTGATTCCGAGCCTCGCTTGACTTAGCTGTGAGGAGCGACTGAAGGAGACAGGGCTTTATACACCAGAAAGGAGGCGGTGACGAGGAGATATTATGGAGATATTTAAGATAATGAAAGGTAGATAAAATAAGTGCATTTGAATTATTGAACAGAGTAGACAGTGAGAGGACCATGGGCCATGGCCTGAGAGTAAAGGAGAGGAGAGTTAAGACGGTAGCAAGGCAGGGAATTTTACTCAAATAGTAGTTAATGGATGGAATGGTCTCCCTGGAAAGGTAGTGGCAGCAGAAATAGAAGATTTTAGCAGGACTTTTAGGTGGCTTGGGTATTGATGGGTGATTGTGTGCATGTGTACGGAGTGCTGTTGGTGGGGGTCTCGTCAAGGGGTGTTGTGTGGTTAATGTTGTATGTTTTTAACCAAGCCCATGCCTGTTCCCCTGAGGAGAAGAAAAAAAAAATTAACCAAAAATTACAAAAAAATAAAAAAAACACAAAAATTCAAATAAATAGATAAATAAAAAAAAACCACAGAAACACGAAAATAAATTAATCATTTTTACATTTTCTTCTTTGGATCTTGTGTTGATAAATTAGTGTGGTGTTGATGTCGTGCAGGCATGATGGGCTGAACAGCCTCCACCTGTGTGTTTCCTTGTGTTTCTTTAAAAGAAAAAAAGATGTGAAAAGCTTATGCAGACATAACCAAGAAGATTTGAAGTTGTAATCACTGTCAAAGGCACTCCTACAATGTGTTGACTCGGGGGGGGGGGGGGGGTTGAATGCTTATTGTGATGCAAGACATTTCAGCTTTTCATTTTTCATTGATTTGTTAAAATTACTAAAAACATGTTTTCACTTTGTCATTATGGGGTATTTTGTGTAGATCGGTGACAATTAAAAAAAAAATTTCATCCATTTTTAATTTGGGTTGTAACACAACAAAATGTGACAAAAGTCAAGGGGTGTGAATACTTCGTGAAGGCACTGGATTATGATGCAAAGATAAAGTGGTTAGATTTCACTATCAAGAGGTCAAAGGTCACGTGAGGTAAAAATGTGATACTTGACAATAGCTGAAGGGATTTAAATTAAAGTTGATACAAGCATGTATGTATGTATTATGATGTAATAATGTGCGTGGAGGCATATCGGTCAACGTCACAACATCGAAGAGTGCCGTTCTAGTTTTTAGGTCATCTCTATCATCTCAGTAGAGATGACCGAATAACTCCAGTCTCGAAGTCTGTCCATCCGTCCGTACGTACGTCCGTCCACAATCAAACCGAGTGGAGACAAATAACCAATAGTGGAATGGATAGAGGTCGATGAGACATGCACAACGATATAACTTTCAAGGTTGTCCAAGGTCGAGGTCAACGTCACGAGGCTGTCAAGGTTGCGAAAATCGTCAATTTCAAATCGTATCTCCTCCCTCATTTATCAAGAGAGATCAAATGTTATTAGTGATTCAGATACTATGGACTATTATCTAGAACAACACGAGCCATTTTTTTTGAAATTTGCTCTCGTTCCGATTTTATAGCCCTTCAAACTTCGTTCTGATTCCCCGTACGGGCCGTTCATAAAGTACGTACATACAAAAAAAGTATTAAAAAATGAAGAACCAGAACTCTCTGAGACAAATATTACATTTGAAGCTTTTGTCAGAATTAACTTTAACATTGATTTAACATTGTCAAAACAATGGAACACAAGTTTATATGCACACTTACTTTCATTTATGACATTAACATTGTTTTGAATGTCAATTTGTACTTTTATTTTCATAAATGACATGTGCTGTGATATTAAAAGAAAAAGGTAAATTACACCGCGAGGGACTGATTAGTCAAAGCTTACAAACATCGGTTCATAAGGAACTGCTGGCTTTGCAAGCGATTAGCGATGTATGAGGGGGTGGGTGGGTGGTCACTAGCCTGCATACAGAGGGGGGGTGGGTGGGTGGTCACGAGCCTGCATACAGAGGGGGTGGGTGGGTGGTCACTAGCCTGCATACAGGGGGGGGTGGGTGGGTGGTCACTAGCCTGCATACAGAGGGGGGTGGGTAGGTGGTCACTAGCCTGCATACAGAGGGGGGTGGGTGGTTTTGAAACCCGGAAGTAGAGCGTACGTACTTAATGAACTGCCCCTATTCCAGTCTGGCACAGAGTTACTTTCGACCTCTGGCAGAGATGACTGGCACTCCCTCTTTGGGGTATTTTTCCTTTTTACCTCCGCCACCGAAGGTGAAGGAGGTTATGTTTTCACCCCTTTCTCTTGGGTCGCCGAAATAGGTGACTTATTGTCAGTAAATCTGTCTGTTTGTTCGTTTGTCATCAGCATAATTGGTAGTAAACGTGGGCGGTTTTTGACCAAACTCCGTTGGTAGGTACATCTTATGACCTAGTGCTTTGGAAATGTGATGGTTGCTCGGGACGCTTTGGTTCCCGAGCAACAACCAAAAAACCTTCAAAATCGGTACCGTTCACGCAAAATCAATTCTGAAAGCCATTATCCCACATAGGGTTATGAAATTTGGCATGAATGATCTACAGGTGATGCTCTATCAAATATATTCCGGTTTTTGTGATATATGGAATACTTTATCCGCAGCGCCCCCTATAATTAGGGTATGCGTGAAAATTGGCGAAAATTGAAGGCCCCCTAGCGACCAGGTGAGTGCATCGATACAAATGAAACTTTGCAGGTTCATGGTACTCAATGAGTACTACAACTTTGCTTCAGCACATATTGACCGATTTCGCTTAGGTCAGGGGCCAAAGGTCCACTAGTGCAAAAATCGATAATATGCGAGAGCTGGAGGTGCCTTCGCGCCAAATGCTACTCCTCCTAGGGTTATGGTCGGATGGTCATGAAAATTCACACTAATCGTCTGGAACACATTGTGCACAAACGATCGAGCCGGATTTTCGATTTAGATCTTTGTTCACCCACAGCACCCCCTCGAACTTTGGGGATTTCCGATTTCAAACCGCATTTTCGGTACTTTTCATTCAAATTGATACCGAGTAGTTATCAGTAGATGGAACTGGATGAGATTTGATATGCATAATCTTAAGGTGATTCCCTATCCGCTATATGACATCCATTTTGCTCTGTATCTTGTAGTTTCTATGCTCTGCAACCCATCGCCTCCTACCGGCTTGTCTGTTTGTCTGTCTGTTTGTGTGCAGTATGTCAAAAAGTTGCGCACGGATTTGGATGAAATTTTGTGGACAGGTTTGGTGTGTGACAAGGACAAAATGAGTAGATTTTGGTGAAGATCCGGATCTGGATCCGACTCCAAGAAGTTTTTAAGTGATTCATCATCAGATGATTCATTGAAATGAGAAACAGAAAGCTGAAAGGTTTTTTCGCAGAGGGAAGTAAAGTTGCTGGGATCGAGGTCAGGGTGGTGGGGGAGGTTTGGAGGTGATCTGTTTGTTTAGATAACCTGGACTATTTTAGGCATGAATAGGTTCCTGGAGGCATGATGCATTACTCCACCCCACCAGCTCTGCCATGTCTCCATTGAGAGATCGGGCCAGAAACGATATTGTTGTGGTTACCAAATTCGCAAACCACCATTCAGGTCCCTTAGGTGAGGTATCTCGGTAAGTGCATGTGTAGTTAGGCCCAAACCCGTTGTCTAGTGGGAATACATGTCATTTATGCGTGCTGCGACTCTTCAGGATAGCCGTTTTTCTTTTACTATCTTTATTTTGGACCAACCGCCATGATTACAACCACAACCACCGCTTCACCACAACCGCCACGACCTTCACGTCGCACCTTGCAACCGTAGCATCGCCACCGTTCTTGCCCCGCTGTGGGTACCGGTGTTGGACTCGTGCAGGGCGCGCGTCGAACAGCGTGTACAAAATCACGGATTTTGTGCTTCAAAAACGGATCAAAAACGACACACGCCCACTTTTTGCCGTCCAATCGGTGAGCGAGGGGCGATTTGGCCCCGCCTCCAGGACGATCGATATATGCAAATTTGTGGATCAAAAAGCCTTCACGCCCACTTTTTCTCGGGCCAATGGGGAGCGAGGTGAAAGGTCAAAGGGAGGGGGTCAAAGGCGAAGCTACGGGGGGATAAAAGGACCGTGTTCGTCAGTCAGAGCAGTGTGTGGAAGTCTGGAGCCCGAAGCCTGCAGTAGCTGGAGAAGCTGAAGAGAGTCGAACGAGGAGAGCCCAAAGAAGAGTCCAGGGTGGAGAGTCCAGAGGCGGAGAGGCGGCAGCGGCGAAGGCAGACGAGGGGGTGCTCGCGACGGTGCCGGGAGCTGCACGCCCGAGGAAGGCCGGCAGCGCGACCTGGCCGAGGTGGAGACGCACACCAGGGATAATAAAGATCCTCTATACCCCAAGCATCAGCAACCCCCTCCTGTTCCCCCCCGCGCTGAGATAGTGCGACCAAGGGGGCCCCTTTCCCACCCCCTGCCAGACACTGTCCGCGAGGCCCGCGGAGTGAGGCGCCATCGCCGCTCCGCGTCTCATCACCAGACGGGTAGGCGCGACCCGGTCTCGGCCTCAGGCCCGCCTCATCCTTGAGGGTATTTCTTTTCCTTGGTTTTGGGTATGTGTTGTCGGCGCCGTCTGTGAAGTAAAATTGTATAAGTGTTGCCGTGTGCTCGGTAGTCGGTATTAGCTCTGCATTGTGTTTTCGCTTTTATATTTGCTTTTTGTGTAAATGGAATTGTGTTTTTTCTGTGTGCTTTTGGTGGAATTGTATATGTGTGCTTCCCGTGTGCCGCGAATAAATGTGCTTTGTGTTGAACTGTTTCCCGCTTCGCTTCGTCATTTCTCCCATTGAATCCTCATCTTGCTTCACGTAAAGGGTTGGTAGTGGGCTGAATACGCCCGATAATTAATCGAACCGTCGAGGTCGACGATAACACCGCTCGGTTATTCTGATAGTACGGAACGGGTCGCTTAAGTGGCCCGTGTCCGAAGTCGACCTGCGGCGAGGTGCGATCGCCCGGTCTACCCTCCGCGTGGGTACTTAGGTAGGTCGAATTTGGCGAGCAACCCTATCCCACGCGGGGGCTGATTGGCTCGATCGCGGTGAGACCGCAAGGTCCACCCGTGACTGGTTCCCGGCGTTA